>NC_063168.1:18028455-18339080 GCF_023159225.1 Perognathus longimembris pacificus | reverse complement strand
TATTCTTGAGTATAAGGCAAAAATTTTTCTTCAATCATACTTCCTGCACATTCCTTAGTTAAATTATAGACTAGAACTTTTAGACTTGGATATGTACAAGTAACCCTTTTTTCCCTTGTATCAGGGTCTTGTACTTGCTGGACTTGCTTTCTCTCTTAGCTGGAGCTCTACTACTTCAGCCATGTAACCACTCCAGCATTTTGCTAATTATTTGCAGGATGTAGTCTCACAGACTTTGCTGCCTGGGCTGACTTTTAACCACAATTCTTCAGAACTCAGCATTATACATAGCTAAGACTACAGATGTGATCCACTGGTGCCTGGTTAACTTATATTCTCTAGTAACTTATATTCTCTGTATATCTGTTGTTCACACTGTCTTAGCAGTTTCAAGTTTGGTAGATTTAAGCAATGAAGATCACAGCAGGTAATTGGTGGAAAAGGGGGAAAAGGGAGAAGTTATTGTGTTTATTTCTGTATTTCTTCTCTGGGATGTTGACATGGTATGGCTATCATTTATGATGTAAATTCTTAGTTGGTATCTGGCCACCTCTCTACACACTTCACTCTGTTTATGTTCTGGCAAGTATACAGCTTATTTCTTTTTTTTTTTGGCCAGTCCTAGGCCGTGAACTCAGGGCCTGAGCACTGTCCCTGGCTTCTTTTTTGCTCAAGGCTAGCACTCTGCCACTTGAGCCACAGCGCCACTTCTGGCCATTTTCTGTATATGTGGTGCTGAGGAATCGAACCCAGGGCCTCATGTATATGAGGCAAGCACTCTTACCACTAGGCCATATCCCCAGCCCAAGCTTATTTCTATTTTGAAGAAACATCTGCCTTCCCTTAGAATCCCAGAGTATTCTTTAAGTATTCCGTGTAGATCTTCATTACCTTCACCTATCTTTTCAGAAAGATTGTTTAAAATGGTCTTCAATGATCTAATTTGTACATGGGTCTTTGAACATCCTGTAGAGGGATTTCTCCTTAGATCCTGAACAGTCAGAAATACAATTTCCTGCAATGCTCTGATAGTCATAACTATTCTGTCCATTTCCTTAGTATAGTGCATAAGCTATCCGATGATTGCGGTACTACGTTACTATTTGTAATGCTTTATACTTTTGGTGATGGTAACCTGTCTTCTCAATATTGATTTTGGAAATTTGCTTAAATGGGAAACATGTAAAATTAAATATATGTTAAGAGATAAATCCAGAGCACTGCTTTATAATATGGCAACTCAGGCTTGGAAATAGCTGACAAAGGTTGAGAATGTCTAGTTAAGGGGTCACAGTGAAAGGGATTTTTACCTATTTGAAAATAGCATATAAAATTATGAAATCACTGAGTTCACTGAAATCAAAATTGCCTTTGGCTCATTATGTATATGTGTGAAAATATCGAAATGAATTCCACTATTTTATACAATTAATTCACATTAATTTTAGAAGATCCACAATAATAGCTAAGGCAAAGTTGATACTCTAATCTACTTGTGCTGATGCTGTCCTTTTGATATTGTATTACTGACCATAACCTTTTGTATATTCAGCAGCTAATACAACCTTTAAGGCCATTTTATTTATACTTTTGCATTAGTTAAGTGGACAAGAATTAAACATAATACTAAATTAGAGATATTTCATGTATCTTTATTTTAGGAGTTTGATATTACATTTCACCTAGTGCTCTATTGAAATGTGGTAAAACTAAGTATTAATTCCTTGGAGAAAGTGCTGGATTCTGTAGTCTGTCTAAGGCAAATTGAAATCAAGTTTCAGATTCTGTTCTATTTTGTGTGTATTTTATAATATGGGACCAATATTGTTTCACAGTCAGACATCTTTTGGGAAAGCTTTTTCTCTTTACAGACATGCAGCAATTGAAATCTTGGGAGTGAAATAATACTTAGAAAGCTGGCATTGTTAACCTTGCATCTCTGCACCATAGTTTCCTCCTTACAATAGAGAACCTTAATGCTTTGTTTGATTTTTTCCATCTTATGGAAAGAAGGGAAAGAAAAATTGTAAATAAGCTGGTTGGTCGTGGCTCATGCCTCTAATCCTAGCTATTCAGGAAGCTGAGATCTCGGGATTGTGGTTCAAAGCCAGCCCAAGTAGAAGTCTGTGAGATTCATGTCAAGGTGGCACTGTGGCTCAAGTGGTAGAGTGCTAGCCCCTGAGCCAAAGAATCTCAGGGACAGTGCCCAGGCCCTGACATCAAGGCTCAGGACTAGCACACACACGTGTGTGTGTGTGTGTGTGTGTGAGAGAGAGAGTGTTGAGTGTGTGTGTGCATGCGCAGGAGCACACATGCACAAACACATTCATTCTAAATGTAATGAAATATAAATACAGTAAAATAGATAGGGAAATCTAAATGATTCCAGTATGAACATATAAAAATTACTTTGAAATATTAATTCTACTGCTTGCACTCTACCACTTTGAGACACAGGCCTACTTCCCATGGTCTGGTGGTTAATTGGATACAAGAGTTTCAAGGACTTTTCTATGTGTACTGGCTTAGAATCATGATTCTCAGATCTCACCCTCCTGAGTAGCTAGGATTACAGGTATGAGCCATAGGCACTGGCTAATGTATAATAAAATTTTCATTTATTAATTTCACTCTGAATGGGGGTACTAGGGCTTGAACACAAGGCCTAGATGTTTTCCTTCAAGAGTTTTTCACTTAAGGCTAGAATTCTACCATTTGTATCACAGTTCCATTTCTAGATGTTTGGTGTTTTATTTGACATAAGAGTCTCAGGGTCTTTCCTTTCCCAGACAGGCTTCAAACAGTGATCCTCAGTTTTCTGCCTCCTAAGTATCTGGGATTACAGGCATGGATCACTGGATCCTGGCCATTACTGACTTCTGAATCCCATTCTCAGTGAAAACCAAAACAAACCAAAATATAATGCCCACATGAAAAATCATATATCTATGTCTCTTGAGAAATCTCGTTGTTGTCTTTTTATTCTCTGCCTAAATTTATTTACTGAAACTCTCAGGATTTGTAAGGGATTAAAAATAGATTGCAGAAGGTGTACCAGGTTTGGGTTAATGGAGTAGTGAAAAAGTAAAATAACCCAAGCCAATTTGTTTATCTCCTTCTTCCTCTCCTTATCCCTTTCCTCTCCCACCTCTTACCTCTTTTTTCAATGAGCATCTCTGATTCCAGGAGCAAATTACCTTGACATGAAAAATTGTGTAGCTTTGGATCCAAAATAATTCTCCCTAGACAACAATAGGTGTTTTCTTAAACATGCACCCATTTCTCCCATTTCAGTATGAGATTCTAAGATTACATTGTGAATATTGTGCTGGAAAGACTCAGGCCAAAATTATTATTCAGGCCAGGCATTACTTAATTAAGTCAGTGAAGCTCTTGTGGAGTTCAAGTAGCTTTGAAATTTAAGGCCAAAATCTTAACTAGAAACCACTGTTGCTTTATCTTGTCATTAAAAAGTTCTTTAAAGATTCTCAGGTTTGGAGGATATGATTGTTTGTCATGAATCCCACTTTGTCACTTGGAAAACCAATAACTGTGTATCCTTTTATTTCTTTATATATATTATTATTATCAAACTGAATTACAGAGAGGTTACAGTTTCATACATTAGGTATTGGATACATTTCTTGTACTGTTTGTTACCTGGTCCCTCATTCCGCCCTCCCCCCTCCCCCTTTCCCTTCCCCCTCCCCTCCATGAGTTGTTCAGTTGTTCAGTTCATTTTCACCAAACAGTTTGTAAGTATTGCTTTTGTAGTTGTCTTTTTTTACCCTGTGTCTCTCAATTTTGGTATTCCCTTCCAATTTCCTGGTTCTAATACCAGTATACCCTGTTTCCAATATACTCAGATAAATAACAAAAACAGCCTGGTATTGGTATAAAAACAGATCCGAAGACCAATGGATTAGAATTGAAGACCCAGAAATAAAACTGCACTCTTACAGCCAACTGATATTCGACAAAGGAGCTAAAGACATACAATGGAATAAACATAGCCTCTTCAACTACTGGTGCTGGGAGAACTGGGCAGCCATATGCAGAAAACTCAAAGTAGACCCAAGCCTATCACCATGCACCAAGATCAACTCAAAATGGATCAAGGACCTCAATATCAGACCTGAATCCTTGAAACTACTGAAGGACAGAGTAGGAAAGACGCTAGAACTTACAGGCACAGGAAGGAACTTCCTGAATAGAGTCCCAGGGGCACAACAAATAGGGGAAAGACTCTACAAATGGGACTACTACAAATTAAAAAGTTTCTGCACAGCTAAGGACATAGCCACCAAAACAGAAAGACAGCCAACCATATGGGAAAAGATATTTACCAGCACAGCAACAAAGGCCTGCTATCGGTCATCTACAGAGAACTCAAAAAACTAAGCCCCTCCAAGCCCAATAAACCTATTAGGAAATGGGCAAAGGAGCTAAAGAGAGACTTCACAAGAGAAGATATAAAAATGGCAAAGAAACACTTGAGGAAATGCTCAACATCCCTGGTGGTAAAGGAAATGCAAATAAAAACAACCCTGAGATACCACCTCACCCCAGTTAGAATGGCCTATACTCTGAACTCAGGCAACAACAAATGCTGGAGGGGGTGCGGGGAAAGAGGAACCCTTCTCCATTGTTGGTGGGAGTGCAAATTAGTACAACCACTTTGGAAAACAGTATGGAGGTTTCTCAAAAAGCTCAATATAGACCTACCCTATGACCCGGCCATACCACTCCTAGGCATCTATCCTAAACAGCAAACCCCAAGATAGCAAAAAGACATTTGCACTTCCATGTTTATTGTGGCACAATTCACAATAGCCAAAATATGGAAACAACCCAGATGCCCCTCCACAGACAAATGGATCCAAAAAATATGGTACTTATACACAATGGAATACTACATAGCGATTAGGAATGGTGAAATATTGTTATTCGCAGGGAAATGGTCAGAACTCAAACAAATAATGTTGAGCGAGACAAGCCTAGAACACAGAAAACAAAGGGGCATGATCTCCCTGATATATGACTGCTAACAAAGGGAGACGGAGAGACAGTAGAGACCAAGTCTGTGAATACTGTATATGTTCTTGATACAGTGTATATTGCATATATGTCTACCTGACCTAGAGAAGGGATAGAAAAACAGGATGTATGATATCACAAGAAATGTACACACTGCCCTACTATGTAACTGTACCCTTTTTGCACAACACCTTGTAAAAAAATTTATGTTCAATTAATAAACAAATAACAAAATAAAATTATATTTTCAAAAAAATATATATACTCAGATAAGACCTTTTATTTCTTAAAACTTCCCGGAAGTCTCTGTTGTAAAATGAATGGGATACAGAGAAAAAAAAATATCCTATGTTTCTTAAAGCTTAACGGTAAGATGGGAGGTGGGGGAGGAGAATGTGTGTAACCTGGGGCTTGAACTCCAGGTCTCACAGTCTTGTTGGGCTTTTTAACTTAATGATGTTGCTCTTCCATTTCAGCAACAACTCTGCTTTCTAATTTTGCTGGTTAGTTGTAGGTAAGAGTTCCACAGACTTTTCTGCCCTTGCTGGCTTTGAATTTTGATCCTCAGAACTCAGACTCCTGAGTTACTAGGATTACAGTTGTGAGCCATTAACACTTGGCTCAAGAATGGATTTAAGTAGCCTGTTTCACCTTGGGGGCAATAGTTTTGCTAGATACTGGATGCCTGCATGCTCTGCAGTGACTTTCTTTTATAAGAAAGACTTTGAAGTAGTATAACAATGTTCTCCCACTCACTCACTGTTTTTCATTAGGATAGGGTTCTTAATAATGATATGGCCATTCTCTAGTTCTACCAGGTACAAGACCATCAAATGGCCATTCTTTACTCTCACCTGACAAAAGTCTGATTCCTATCTAGGACAAAAGGAAAAACAAAAACATGTTTTACAGAAAAACTTTCTAGGGAGAAAGAATTTTTTTTAAGCCTCTTTTATTTTTATTTATTTATTTTTGCCAGTCCTGGAGCTTGAACTCTCAGGGCCTGAGCACTGTCCCTGGCTTCTTTTTGCTCAAGGCTAGCACTCTGCCACTTGAGCCACAGCACCACTTCTGGCCGTTTTCTATCTATGTGGTGCTGAGGAATTGAACCCAGGGCTTCATGTATACAAGGCAAGCCATTAGACCATATTCCCAGCCCCTAGGGAGAATGAATATGGCAGTGACTTTTTTATCACAGCATGTGACAAATGCAAAAATGTTTAGGCTCTTCTCCTGCGGATACACACACACACACACACACACACACACACACACACACACACACACACATCTTTCACTTTTCTGCAGGAAAAGATTAAAAAGCATGTTTTCAAAGTTATGCTACCTACTGTGAAACTTGTTTGCCTGCCATTTCTAAAATACATATGCCACCAAAAACATCTTCCTGGATTTAAAGTCTGAAAACAGTTATTCTGAAGTCACAATTCTTTCTTGTGGAAAAGAAATGGATGGAAACTATTGAGTATTTTTATGCCCACTTAAACACATTAACGATACCAGTAAAACCTGACAGATATGAAAATATAATTGCATCTGAGGAGGATTTACAATGAAAACTTTTTACCAGATTCTATTCTAAGCAACATAGAACATAAACTAATTAATGAAACTGATGCTCAAAATCGCCTCTGAAGAAAACTTCAAGGTATCACATTTAATGTCTAAGACAAAAGCATTATAAATAAAAATGATTTGGTACTATGAGCTTCTACATAGAGTTAGTTTGAGGAAAAGAAAATAATCCAGTTACTTTTAAGGTCATTACAAATGTGCAAGTATTTTTTAATAGATATAAGCAAAGTAATATGCAGATATTTTGTATTCAAATGCTTTTGCTTTTGTAACCGTCTTGTTTTATAGCCTTAGGCTGGCCTCAGTCATGACCTCAGCCTCCTGAATGCTGGGATAACACTTGTATACTATCATACTAAGGAAAAATACATTCTTTAAAAAAAGTATTTGTCTTATTTGAAGAAAGTAACATCAGAATACATTCATTTCTTTCAGCATGGCTTCAAGGAGCAAAGTTGTCCTTGCCTGAGAACTAAAATATATGCAATTAACTCAAACAAAGAAAATATGCTTCTTAATTCCCTGAGTAGTTTTACTCATAGGAACATTTTCAGAACAAGAAATCAGAAATATGGTGAAATTTTATATTAAAACTAACAAATGGAACGGCTAAGTCAGAATCCCATATGTTCACACTGGCAGCTCTGATTGCAGATAGAGCTGAAAGCCCTTGAATAAAATCAAGAAGAAAACTTACTGATTGCATGATGATTTTAGCATTGGTCATTTTGTACATTACACTTTGACATCTTACCCCATTCTGAGTCTTGATTTTTCTTTAAGTACTCAGATATTCACCTTGGTTCTTCTTAACTATGTTTCTTTCCATGTAGATCTTAAATTTTTAGCAACCTTTAGAAATCTACTTTTACCCTTTTAGAACCAAAATTTAAACTTTTGTTGTTTGTTATTTGATTATTGCTCTTCTATATTGTGTCTGTGGGGGGGGGGGAGAGTCTATAATACAATCTTGGTCTCTCTTTCCATTGTTGTATCCTATGAACCTAGGACAGTGTCCCGCATTTTCTTTTGGCTTATTTCCAGGAAGTATTATGGGGATACTGTAAGAACATATGGCTTTATATTCATCCTTTCTCAAAACCCATGTACCTACTGTACACTTCTGCATATCTCATATATGTTCTTTTTAATGGAAATGTATCTGACTATTAATGATAATATATACTTATGCTCTAAAATTTGATAATTTGATATACATATTTCCTGTAAAATAATTTCTTCAAACTAATTCTAATTTTTTAAACTCATTATGTATAATGTGAACATAATATATCCCATCTACAGGCCTTTTCAAACCAATCACTGCCTCAAAATCTTTTCTTTTTTCCGAATGTCATTTGCTTTTAATTTCACCTTGGTCATATAGTTCATAAACTAGCAAATATCCAGTTCATTTCATATATTTCTCCAGTTAATATATAGTTAGTTGGTTGGTGTTTTCATAGTATTATTAAAATATTTCTCAAAATTCCCACACCTCCATCCACACTGTCACTACAATAGATTGTCAATTCATTACTAATATCCACAATGTTGCCAGAGTGATTTTCACATTCCTTTTCCTCTTTACAGTTCAGTACTGAACCTTTGATTAAGAAGTATTCAGAATCCTGTCTTCCTCCATTTTACGTATAATGAGTATGTATTGTAGGGTGTTAGATACACACTGACTTAAAATTTTAGTGCTGAAAATTTTCACAAACATGAAAGAGAAAAATGACCAGTTGAAGAACAAAAACTATACTGTTCTTAACCTGTCATTATAACCTTTCTGTGGTAACAATGTGTCATGAAACAGTAAAAAACCAATTACCTAGAAAGATATGAAAAAAGTATGGTTATAGATTACTGTATCTTGTTATTATATAAAGACTCCTGGAAAATATTATACTGTTTGTAAATCAGTTTTAAACATTTCTTGATGAGGGGACAGACTTGGAGACTTGTCTCTGCTCAAGATCATTTTTCTGGAGATTCAAGGACAGGATATTTAACATGCAAACTTTGTAGGAAAGAATGTGAAATTACAAACTCCAGGAAGAGATGATTTAGTTTGGTTCACCCGACCATGCAATTTTGGAGAATACATTTCCAAAAGCTTAAAGTCCCCAAGGCTCTACCTCCTCTAAAGCCTCCCTGGATCTTCAATACCTTCCCTTCTAGATTTAGAGAAGCAGTTCAGGTATATTAGACAGAAAGCTAAATAAGGATAGCAACCAATTCTGCAAGGTCCCTTGCATTTAATTCAGTGTATAAAAGTACTTATTATTTGTGGTTGCATAATTTAAAGACAAGAGGCAAAAAAACAAATGTCTACTTCTGGCAAGATCTCTTCAGGAAAACGTAAACATATATTGTGTTCTATTACAGTGAAAGACACAGACTTTGATGCTTAAAAGCCTATGAACAAAGGAATAGTTACCAATGCTTCCCTTTGTTGTTTCCTTGTCCCTGGTTAGCAAGATCATTGTACTAGAAACAATTTGGGATAGAATAGGACCAGTTAAGAAGAATCATCTAGGCATCATATTATTAAGAGATGAAGACATCTGTAATTATAGGACTTCCCAAAATATAGAATAATCTCTTTTCTCTCTTTTTAAAAAATTTATTTATTAATTAAAATTTTTTTGACAAGGTGTGCAAAAGGGGTACAGTTACATAATAGGGCAGTGTGTACATTTCTTGTGATATTTTACACCCTGTTTTTCTTTCCCTTCCCTAGATCAGGTAGACATATATACAATACACAGTGTACCAAAAACATACATATACAGTAGCCACGTGGCCTACGCCAAAGGAAATTCACCTAGGACTTTAAATGTAACGTCAACAATAGAGTTTAATTATCTTTGTCTTATATGAACATACATACATAGCTTTTAAGCGATTGTGATCCGCTGAGAGGTCTATTTTTGACCTTTATATATTGAGTAGTTGTTTGGTTTTAGTTACATAATGTAGGGTCGCTGACCCAAAGCTGTGGGAAATACCATTTGACAAGAAGTTTTTGGTTTTACAGACATGGTCTCTACTGTCTCCCCCTTCCCCCCACCTTAACAGTCATATATCAAGGAGATCATGCCCCTTTGTTTTCTGTGTTCTAGGCTTGTCTCACTCAACATTATTTGTTCAAGTTCTGACCATTTCCCTGGGAATACCAATATTTCACCATTTCTAATCGCTATGTAGTATTCCGTTGTGTATAGGTACCATATTTTTTGGATCCATTCATCTGTGGAGGGGCATCTGGGTTGTTTCCATATTTTGGCTAATGTGAATTCTGCAGTGATAAACATGGAGGTGCAGATGTCTTTTTGATATCTTGAGGCCTGTTGTTCAGGATAGATGCCTAGGAGTGGTATGGCTGGGTCATAGGGTAAGTCTATGTTGAGCTTTTTGAGGAACTTCCATACTCTTCTCCAAAGTGGTTGTACTATTTGCACTCCCACCAACAATGGAGAAGGGTTGCTCTCTCCCCGCAACCCTTCCAGCATTTGTTGTTGCCTGAGATCAGAATATAGGCCATTCTAACTGGAGTAAGGTGGTATCTCAGGGTTGTTTTTATTTGCATTTCCTTTTCTGCCATGGATGTTTCCTCATGTGTTTCTTTGCCATTTTTATCTCTTCTCTTGTGAAGTCTCTCTTGAGCTCCTTTGCCCATTTCCTAATTGGTTTACTGGGCTTGGAGGGGCTTAGTTTTTTGAGTTCTCTGTAGATGACAGATATTAGGCCTTTGTCTGTTGCTGTGCTGGTAAATATCCTTTCCCACATGATTGGCTGTCTTTCTAGCTTGGTGGCTATGTCCTTAGCTGTGCAGAAACTTTTTAATTTGTAGTAGTTCCATTTGTCGAGTCTCTCCCCTATCTGTTGTGCCCCTGGGACTCTATTCAGGAAGTTCCTTCCTGTGCCTGTAAGTTCTAGCGTCTTTCCTACTCTGTCCTTCAGTAGTTTCAAGGATTCAGGTCTGATGTTGAGGTCCTTGATCCATTTTGAGTTGATCTTGGTGCATGGTGATAGGCTAGGGTCTACTTTGAGTTTTCTGCATATGGCTGCCCAGTTCTCCCAGCACCAGTAGTTGAAGAGGCTATGTTTTTTTTATTTCCGTTGTATGTCTTTAGCTCCTTTGTCGAATATCAGCTGACTGTAAGAGTGCAGTTTTATTTCTGTGTCTTCAATTCTATTCTATTGGTCTTCAGGTCTGTTTTTATACCAATACGAGGCTGTTTTTGTTATGATGGCCCTGTAGTAGAGCTTGAAGTCTGGTATTGTGATACCTCCTGCACTGCTTTTTTTGCCTAGAATTGCATTGGCTATTCTAGGTCTTTTGCTGTTCCATATGAATTTATGGGTTGCTTTTCTCTATTTCAGTGAAGAATGTAGCTGGGATCTTGATGGGGATTGCATTGAATTTGTATAACAATTTGGGCAATATGGCCAGTTTCACTATATTGATTCTGCCTACCCATGAGCATGGGAGGTCTTTCCATCTCCTTGTGTCCTCTTTGATTTCCCTTTTTAGATTTTTATAGTTCTCATTAAATAGGTCCTTCACATCTTTGGTTAGGTTGATCCTTAGGTAATTTATT
Organism: Perognathus longimembris pacificus; assembly: GCF_023159225.1. NCBI lineage: Eukaryota > Metazoa > Chordata > Mammalia > Rodentia > Heteromyidae > Perognathus > Perognathus longimembris. Next base: position 18,327,840 of record NC_063168.1, on the reverse strand, counting down.
CTTTTTTTAGCTATTGTAAATGGTATTGTTTCCATAGATTCCTTTTCTGCTTGTACATTGTTGGTGTACAGAAAAGCTGCTGACTGTGGATTGATTTTGTATCCTGCTACAAAATGGTTTATTAGGTGTAGGAGTTTGGGGACTGAGTTTTTTGGGTCCTTCAGATATAAGATCATGTCATCTGCGAATAGGGATAGTTTAATTTCTTCTTTGCTGATGTGGATCCCTTTGATGTCCTCCTCTTGCCTTATTGCTATGGCTAGGGATTCCAGCACTATGTTGAAAAGAAGTGGGGAGAGTGGGAATCCTTGTCTTGTTTCTAAGTTTAGGGGGAATGGTTATAGTTTCTCCCCATTTAATATGATGTTAGCAGTTGGTCTGTTGTATATGGCTTTTATTGTTTTTTTTTTTTTTTTTTTTTTTTTTGCCAGTCCTGGGCCTTGGACTCAGGGCCAGAGCACTGTCCCTGGCTTCTTCCCGCTCAAGGCTAGCACTCTGCCACTTGAGCCACAGCGCCGCTTCTGGCCGTTTTCTGTATATGTGGTCCTGGGGAATCGAACCTAGGGCCTCTTGTATCCGAGGCAGGCACTCTTGCCACTAGGCTATATCCCCAGCCGGCTTTTATTGTTTTAAGGAATTTTCCATCTATTCCTGTTCTCTCCAGAGCTTTTAACAAGTATGGATGTTGCATTTTGTCAAAGGCTTTTGGGGTATCAACTGAGATAACAATGTGATTCTTGGTCTTAGCTCTGTTGATGTGGTGCATTACACTAATTGATTTACGGAGGTTGAATCATCCTTGTGGGATGAAGCCTACTTGGTCATGATGTAATTTTCTTGATCAGTTTCTGGATCCTGTTAGCTAAAATTTTATTGAGGAGCTTTGCGTCTGTGTTCATTAGTGATATTGGTCTGTAGTTCTCTTTTTTTGTTGGGTCTTTGCCTGGTTTGGGGATGAGTGATATTAGCTTCATAGAATGAGTTTGGGATTTCTCCCTCTGTTTCTATTTCACGGAAGAGTTTGAGGAGTATTGGTATTAGCTCCTTACTAAAGGTTTTATAGAATTCATTGATGAATCCATCTGGGCCTGGGCTTTTCTTTGTTGGGAGGTTCTTGATTACCCCCTGTATCTTGCTGTAAGTTATTGGTTTATTTAGTTGATTTATTTCTTCTTGATTAGTTTGGGCAGTTTATACTTCTCTAAGAATTGATCCATTTCTGTAAAATTATTGTTTTTTAGTGAGTAGTGGTTCTGGAAATAGTTCCTTATGATTGGTTGAATATCATGTGTATTTGTTGTAATTTTTCTGGTGGAATCCCTGATTTTACGGATATGAGTCTCTTCTTTTTTTTTTGTAAGTCTTGCGAGGGGTCTGTCAATTTTATTTATTTTCTCAAAGAACTAGCTTTTTAGTCTTATTTATTTTTTAAATGGTCTTTCTATTTTAATCAGATTTATCTCTTCTTTAATCTTTGTGATCTCTCTCCTCCTAGTCCTTTTAGATTTCTTGTTTCTCCACTTGTTTTAGTTTCATCGTGAGGTTATTCACCTTCTCTGCTTCCATTCTTTTAATGTGAGTGCTGAGGGCAATGATATTGCCCTTCAGTACTGCTTTCACTGTATCCCATAGGTTTCTTTGTGATGTATCTTCATTGTCATTGTGGCTTATGAATTCGTTAATTTCATCCTTAATTTGGTCTGTGACCCAAGTGTTAGATAGCAGTGAGGGGTTTAGTCTCCAAGTATTTGTACAGTCTCTGTGATATCCTTTGTTATTGAGGGTTACCTTGATTCCGCTGTGGTCAGATATAATACATGGGATGACATCAATACTTTTGTATTTGCTGAGGTTCTTTGTGTGGGCTATGACATGATCTATTTTGGAATATGTTCCATGGGCTGCTGAGAAGAATGTGTATTGGGTCTCTGTAAGGTGAAAGACTGTACAGATCTATCAGATCCATTTGGGATATGGTGTTACTTAGGTCTTCTGCTCCCTTGCTAATCCTCTGGGTGTTGTATCTGTCTCTTGGAGAGAGTGGAATATTAAAGTCTCCCACTATCATTGTGTTTGGGTCTATCTTGTTCTGTAGTTCTGTGAGAATTTGCTTCACATATGCAGGGCCTCTTTTGTTCGGTGAGCAAAAATTTATCACCATGATGTCTTGATTCTGGATTTTTCCTTGTATTAAAATGTAGTGCCCTTCTTTGTCTTTTTGAGTTGATTTTAATGAGAAGTCCAGCTTGTCTGAGATCAGGATGGCTACTCCTGCCGTTTTGGTAGGTGCGTTTGCTTGGAAGATCTTGCTCCATCCTTTCACTCAGAACCTGTTTTTGTCCCTTGCTGTAAGATGAGTCTCTTAAAGACAACAGATAGCAACTTTTTGTTTCCGGATCCACTCTGTCTATCTGCTGCTCTTTATTGGAGAGTTTATACCATTTATATTCAAAGAGATCATGGATAAGAGTGTTTTTTTCCTTTCCATTTTTCTGTTAGGCTGTTTTTCCTCTCCCTTTTTTCTTGTCTTTATTGAGCTGCTCTTCCTGTTGGGCTCTGGCTATTGCAGTTTCTTTCTGTTTCTGTCTGGGGGTCCTGTATGTTTTCTGTTGAGTGGGGTTCCCCTCTTAGAATTCACTGTAAGGCTGGTTTTTTATTCACATACTCCTCTAGATCCTCTTTGCTATGGAAAGATCTGCTTTGTCCCTCAAAGGTGAATTCTAGTTTTGCTGGATATCTAATTCTGGGTTGGCAGTTGTCGGCCTGGAGGACTTGGATTGTGTTCTTCCATGCTTTTCATGCATTGTAGGTTTGTGTGGAGAGGTCTGCTGTGATTCTGATCTTTGTTCCATTGTAATATAGCTCTTTCTTCATTTTGGCTGCATTCAAAATTTGCTCTTTATTCTTGAGATCTGAAGTCTTGATTATCATGTGCCTGGGTGAGGATCTTCTAGGGTCTTCTCTGCCAGGCGTCCTATAGGCTTCCGTTACTTGGGTGAGGTCCCTTGTGAGATTGGGGAAGTTTTCTGCAATAACTCTATTGAAAATGTGTTGTAGCCCTCTACTCTGGTATTCCACTCCTTCATCTATTCCTATTATATGTAGATTATATCTCTTGTCTTTGTCCACTAGCTCCTGGTTTAGTCTGCCCTGGAGTTTAACTGTTTCTTGGAGTGTGGTAATTTTCTGGTTCTTATCAGCTGCATCGTCGTCCAAAAGAGAGATTCGGGATTTGATATGATCAGTTCTTAGTGATGTGGCTTCCAGTGTGGACTTTATGGATGACATCGTGCTGTTATGGTTGCCAGATCAGCTCTCATCATGGTGAATTCTTCTTTTAAAGAGTTGTATTTTGAGTCTATTTTTTTCATGCATTTCGTTTCTCAGGATGTTAAGGTCGTCTTTAATGGAGGAGTGCACTGTATCCATTTTTGCTTCCATATCTTTCTTGATTTCCTGTAGATTTTTCGAGACTTCCATTCTAAGTTCCTGTGTCTGTTTTCTGAATTCGGTCCTGAGGCTTTCGCTCATTTCTTCTATCTTATTCTCATTTGATTTTTTATTCTCCATCTCCTCTTCAGTTGTACTACTTTTTGGAGCTGGCGAGTTGGCTTGACTTTTCATGACATTTGTAATATTTCTTTGTGATTTGCGCATCTGGAGATCTGTAGGTGGCGTCCTTGGCTTGGCTTTGTGCTGGTTCCCGCTGGTCTGCCAGTGGAGACTTGCTTGTGTCCTGGCTCTGGGTTTGAGTTTGGCTGTTGAAACTTACTGCCCAATGGGTGAGTGTGACCGACTTGATTGTTGCCGAGGAGGTTACCCTCACTGCACTTGGGGGTGGGTAGGTTCTGTGTCTTTCTCTGCAGGACTGTGCCCTGCTGCTGTGTTGTGCTGACCCTAGTGTGTCCCTGATGGGAGTTTGTGGGTCGCTGACTCAGCGTGGCGTGGAGACTTTTCTCTTCTTTGCTTCTTTTCCCACTAGGAGCTGTGGTCAGAAGAGTTCACCTCTCAGATTGAGAATTGTTGCTGAGAGGTGGCTCGCCCCCCTGTGCAGAATGCTCCTCTTGGAGCAGGTGTTGCTGTTGAGGAGTGGCCCGCCCACCTGTGCGGAGAGCACCTATCAGAGCGGGCGCTGCCTCTGGGGGGCCCTGTCAGCCTGTGCGGAGTGCGCCTATCAGAGTGGGTGTTGCTGCTGAGGGGGCAGCTTGCCCACTTGTGCGCTCCCGCAAGGGGTTGGGCAGTAGATCCTCCTGCTGGAGGGCTAGCACGCTGACTCACGCTGGCTCTCTGGAGGGCATGGGCATGTGCGCTCTAGTATTTCCTTTGGGAGCATGTTGCCCTGAGTTGTTGGATTATGCTTGTGCCCTCTCATGCATCTGTTGTGGGGGACGGTATGCATGGACCCCAGCAAGTTCAAGTGTCTTGGCGCAGGTTGGTGCCCCCAGACTCTCTGCACCTCTGCTGTGAGGCGGGGAGGGGGGGGCGTGTGTTCGGGCCCAGGTGTCCCTGCTGGACTGGTATTGCACACCAGCAAGCCTGTGACTGTTGTTCACAAAGTCCACGTGGACCAGGTGCCTCAGGTGGCATTCCAAGGCCTACCAGTCCACCGGCCCCTGTTGGGGGGGGAGGGGCTGGTGCGGCCATGTTTAGGCTGCTTAGCTGGGGCTTTGGGGGACACCTGTCTAAGGTGTTTCTGGGTCACTTGGTTGGGCGCTGCTCTGCCTCTGCTAGCTCCCATGTCCTCCCAGAAGCTGTAGGGTCCTAGAGCCGCCAGATATGTGGCTCCTTTGTTCCCTTGGGGTAGGGAGAGGGAGGGAGGGAGATCTAGCTTCTTTGTAGGGTTTGGGTCTCTGATAGCTGGTCTCCCGTTGGGGGGGGGGCAATGGGGAACTTACTGGTCCTGGATTGTGTGTGTGTCCTGCACTGCTGTGGGCTTTTCAGAGCTGGGGTGCTGGGGTGTGGCGATCGGTCGTTTGGTGGTGGCGGTCCCGGCTCTCCCCATTGGCTCTCCTTGTCAGCTCTGCCCGGTTCCCCTGCTGTTGTTGTCTGTTCCTGGCCATTGGGTCCCGCACCTCTGGTCCTGTGCTGCCATCTGTGCTCGGTCTGGGGCCCGTGGAGCTCCTGCTGTCTGGACTCTGCACTCCTGGCGTGACTTTTTGGCTGTTGCTTCTCTAGTCGCTGATGGTCTGTGGTCCTGTTTACTGGCGCCAGGTCCCCTCTCCCCTAGAGTTAGGCTAGAGTCAGGATAGACTTCTAGCATAATGATGTAAAAAAGTCTTTTCTTTATGTAACATATATTATGATTAGGTATTTTACAATTTGAATATTATGCACATTTGGTGATAGTTTCTGTTTAATTTCATATATTGTGATTATCTTCTTCTGCAGAGGAAGTCTCCAGATTTCTGGAATTCTTCTTTGGGAGCTGATTTAGGGGTATGACCATGCACACTTCCTCTTGGATTGATAATGTAGTAGTAGTATAAGAATGTTATAAGCACATGACTCTTGGAGGTAGAGACTTCCAAAATAAATGAAGGAAGTGATTGTAATAAAAGAACCACAAAATACTTGTTAAGCCTTTCTGAAGTCTTTAAGAGGAAGTAATGGAATTTGTTACCAAATGGCTAGTGTTAGTATGAACTGTGTTTATAGAGTCATATGTTCTCAGCTGTGGAGCATTATGGCACTTCTCATGAGAAGATAGTTCTTTTGTCTTCTAAATAATTTTCCATAAAACAGTAGAAATGGAAACATTATTTCACTGCTATATATAAAACAATAGAACTTGAAAAGTAATATCATAATGATATAATATAGTTTGTCTGGGCTGAAACAAGTTTGAGAAATTATATCTGTATAAGAACATAGAGGTGGATAGCAGACGATTTAGAACTCAGATAATATCAAGCAGCAATAATTTGTGATACATCACTACTTCCTTTCAATATAGTTGTAAGTCCAAAGTACAGAGGTAATGCCAAGCTGGGACAAGAGGAGAACAAGCACTAACAATATTAGAACAATATTGTAGATACCTGCACTACTTTTGAACAGTGTTTTTCCCCCACTTCCTGAACAGTGCTTTCCTTAAGTCAAGAGTTCCACACACTATGAAAGACTTTATCTAAGGAAACACTCCACTTCTACCAGAAGACTGACCCACAACTAATAATAATTCTCAATATTAGAGAAAGTTTCCAGAATTAACAGAGTAGATATCTTGTCTGCCTGAAAAATATCAGAGTATTACTGGTAAGTGATTTCTTTGAGTAGGTTTTGATGTGATCTCTTTACTTTATTTTTTTGCTTCCTTTGATTTTTTTTTTTTTTTTGGCCAGTCCTGGGCCTTGGACTCAGGGCCTGAGCACTGTCCCTGGCTTCTTCCCGCTCAAGGCTAGCACTCTGCCACTTGAGCCACAGCGCCGCTTCTGGCCATTTTCTGTATATGTGGTGCTGGGGAATCGAACCTAGGGCCTCGTGTATCCGAGGCAGGCACTCTTGCCACTAGGCTATATCCCCAGCCCCGTTCCTTTGATGTTTGAAAAAATATTTTTATTTACTTTAGAGTTGTACTAAAATTAGTACAAAATAAAAAATACCAAAAAGCAAGAGCAATCTTTAGCAAGCATAACGGTGTTGGAGGAATAACAAATACCAAACTTCAAACACTTTCACAGAGCCAGAGCAATAAAAACAGCTTGATACTGGCATAAAAATAGGCCCACGGACTAATGGGAGATCACAGAATGAAGCAGACCTTTACCATCTATCCAGCAGATAAGGGCCTATTATCAAACATATAATTAGAGCTCAAAAAGTTAAACCCTCCAAAAGTAAGCCCTACAAAGGAACAACAACCCAATTAATAAATGGCCTAATGACTTAGAGATATCTCAGAAGAGGAATTAAATAGGGCCAATAGACACAGGAAAAAAATCTGTTCAACATTTCTGTTCCCAAGGAAATACAAATCAAAGCAACACTTCAATTCCACCTTAAATCAGGTAGATTTGCCATTTTCAAGAAAACTAAAACTAACAAATGCCAGCATGGAAGTGGCCAAAAAGGAGCTCTGTCACACTGTTAGTAGGAATGTAAACTTGGTCAACTAGTCAGGAAAGCAATATGGAGGATCCTCAAAAATCTAACCAAAGAACTATGCCACGAATCAGAAATTATATTCCTGAATATTATTCAATAGAGTAAAAGAAGAATACACTAATGCCATGTTTACTGCAGCTTTCTTTTCCATAGTCAAGACATGGAATCAGCCCAGATGTCCCTTAGTGGATGAATGGATCAAGAAAATGTGGGTAGTGGGAGAAAAATGAGGCATGGGGTAACAATGTTTGACAAACACTGTACTTGTTACCTTACGTGTGTAACTGTAGCCCCCTCTGTACATCACCTTGACAAGAAAATTATGTTTTTTAAAGAAGAGATTTGGTCAAGAGGGGAAGGTAAAAACACTGAAAGGATGACACAGGTCAAGAATCATTAAACAAAATGAACTGCTTTGTTAAATGGCAAAAAATCAATATATGTCTTACAAAATGAAGAAAAGTGAGGAAAAGTGTAAGTTTGAGGGTTGGGTAAGAATGTTTAAAGTGGTGATATTGATCAAGAGGTGATGTATTAATAAATTGCTCTCTTTGAGTAATTTTGATTAATCCATTGCATCTACATTTGATTTAGCAGTAAAGATGATTGAGGTTTTTATGAGAGATATTTTTATTTTACTTCTATTGATGGAAAAAAATGATACTAAATTTGCAACTGAACTGAATGGGGTCATTCTAATGCAATCATTTTTAAAATTTAAATTTATTGTCAAGGTGATGTACGAAAGGAGCAATGTCATCTTTTCTGACAGAAGTATAGAAGTTCATTGAATGTGTGTGTGTGCGTGTGTGTGTATATGTGTGTGTGTGTGTGTATCACATTTTTCTTGATCCATTCATCCACTGAGGAGCATCTTGGTTCCATATTTTAGCTATGGTAAATAATGCTGCAATGAACATGGTTGTGCTGGTGGCTTTAGTATGGCCTTGTTTGTGACCCTTTGGTTGGATGCTAAAAAGTGGGGTTGCTGAGTCATAGGGGAACTCTATGTTTAGCCTTTTGATCCAATAAAAACTTACAATTAGTGGTTTTATTTCTACTTCTTCTTTAACTTTGGTGCCTGTATTACCTCATCAGTGAAAAATCTGACATAACTGTGTCTTTTATGCCTATGTTTTTAATTGGTAGAAAGCCACATACTTCAAGCTAATAATCTCATTACCATGCAAAATCCCATGCATTACTAAAATTTCCAAATTTAATTAAATTACTGTTTCTTTCTTTGCTTCAACTCAAGATTTTTATTGGGAAATAATGAGTTAAAGATTATTTCTTCTCTGTTCAAAGTCTTACCTCAAACTGCAGCCTCTTTGGAGCTACAGTCTGAGGACTACAAGCTGGAAGAGATCAACAGGATGATTCCTACATCAGTTTTTGTTTGTTTGTTTGTTTTGTTTTTGTTTTGTCTTTTTCTTCTTCTTGAGGATCCTTTTTTTTTCTTTCTATTTTTCTAGTTAGGGATATGATTTTCTTTGCACAAGGAATATAAGTGAAAGAAGTGGAATACTAACAGTCTACATGATTTAGTAAAAACTGACTGTGTTTCTGTCTTTTTCTCTTATTTGTTTTTAATTTTTTTAAATTATCACTAGTTGTACAAAGGAGAAGCCATTTAGCAAAGCAGTTGATGAATGCAATGCATCCTGATTAGTATCGCCCCTTTAATATTTTCACCCCTTTTTATCCCCCTCCCTTACTTTGCTTAATTTTGTGGTATATACAATGAATTTTAACTGCATTCTCCCTACTTTTCCTCTGTATTTATCTCTTTTTTTTTTTCTTCTTTTTTTGCCAGTCCTGGGGCTTGGACTCAGGGCCTGTGCTTCTTTTTTTGCTCAAGGCTAGCATTCTGCCACTTGAGCCACAGCGCCATTTCTGGCCATTTTCTGTATGTGATACTGGGGAATTGAACCCAGGACTTCATGTATACAAGACAAGCACTCTTGCCACTAGGCCATATCCCCAGCTCCCCTTTATTTATCTACCTCTCTACCCTTGGCCCTTCCTTACCCTGTATCCTATCCCCTTTTCCTAGTGCTGAGATTGTTGGGCTTTGATCTCATTTTCTCAAAGATTACATTATCTGAGCTCCCCATAAATCTATTATATTTCAGTTAATTCACTTGTAACCACTTACAAACTGCTCAACATGTTGATTTGTAGATTTATAGGTGCACTCTAACACAAATGAGAGGGAACATGCAACCAGTGTTTCTCTGTGTCTGGTTTACTTTACTTATCATAATCCTCTCAAAGTCCATTTCCTCATCACTGGTTCAATATCATTCTTTCTGATGGTTGAGTAAATTCCAGTGTGTGTGTGTGTGTGTGTGTGCATTTTCTTGATCCATAAGTCCATTGAGGGACATCTGAGCTGATTCCATGTCTTGGCTATGATAAATAAAGATGCAATAAACATGGTTTTGGTGGTGCCTTTAGTGTTATCTTGTTGGTGTTCTGTTGGATAAATGCCAAGGTAGGATTTCTGGGTCATAGGGAACTCTATGTTTAGTCTTTTGAGGACCCCTTCCATATTGCTATCCAGAGTAGCTGAATAAGCTTTCATTCCCACCAGCAGTATTTTAGAGTTTTCTTTTAACCCTATACTCACCAGCAATTGTTGAGGAATGCTCTTTCTTTATTTCTTCCATTATCTCATAGATATGTATAGAAAAGCCAATGAAGCATTCCAAGGCAGAGTCAAACAATGAAACAAATCTGATTCTGTCATTAATCTGATGGAAGGAGGCTGTTTATTAATGCCTAGCTGAACTATAATGATATAGAGAAACATTCATTAAAAACAGCAACATTGGGGCTGGGGATTTAGCTCAGCAGAAGAGCGCCTTCCTAGCGAGTGCAAGGCCCCAAGTTTGGACCTCAGCTCTGGAAAAAATAAAAATAAAAACAGCAACATTACCTTAGACTTTGCAGATTGATGGTTATATCTTATGGTTTCTTATCACAAACACTGAATACTGATAGAAATCAATAGGAGGTAAGGAATATTTATGCTTGGCTAGAATAAATATGTTAGAGTTCTAAGGAGATACTTTGTGAAATTCCTTCCTACCTCCTGGTGACAGTTGTCTTAACTCAAGTGGTATATTTCCTCTCTTAATTCTTTTTTTAAAATTGTAACTACTTCAACATCTTTCTGGAGTCTACAGTTATATTCAACTCCTCCCTAAAACTTTCCTCTTTGCAACATCACAAACACCCTTAATTCTCTTTAACTCAGTAAATCATTAATAATTCCAAAAATATTTCTATGCCTAAACTGCTTGAAAATCTTTTAGATCTACCATTTCTTTAGAAGTTCCTTTAGAACTCCCTGGAATGTATATCTGTGGTATTTTAGTATCTGAATTGAAAATTTTAAAAAGATAATTACATTTATCTAGATGTAGAATTCTAGAACACCCAGGGACTCCTTGAGGAGGTATCTAGGTACTACAAGGCTTTCATACAACATTGCATGTTGTAAATATAAAATGCAATTGCTGATGGGTGTCGGTGGTTCATACTTGAAATCCTAGCAAATCAAGAGGCTGAGATCTGAGGATAACAATTCAAAGACAATCTAGGCAAGGAAGTTCTGACACTTATCTTTAATTAATCACTGCAAAACTATATGTAGAACTGTAGCTCAAAGTTATAGAGCACTAGCCTTGATCAAAAGAGCTAAGGGACAGTGCCCATGCCTCAGTTCAAGCCCCATGACTAAAAATAAATAAATAGATAAACAAATACATGCATAATCCTTAAATAAATAAGTAAAATTGCTTTCTGAATGCACACACCAATGGAACTATGTGCATTGATTACATACATTATTGTTGATTTCCTTGAAATGATACTTCTTGCTTGTTTGTTTTTCTCTCATGCTTAATTTCATTCATACCCAGAGACCTGGAATTCTGGTAAGTACAGAGGGAGTTCTAGGATGTGAAGTCAACTATCAAAGTGTGATTGTTGACATCTTCATTATCAAAGCATAATCCAGAATTGAATGCAAAAATATGTAGGAAATGCAAAAATATAAAATACAGTTTATCATCCTTTTTATGCTTTTCTCCTTTACATATGCAGTAGACGTCTGGGAGGTGAAGTAGGGCATTAGAATACAAAGAATCATTCCTTCCACAGTTACGAATCTATCAAGAAGTCATAATAGATTTCCTTTTGATATTTAGAGGACATAGGTTTTAGAAGATGGTTTGTCCTATAATCTCATGCAGACTCCTGAAACAGACACCAGCAGAACTATGGTGAAAGTAATAGTAAGGACATCTAACTTTACAACTTGTTCTTGATTTTCCCAAACTGCGTGAGCATTTGATTCTTAACTCCTGGTTTGATCCTGAATATTCTTGCACTTTGTTAGTACTTATTGACTCCTCTGTATATTTTGAAATTTTGGTAAACTTACTGGTATTAATTCTATAAATATAAATACCATCATTTAAATAATTTAGTTTGCTGTTTAATGTAGCAATTCAAATTTTTCTCTATGGAAATTAATTGGCCACTATAAAACTCAGAAATTGCATTCACTTTTATACTCACATTAATTTTATATTTGCAATATCCAGTGCTGTAGGAAAACCCTGCGATATCTAGATTGCTCTGGACAGTCTAGATTTCTACATCTAGGTAAGTCCAATTATCTATATTGAAATTTTCACTTGAGGCACTAAAATACAATAGCTATACCTTTCCAAAGACAGTTGTTTAAAGCAAAGATTTTTCAAACAGATTAGGCAAATAAATATTTTTAGAATTCTTGATTGCTTTGCTGTGTCAAAAAAGGCTAAATATGTGTGGTGTTGTGAAGAAGAAATTTTGAGGCAAGTGTTGGTGTCTTCTGCAACCTACCAAAATGCACCTGGGATATTGCATCCTGTCCCAGCATCAAATCTAGTAAGAGGGAGCAATGGACCTCGGCAATGCAGTTAATGGTGAATACAAGTCAGGTTTTTTTTTTTTTTTAACATAACTTTAAATACACTTTCTCATTGAGTTTCAGGAAGATGTCACCAATAAAATATGGCTAGCTAATATGAAGAAGTTAAAAACATTATGGATTCTTCTTATGAAAATAAAGTAAAAAAAATCAAACACATGAACAACCCATATCTAGAACTTTCAGCAAAGCTGACTTCAGTGAAGTTCTCTTTTCTTGTCCTTATTTTGTTCTCACTCTATACACTCATAATTTTTTTTCTTAGAATGAAATTGATTTTATTTTTTTTTAAACTGCACAGCAACATTTATTGTTCAGCCTGGAAAAACATCCCTTTTAAATTTCACACAGCAAAGCAAGTTAAAAACTTCACTCATCAAATAAATGATAATTTAAACAAGAAATTGCTAAAGAAACCTCATCACAACAACATTTTAGGGCCTGATCACTTTAAGTCCATGGGGCCATTAATGAATATCAACCAGTATCTCTTTAATAATCTGCAAATCTTTTTTTTCCTACAACAAGAATGCATAACATGTTTCCTTGACTTCATTTAGTTTTCCTGTTTTGTCATGATTGTTAATTTTTATTTATTTTTAAGTCAATTTATTAATCTTTTTGGTTTCAATACACATTCTCTTCATTGCAGATTTCCATTTAATTTCAGCAGTATTTTATACTAAACATCCTGAAATTTTAATTCCTGTTTTTCAATGACCACATAATATCTTTAAATGTAGTAACCTTTTAAGTCTCACTGAGGCTCTGAATTACAATATTCTTGAATTGTTCCATGGTTTGACATATTAATCCTCTTTCTTTGAGGAATCTCTAAACTCACTTTGACCATTGCTTCCTTCCTTTCAGTTGATGATTCTTTCCAAAAGCCCAATAATGAAATATTTTATTGTCTGGTTTAGTACCTACCTTCTAATTAATGCTCTTAGTAAGATTTCCAAAAATGTGACAAAGGTAAAGTTGCTGTTATCTTTTTATTTCAATACAAATAATATAATTAACTCTAGTACTGCAAAAGTCTTACTAATTTTTCACATAAATTAAATGTTTTACTTTAACTTAATGATGAATAAAGTGAATATTCAAAAGCACTTCACCAGTCATGATTAAGATGTGGTTATCATTGTTTAATTGGGAAAAAATTGCATAGACCACACCAAACCATTCTGCATTAAGTGCTTGCAGATTCAGTACATTGAAAAATACATTCTAAATATATATGCTTTCTGATTGTGTTAATGAAAAGGCAAAATTATGATGTTCTAACTGCTATTCTCTTTGTAATTCTTTATCCTCTGTCTCTGGCTTCCACATTTCCAACAATCTCAACAGGAAACGTGTGTTTTAAGTCATGAGCAGGACAAACTGAGTGTTGAGGCAATAAGAAGAGATAGTGAGAAGAGTCATACACATAAATGTTTCCTCAGAGAATAAATCTCAACAGTTATAAATGCATACACACATACAGCAAAAAACTATGGGGCAGGAAGCATTATTTGTAGGTGATGCATGAATTACATTGATTGCAACTTCAGTTTCAAGGTTCATGAATGGGTCTACACTCATCACTTTATCTTAAAATACATACAATTTTATAAAATAACAATTGGATCATAATACAGTTACTGAAATGAACAAAATCACATACTTTGGGAAACTTTGCCAAGTGAAGAAGAAGTGGAGAAGGAGGAGAGCAGTGACAAATGGAGGAAGTGACTTCTGAAAGTGACTCCAAAAGGTTGCTCCACTGACAGACCTAGGACACGCCAGGACAGAGTTGCAGTAAGATAGGAAGTTAGAAAGGAGAGGAGGAGCAACTGAAGAGAAGGTTGGGAGTTATTTATTATGAGTAAGAGCTCAATAATGTTACCTCACAAAGGAAACATAAACATATACTAGAATAGACCCAATATAAAGATAACACTTGCAGACAACTGATTACCGTTATAACATAGATTCAGAGTAAGACTTTCATTTTTTTCCCACTGAAAATGATTACATATGTTAGGAAAATGATAGGATGTATCATTCCTTAAGAGGAGGGAAAGACTCAGAGTATAGACATAAAATATTTAGTGCAAATTAATGTAATCCTTTTATCCAAAATATTTCTTTTCTACTTCAGGCTCAGATGAAAGGAGGTATGAATGTCTATATTTATTATTTATTACATTGACATGGATATAGACATTTCTGAAGTGGGCGATAAAACTATTCATTTTTAAACAAAGGGACCATGTAAGATGAATCAGAAAGGTTAAAAATTCTCTAACACTTTCAGATGTGCTCGTGTATATGCCGTATGTGAGGTAAAGAGTATAGGGTCCTTTAAATTCTCTAAGACTGATTATGAAGAAGTCCTTTGCTTCCTTATCTTTGGAGTTCTTTTCAGTCTGGGTATTAATTTATGTACATATTAATTAGTGTTTGTGTTTTACTTTTTGGGAGCAAGGCACCGAATGAGTGGGAAATTGGGGGGGAAATACAGTAGAAAGGACCCAACAGTTGAAATGGACACTGATGAGAGCAAACTAAGCAACTCAAGGGCAGCAGAGAGGAGGGAAGAAATGAGAGAAAAAGAAGGAACAGATTACACTAAGCAAAAGGAAAGAAATGCATATGTATGTATCACCTGATCTGGAAGGAATTGTTTTATTGTTAATAATCTAAGAGGTCATAGCATTGTAGACTAGATTGACAATGTCCATTCAGGGGAAGACTTTTTTTAATGAAGAAAGCAAGGGTGGGGATTGGGGGGAGGGAAGGAGGGAGAAAAATGAGGAAGGAGGTAACAAGTATGACAAGAAATGTATGTATTCACTACCTTAGGTATGTATCTGTAACCCCTCTGTACATCATCTTGACCATAAAAAAATTCTCTAAAAGTTTCAATGAAGAGAATGAGATACAATACCTGAGCAAAGTAATTTAATGAGGCAGTATACCAATGTTCATAAATTTACATGTTAATTGTTTTTAAAATGTTATTGTCAAGGTGATATACAGAGGGGTTACAGTTATGTACATAAGGTGATGAATACATTTCTTGTGGAACATTGTTACCCCCTTCTTCGTTTTTCTGTACTCATTAGTAGTTATGTGCCTGGCTTTACCCTAGAAACAGAAAGATACAAGTGAATAAAATACAAAAATTGCAGCCATTAGACCTTATGTTCACATTGAATTTGTGGAATAAAACCCAAGATAAATTATTTAAATCTGCCATATTTCATACAATAATAAGTCCTATCAGCATAATAAAATGAAATAACGTATCACCATAAATAAAGGAAAAAGAGATTGAGAATTCTGAAATACTCAGAGGAAAACATGAAACTATAAACTCTGAGAGTGTTTGAAAGAAGGAAATTCAATACAATGTAAATTTTTCAAAAGAGCTATTTTGAGTAACAAGGAACAAAAAAAAGTGTACCTGTTGAACAAGAAAGGGAATTTTACACTTAAAGTGTGTGTGTGTGTGTGTGTGTGTGTGTGTGTGTGTATGTGGGAAACTAAGAGGGATTCTTACAATTTAATATATTTGAATGAAAAATTTTAAAGAATAATAAACACATGTGTATTTTGGGGGCAGCTTTTCAGGTAGGTCACTGATTTTGTTTTGCATAGTTTATTGGAATTTTGCTTTGCATAGTTTATTGAAGTTTCAGGTAGGTCACTGATTTTGCTTTGCATGTTTAAGTTAAGTATGAAAGATGTTGAATTGGACTCGATGCCCTGCTTTCTACTTTTAGCACACCCAGATGGAAAGAAATGAAAGGAATCTTTTTTCTCCCTACATGAGTGTAAGAACTATAAGGTAAAAACACAGAAAAGTACTTTGTTTTTCTGGTTTCAGTATGGTTGGTCTTGTTATGGTATTTATGTTATGGTAATAAAGGGGCACTCTCTTGAAGGCAGTTGCCTAAGAGAGATGCTATTGGGCTTCTCTCCCTTGTGCTGGTAGGATAAGTTTTATAGGTGAACCCTCTTTGGACATAGTGTAGTCCACAGAAACAACCTTAGGAGGTTGTTAACGAAGTGCAATTATGTGAAAATGACTTTCTCCTGCCTCATGCTTCTTATACTATTCTTTCTTGAAAACTCCATAACAGTTCCACTAGCCAAACAACAGCCTCTATATTTTCTCTTTTAAAGGACAGAAATTCCTGTCTAACTTACAATGCAATTTCAATGAGAATTGGTAAAAGGCAGAGAGACTATGATAAAGACCCCTACATAAGCCCTACTTCATTTTCTAAAATATGTAGTATTGTTATACAAAAGCTGGAAATATGCACATATCTGCATCTTTATCTCTCTGTACATAACACAGATAGATATTCATGAACATGAAGCAAATGGTTAACAGTTGTTGTGTTGTGGATAATAAGCTTTTTCTCACTGTGTGTAGATTGAAATTTTCCTCCTATGATCAAGGAGTGCTTTTATAGAAGAAAAAGACAATGACTTTGTGCTTTCAATTAAAACAAATAATAGAATCACAGCATGAAATTTATCTGGAGACTGCATTTAATAGACAAACTATTTTAAACTATGAGGGTACCACAAAATCATCAGCTGTCTAAGATTCACTTTCAGGTATTACCACTCACACTTAGCAACAACAACACACACACACACACACACACACACACACACACACACACACACACACACGGACGCTCTCCCTGAGCTTTTCACTCAAGGCTTTTCACTCTACCACCTTGAACCACAGCACCATGTCTGGTTTTCTGGTGGTTACTTGTAGATAAGACTCTAATCGACTTTTCTGCCCAGGCTGGCTTCAAACCATGATCCTCAAATCCCAGCCTCCTGAGTCGCTAGGATTACAAGCGAGAGCCCCCAATGCCCATCCACCCCCTCACTTTTATGCCTGGACAGTGTCATTACAGGAGGAAAATATGCTCCAGTAACTCAAATAGCTATCCTCACAAATACTGATCTCTTTGCAGGTTTGAAAATGTGTTTTTCATGGAAGAAGTTTTATATATAGTCTTTTCTTTCTAAATAGGCAATTAATAACTTTTCACCTGTGTATCTTGTTAACTCTTTCCTAGAGGAAAAACAATATTGAACTTAAAGAACATGATGAAATTTTTTGTGAACATTGCATCATTATTGGGCAAAGGGAATTGGGAACTCAACATAGAAGCATTAACATTTAAATAAACTCAGGTTCTATAGCTATAGATTCTAATTAGTAGCATTCAGATAAAGGCAAATGAAGACATTTGATAAATTGAATTGACTAATGTCAAGATTCATGCCCAAGATCTACGAGTATAATTGGGTCAGATTTAAGATTTTATCAACAATATGAATTAAAATGGCAAATTATATTAACTATAAGTAGTATCATTTACCCAGCCAGTAAGAATATATTCATTTCATTGGACTTCTCCTTAATTAATCTAGGTTAATAAAAGTAACCTATTTTAAATAAATAAATTTATTAATACATACTAAAGTTTTAGTGAATATTCAAAATTAGTTTAACAGATGTACTAACATTTGGCCAACTTATTTGTGACCCAAGTAGTTTTCATGATTTTATGTCAGATTTGATGATGAACAAAAAGCCATCAAGGGCTGGGAATGTGGCTTAGTGGTAGAATGCTTGCCTAGCACGCTCAAATCCCTGGGTTCGATTCCTCAGCACCACATAAAGAGAAAAAGCCAGAAGTGGTGCTGTGGCTCAAGTGGTAGAGTACCAGCCTTCTGAAAAAATAAGCCAGGGACATTGCTCAGGCCCTGAGTTTCAAGCTCCAGGACTAAAAAAAAGAAAAAAGAAAAAAGCTATCAAGACACCGAGAGTTTCATAGGTCTGTTGAAATAGCATGTCCAAACTTACCTACAATACTTTAGTGAAAAAAGCAAATTAACCTTTGCTCTCTTCTCAATCTCTTAACTTTGGCTCTGTAGCATGTAAGATTTGTTACTTCCCACATTTTCATTGTCTCCTTACTTACTAGTTGCTTCAAGTAACCCTGCCTGCTATTTCTACGTTACCTGCTATCTACCACTAGTCCCTTAAACATGATTGCATATTTTCTTCATTTGTATTTATCACTACTCTTTTATTCAATCACATGATTTTCATGATGTGCCAACTAATACCAACACCTGCTCTCTTAACTGATGTTTAGCCACATAATATGTCCTGAAGTTTCATTAGATCCCATAAAACTAACACCTTACACATCTTTGTTTCAAAGTTGTTATTATAGTCAAGAAACTTCTAAATAACTTTGTATTCCAACCCTTAAGTCTTCCCTATAATTTCATAGAGAAGAAACTATATTTGCATGGAGATAAGGACAAATGAGAAACAATTTACTATGTCCTTATAACCTAGAGACAAGATACTATGACCTAGACTTGAAGGACTTTCTGGTAAATAGAGCTTGGAGCTAGGATCTAAGAATACCCTAAAATCTTAACATCACCTGATAACACCTTTAAACAGTCTCTTTGTTGTTTGTTTTACAGAGTTAAAAGAATAAAAATCCTGCTGCTACTTCAAGAAAGCAAGCCAAGATTTAGTTTCTTCCATTTCAAGACTAGCATTAAAGCCAAAGAACAAGGGAAAGTAAAGGAAAGACCTGTGTTGATCAAGTTCTAATGCACTCTGGTCTAATTGGCAAGTAATTATGGAAAAATTTTATGTGAAACTCTAACTCAATCACACCAGTGTTCTCTTTATCTAGAAACAGGGATATGTGGAGCATACACCAGGCATGGAAGGAAGATTCTTCTCTAGTCTGCTGTTCTTGGTTCTCCCTGAAGGGAGTATCTATGCTTGGCTTTGCCAATATTATTGGACTTTACAGTTTATGTCTTGATCCCTGCTCTGTACTCTGCTGTTTGCTTGCTTAATATGCCAGGACTGAAGCCCAGATTGTTCATCTGGTGTCCCAGTTCTTGCCAGCTTCATCAATAAAGTATCTGGATCTTGTCTCCAATATTTCGAACCAGTCTGTGCCTGATATCTTGCCCAATGTTCCAAGAATGCAACGGTGCTCTCGTTGTCTATATATAGCATTTATATTGCCTACAACTTCTTCTCATTTTCTGCTTCTTGTAGAATTAGAATTCAAGTTTACATGAAAGCACAAATATTGGTGTATTCTTTGACATTGTGGCTGTGTCTTGGTTATGAATTGTTTTAGGTCTAGGTTAGGTTTTCAATTTGCCCAGGAAATTGAGGCTACACCTGATTTTCTGTTACACCTCTCCTATATTTTATAGCTTACCTCATGTTCAACCCCAAATTTTTCATGACAATCTCAAAGTGAGTCAATAAACTTATAAAGGCTCACAGGAAGACTTTCCACTTTTAACTACATCAATAAACTATTCCTTTTGCATTTTTGATATCTGAGTTAGTATTTCCCTCCTACTTCCTATAATTTCAACTTTGAATTGATTACTGTGTAGACAGTTAGATGATGAAGGAAAAAGTATTTCATAACAGAATACAGGAAGTATATTACAGTCATTGGCTCTTGGTTTATTTTATTTTTGTTTTTATTGTCCTGAGCTTTTTTGCTGAAAACTAGTGATTTACCAATTGAGCTACAACTCTATTTCTGACTTGGTAACATAGATGAAAAACATTAAGCTAAATCACGTAAAAGTGAATCTATCAACCTGTGAAAGAATTATTATATATTGGCAGTCATTGTATTATTTCCAGAAAAGTAAAGTTGGTTTACTATCTGAATCAATCAGTATAACACACAGCATCTATACTTAAAAGTCAAAAGTTACCAAGTGCCTGGCACCCTAGGCTCATACCTGTAATCCTAGCTACTGAAAGCTGAGGATCGCAGTTCAGCCCAGCCCAGGCAGGAAAGTCTGTGAGACTCTTATCTCCAATTACCCACCAGAAAACCGGAAGTGGCACTGTGGCTCAAGTAGTGGAACACTAGCCTTGAGCTGAAGTGCTCAGGGACGATGCCAGGCCCAGGGTTCAAACCCCACGAAAAAAGTTACCAAACAATTATTATAAAAGTATAAGAAAACAGAGGCTGGGAATATGGCCTAGTGGTAGAGTGCTTGCCTAACATGCCTGAAACCCTGGCTTTGATTCCTCAGCACCACATAAACAGAAAAAGCTGGAAGTGGTGCTGGGGCTCAAGTGGTAGAGTGCTAGCCTTGAGCAAAAAGAAGTCAGGGACAGTGCTCAGGACCTGAGCCCAAGCCCTAGGAGTGGCAAAAAAAAAAAAAAAAAAAAAAAAAAGTATAAGAAAACATTTGAGCAAATCAAACTCTTATTTCATTATAGATAGCACATTCAACATACTAAGAAATTTTCACAACAACACTTTGAGCCTCATAAGAGGAAAGAGAATGCACAAGAAGCCCGTAGCTGTAAGAATGAATAACTTCCCAACAAATGATGCCGAGCATAACCCGTATCGGTCTACAAAAGGACTTGGTACCACTGTAGAAAAGTAACTCAGAACCCATTTTACACACACACACACACACACACACTTACACATACACACATACACATGCTTAATGGATAAAGCTAAGATATTCCAAGACAAAAATATAAGTGTAAATCTTTATGACCTTGGATTAGGCAATGATCTCTTAAATATAATACCACAAATGTAAAGAAAAAAAATATATTGAATTGTGTCCAAATTAAATGAACCACTGGTGCCCCAACTTCAGAAAATATTTTAACATAGAATGTAAATAGCACCTAAAATTAAGTAAAATATAAATAATACAGTTTTTGGTACTACGGTATGAACTCAAGGCCTTGTGCCTGATAGATTGGTGGTCTACTACTTGAGCCTCATGTCCAGCCATATTTTCTGGCTTGCTCCATACCTGGGCATGCATCTGGTCAGAAATCATCCTAGTTTAGGCTTTACACTTTTGGTGGGCCCCAGCCTTTCTCAGCCTCTCAGGTAGCTAAAATTACAGGAATCAGCCACCAGTACTCAGCTCAATAACAAAATTTATTTTTTATTATATTTAAGTAGTTGCACAAAGGAGTTTCAATTCAACATGTCAATTTATGAGTACAAAACATTCTGAAAAATGTCACCCCTTTCCTCATTCTCCTCCATCTCTCCCAATGCCACCAACTCTTTTAGTTTTCCTAGTTCCATTTTCACATGGACACGCGCATCACATATGTATATATGTATATACATATATGCATATGTATACATATAAACATCATGACTACATTCTTCAACCCTTCATCTCTTCATTTGTCTACTCTTGTCCCCTTGACCATCCACCCAGTTGACACCCACATTCCAACTTCCTGGTATTGATTTTGTTATACTGTTAGTTGTTCAAAGGAGTTTCACCACTGGAATTCACCCTTAAATGATAATAAAATGTTTAATGTACTAATGGTTTGAAATGACATATCCCCCTCCCAATGTACAAAATAACAATTAAACACATAAAACTTGCTTTAAATTATCATTCATTAGGTAAATACAAATCAAAACCAATTCCCACCCACTAGGATGGCTATAATTAAAAAGAAAAATAATTACATGCTTTGTTGAAGATGTGAAGAAATTGGAATCCTCGTGCCTTGCTGATGGGGACATGAAATGGTGAAGCCATTTTGCAAAATAGAACAGCAACTCTTTAAAATGATAAACCTTGAGTTTATCAAGTGACACAGAAATTCCATTCCTGTGTCTATTCCCCACTCCCAAATTTAAACATTTCCTAAAAATTCTACATAGAAATGTTTATATCAGCATTATTTAGGATAACTCAAAGTTGAAAATATTTAAATGTTGATATAATGATTAATAGATAAACAAATATAATAAGGCCAAAGAAGATTGGTAGTTTTCTAGGGCCAAGGTAAGGGAGAGACAGGGTTTAGAGCAAAGAAGGTATGAGTAAGATAAATAATCATTGTTAATGAGTGAAAGATATTTGGAGAGATTAATGAAAGGGTGCTAAAACTGAACAGAGGGAGTTGAATAATACTGTGACTATATTGCAAATTATTAAATTACACATTTTAAAGATGTAAAATTCTCAAAAACTAGTATGACCAATATTTTCTTCTGGCTAAAGTCAGAGCATTTTAAAACATTTTATCAAATACTATCATATATTGCATTATTTTAAAATTTAACCTATATTCTCTTAATATGGTTATTTTTCAATGAATCACTGCATAATAGTGTAAAGGATTAAAATATTCCTTATGCTTTGAAATGTAGTTAAACAATGGATCTTCAGGGAATGGCTACATTAGAGGTATAATTATTTTCTTTAAAGCTAGAAATTAGAAAATGTAATATAGAATATCAACACAGAATGAATATTTTTAAAAGCATATGCATGAGATGGACACTGGTGACTCATGCCTGTAATTCTAGCTACTGAAGAGGCCAATATCTGAGGATTGTGGTTTGAAGTCAGCTAGGTAGGACAGTCCATGAAACTCTTATATCCTATTAACCATCAAAAGTATGAAAGTAGTACTGTGGCTCACGTGGTAAAGTGCTAGCCTTGCACAAAAAAATCTCAGTGACAGCACGTAGGCCCTGAGTTGACAGCCCAGGACTGGCACAAAAAAATAAAATAAAACAATTAAAGCATATGTAATGTATACATACATTTTAGTCGCTAGTATATAAATATGTTTGCTTCTGAGATTGTTTCTACCAAAACTAGTATATTTATTTTCAAACAACATGTATTTTTGAGATTTAGTCATTTATAATAACTTGCCTTTTCATCTACTGATAAATCATCATCAGTTCTAATTTGTGTGTGTGTGTGTGTGTGTGTGTGTGTGTGTGTGTGTGTGTGTATCTGTTACTAGTGATTGAACCTGGATCATAGCACTGCTAGGCAAGCACATTGCCATTGAGCTACAGCCCAGCCCTGTCATTGCTAATTCTGAGAATTTATTTTCTCTCCTTTATTTGATTAATCCTTAATATGAATATACATATTTTATAGGTATTCTCTACCTACTTATATATGAAAGAAAATACAAAAATGCTTCAAATTCTACTTTATTTTTGGTAAGAAAATGGTATACTTTTATATCCCAGATTATATCAGATATACGCAAAATAAATAAATAAAGCTATCAGGTTTACTGAATTTCAGAAAATGGTTTATCATGAGAAATACTCATTCATAAAAACAATTTCTTCAAGAAAGATATGAAAAACTGGTAGCCTTGAGACCCAATAAAGCATACATATAAGTTTTTGTTTGTGCTTGTGTTTTTGTTCTCCATCTAGTATAGGCCACCACAGTTATTTTAGATTTGAATTTGTTGTTAAAATTTTTAAATAGTAAGGTTTCTCATGATAGTATGGAACATGCCCTATAAATCAGAACTCTGTGAACACTAGCCACTTTCCTAAAAAGAAGCTGGTTGCTGAAGATACGGAGCAGCAGCTTCTTTAAGTGGGGTGCATGCTTTATCTTTTACCACAGACCCAACATGAAGCCTGGTGTCCATTATTCTTACCCATTTAAGATCTTGCACATTTCTGGACTTGATGAGTTATTAATTTCTAGGCTTATGGTTTTGTGCCACAGCTCTATTATTTGGAAATAATACTACCTCATCTACTCTTAGTTTTGTTTTGTTGTTGGTCATGGGGCTTGAACTCAGGGCATGGGCACTGTTCCTGAGCATTTATGCTCAAGGCTAGTGTTTTACCACTTTAAGGTACAGCTCTACTTCCTGTTTTCTGGTGGTTAATTGAAGATAAAAGTCTTGGACTTTCCTGCCTGGGCTGGCTTTGCACTGCAATTCTCAGGTCTCAACCTACTGAACAGGTAGGATTGTAGGTGTAAGGCACCAGCACCTGGCAGTATTTGTTTCTGGTCCTGGCACTTGACTCAGAGCTTGTGTGCTCCCTCTTTATGTTAAAGGCTTTTACTCTACCACTTGAGCCATAGCACCATTTCCCAACACCTTTATCTTTTATTCTTGCTCCTGTTTGCTTCACCTCCTGTAATTAGAAAACACCTAGTCGCTATTAAATCTCTATCCCTTTTAGTTCTCTGCATCTGATGTTACCGCAGATGGAGCCATGCTTTCGAAACTCATTCTCTTCAATGCTCAAGGACTAAACAAAGCACCCTCCTGATCAGTTCCTGATATGTTTTACTTTTATAATTTTAACTACAGTGGAGTTAAAGCCCTTTCCAAAGTCTTTCTCACTAGGGGAATTCACACCAAATAAGGGTACTAGGTATTTCAGATATTCAAGAGTGCAAAGCTTCTCCTTTGTCCTTGAAAATCACTAATTTCATTTCATTTCATCATAAGCAGTATCTACTCTCTAGGAAATTGCAGTTAATAATCAGATGACACAAAAATGTATTTTCAGAGTGAATTTGGATACATGTATTGAAAAATTCACTCAAATTTGTCTTAATTTTAATTCTCTGAATAGTTTTATTATCATCATGAAGTTGTACAAAGGAGTTGCCATTCAGCTAAGCATGTTTTTGACTACAGTATGTCTTGATCAGTGTCAACCTTTTCAACATTCTCACCTATCTCTCCCAGCCTAACCTTTTACTCATTTTTCTTAATATTTTAGGATATCTATTGAATTTTTTGCCATTTACCAAAGCAGATACTTGTATGCAAAAGACATTGCCTTATATAGAAGCACACAGTGAAGCAGCCCCGGACTGCTTTTGTTTTGGTTGTCTAGTTTCTTTAAACACACAAATGAACAGTCATTCTGTGTTGAAAAGAGAAAAGGAGACCAGAATTCATGTGGTACGCACTGGTCACCACAACCAGATACTTTATCCATGGTCTGCTTGTCTATAGTCAGGTTCTCTTGGACAGGAATATGGACTGAAAGATCCTTGTTTAGCTGAATTGACAGTCCCTAGGTCCATTGCTCCCAAGGAGTTGGATTTGTTTGTCCATTCTCTCCCACTTGTGTGCCATGGAATACAGAGATTATGTCCTTCTTAGTAATGATGCTCGATTTGGTGCCTAGTCCAGTAGGTACTAATTTGAAAGCCTGGGAGAGTATATTGGTTTGAAGAGTCAAAGATTATTTGGGGTCAGGCTTAGAAATCTTGGTTTGGGCTCTCTTTCCCTTTCTCCCTTGCCTTTTCTCTTTTACTCTCTCTTGCTCTTTCTCTTCTTCCTTCCCCTCTGACTCTCCATACCTCCATCTTGTGCATGCAGGCTGGCAGCACCTTTCTGCCTGAAAAAAAAAAAATCATGGCCATACAGCCCCTTAAGAAGTTACTGGGCTTTTTATCTTTTGCATCCCAAAACTCAGAACCAAAAATTTATGACCTAATATTTTGCAGTAATTTTTCTGGTTGAAGTTGCATTGTGATTGATTCCTTTAGTCTTAGAGCAAAAAGTTCTGCAAACCTCCCATTCCGTTGGACTGGGTAGGGCACCTCTTCCTTGATTTATATGTCAGAGCAATTTTAGAAAAAGAAACATTAGGTTAAAGGTATCCAAAATGCTCATGATTACCCTAGATTAAATTCCATATACTTCTTACTGGCCTAACGCTCTCCCGCACCAGTTGGAAATTATCAGAATTTTCTTGAGAGAGATCTAAAGAGCAGGCCTACATTATGTCAATATTGTTGCCTATTTGATTACCTATTTGATATCTTGTTTGAAGCAGGGGTTTGGCATGCTTCTCTCTACCAAAATTGAAATGAATTCAGTTTAAAAAAGTGGAATTTCATTAGCTGAAAGGAGTAGTATAAAGGAATTGTCATTTAACAAAGCAGTTTATGTATACAGTATACCTTTATAAATATTACCCCTTTCAACATTCTCACCCATCCCTCCCCTAGCCAACCCTCTCCCCTCACTGTTCCTTTTTATTTAAAAAATTTAAAAATCATTAAAAATTTATTGTCAAATTATTATTTATTATTATCAAACTTGTTACCCTACCTCATTTTTCTCACAGCATTCCTTCTCCCAACTCCCTTGTCTCCCTCTCCCTGAGTTGTACAGTTGGTTTACAGCATATTGTCTTGTCAGTATTGCTGTTGCATTGGTTCACATTTTACCCTTTGTCTCTACATTTTGGTGTTCCTCTGCCCTTCCTTACTTCTGATAAATGTATATACAACACCCAGAGTACCAAAATCAGTTAGAGTGACATCAGGAGTAAAACCATGGGGGGGAAAACAACAAGAGAAAAGGGCATAATTTCACATAGTATATTGAAAATAAAAGCAACAATGATAATTATTTATTTCCATAACTTGGAGCTCATTTCACTCTCTCTTCTTAATGTTGTAGGATATATATTCCAGTCTTTATTGTTCCCTGATTTTCCTCTTCATTTGTCTACACCTTGCCATTTGACCCACACCCCACTCATTTTGAGTACTCACACACTGAAGTTTTATCTTGGCGAATTTTGATTGTGGTTTTCTAAGGAATTACACTATTTGAGATCTCTCTTGAATCTACTGTATTTCAGTTTATACCTTTGTATGCATTTGTACACAACCCAATATATTTACTTATAAATTTATAAGTTACATTTACTTTCCACATATAAGGGAAGTCATGCATCCTTTGTCTCTGATCCTCACTTCACTTACACACAGAAAGGAAAATAGTTTCTTGCTTTCCTTCTCTTCTTTACTTTCAGAATGCTCAATTAAAATCGCCATTGGCTTTGACTAATCCACCATTCCCTGTTTCATATTTTCTACCCAGTGATGTTTGAGGCTGTATTGTCTATAAATAACTTATCATTATCATTCCTCTTCCTCTTGTCTGCTTCCTCCTCCCTCACCTCCCCCTCCTCCTTCCTTCTCCTCTTCCCCATCATCTTCCTTCTCCTCTTCCTCCTAGTCTTTCTTCTCTTCCTCCTCCTTTTTTTTTAAAGTGTTGGTCCTGGGCTTGTACTCCATGTGAGCTTTTTTACTCAAGGCTAGCTCTCTACTATTTGAGACATAGATCCACTTCTGGCTTTTTTGGCAGTTAATTAGAGATAAGAGTCTTATTGGATTTTTGGTCTGGGATGGCTACAATCTGTTACCCTCACATGTCAATCTCCTGTGTAGTTAGGATTGCCAGGTGTGAGCCACGGGCATATGACTATCACTGATCATTTCTAAAACAGGAGAATTACTGTTTAAATGAGCAGATGAGCCAGGTATGTTCACACATGTTTGGAATCTCAGCAGCTTGGGAGGAATAGCTGGGAGATAGAATATCAGGTTAATGGTTCAAGGATAGCCAAGGCAAAAAGATAGCAAAACTCTATCTTAACTGACAAATTGGGTGGGGTGGTGTACATCTTTAATACTTGCTACTCCAAAGGCAGAGAGATAGGAGGATCCTAGCCTGGCTCAAGGGCCAAGGTGCTTGTCTAGCAAGCATTAGACCTGAGTTCACAATCCAGAAATATAATAAATATATAAATAAGCAAACAAACAACGAGATGATCATCTTCTATAATTGCATAGAAAAGATCCTCAACTCACTAGTATGAAAAGGAGTAGTATGTTCTAATTTGACTCCATGCTAAACACTTGGTACCAGAATCATAATAGCTTCAAATTAGAGGAAAGTGATCAGCTTATATTTAAAAATAATTTAAAAATAGACCATGTAACAATGGCTAAAGCTAAGCTAGATCTTAGAAATCCACTATGGCAACTTTCCTAGACTGATACATGCCCTAGACCTTGATCTGTTCACTACACCATAAATGTTCCCAGTGAATTGTTGGAAATTAAGCTCAGATTAAGTCATTCTGCCAATAAGTATACTCTAAATGCTTTTCACCTGAGCAGGAATAATGTCTCCTCTCCTCACAATCTAAGGCAGTCTCTGTTGTTTGAGCCCTGTAGTTCTTTCTGGGTCTATCTCTTCTTATTTTGCTGTCCCCCTCCCTCCATGCCAGCCTCACTATCCACTTCAACATGGTCTTTTCAACATGGTCAGCTTGTCAATTTCCTAAAACCTTGATCTTGGCTCACAATATTTTTCTATGAAGCCACCAGGCCTTACTTATTGTGTAATAAATAGAACAAGTGGGAAATTCTAGGAGTACAAAATGCCGCCCAAATACTTTTTGCCACCCAAATACTGTTCCAAGTGATGACAGGGAAAGGGACCAGATAGATGAAGTCAAGAAACTATTATTCTTTTCTCTTCCAGTATCATTTTTGCATTGATGAAATCTTCACATCTACCAGCCATCCCACTTCACTTTTGTTGTCTCTCTACCCTGATAATATCAGCACAAGCTTGGGACCCCTTGTTGGGTGGTTTTCAGAGCTTTTTAGATATCATCCCTGAAGGGAATCCCTGAGGTATATCTCATCTCTGCCTACATCATTTTACAGTCTTTTTTTTTCCATGAACCTGACAAAGTACTACTTTCTACAATTACTAATCTAGGGTATTTCATCCATCTAGTTCAGATTTCTTAATACAATCTAACAAGTGTCTTGATTTAGATACCTACTTCACATATAATTCATAACTTTAAAACAGGAGAAGGGTTATCTGTTTTAAATGAACATTCCAGGAAATGGACTTCAACCATAGAAGCTACCTGTTGGTTATTGTGTAGAGCTTTAATTTGATGACTTCCATTCCTGCCCAAAATAGATGCCTGTTATTGCCTGATATCTAGTCACCTCAAATTTGCCAGACTACTTTGTTGTTTTAGATGAAA
This sequence comes from Perognathus longimembris pacificus, assembly GCF_023159225.1. Classification (NCBI taxonomy): domain Eukaryota; kingdom Metazoa; phylum Chordata; class Mammalia; order Rodentia; family Heteromyidae; genus Perognathus; species Perognathus longimembris. The sequence continues at coordinate 18,299,025 of NC_063168.1, read as the reverse complement.
GAGCTTTGAAACTTTGTTTATTTAAATGTCATGATACTAGGTGAAAGGCCTAGAGAAATGTAGTTGTGGTCTTAATCTTCTTACTATAGGGGTATCCCCACTCCTAATTCAAATGTGAAAGTGAAAATTTTATTATTACAAAGTAAGTTGCATTTAGCTCTCCATCGAAGTATCATTTTTTCCTTAATTATAATGGAGTTTGCATTCAGGACCTTTGATACTTGAGCCATGTCTTTAGCCCAATGCTTTGCTGTTTGTTATTATTTCATTTAACTTATTCCTTATTCATTTGCTCTTTGCTATTATTGAGATTGGAGACTCACTGGCTTTTCTATCCCATTGGTTTTGAAGTATGATCCTCCAGATATCAACCTCCTGAGAAGCTAAGGTTATAGTTATAATATATTGGATTGGCACCTGACTCACTAAATTATCTCTTCTCATTCAAGCTTATTCTGAAATTTCAGTACACAACTGGAGTAAAGGTGTAAAATCTTACCCACAAAAACATTATATAAAAAAAGTGGAATGTTTCTATTTTTACTCACTTTACCTTAATTTTGAAGACACATCTATAGAAATACATTCCAAGGATTTTAGTATATATTTAAAACATAAAATTATTGAGAAGCTCAACAATTATTCCAGTATCAGACTCTAATGCAGCTTACATTGAATGATGATGACATGATACAATTTTTGGCACAATATTGAGGAAAGGTTACACAATTTAGGGAAGTAGAAATGTCAGAATTTATGTATATTTGTAATTTCATTATTATCTATTACTACTTTTTTCTCATATGAAACCAAAGAATACTTATTCAATTCAGATGGGAAATGTATTAGTGAGGAAAGTACCAGAATCATCTAAACCTTTTTTTTTTTTTTTTTTGGCCAGTCCTGGGCCTTGGACTCAGGGCCTGAGCACTGTCCCTGGCTTCTTCCCGCTCAAGGCTAGCACTCTGCCACTTGAGCCACAGCGCTGCTTCTGGCCGTTTTTCTGTATATGTGGTGATGGGGAATCGAACCTAGGGCCTCGTGTATCCGAGGCAGGCACTCTTGCCACTAGGCTATCTCCCCAGCCCCTCATCTAAACCTTTTGACTGAAGACATAGATAGAGGTAGATAAACAATGTAACATGATTTTTTTATGCAGTGATAATTACTGAAACCAGTAAATGAATCTTTTATCCTACAGGAATGACATTGGGAGAAGTCAACTTTGGCATTGTCTCCTTGATTTGAGTGAAATGATGGCATAAGACAAGTACGAATGTTTCAATAGCTTTGACAGAAACATGGAATTTTCCCTTGAAGAGTGTTTAGAAGCAACTCTAGCTGGAAAATTACAGTAGCTCAACTGGGATATTTCCATATACCTATATTATCACATTTTACCAAACATCACAAGTGATATTTTGCCCTTACACCATTAAATAAGAGAGATTAACTACTATTTTCTACCTATTCTCACTACTTTAACTCTGCTGGTTGAGAAAACTTTTTATGTCATAGTGAATAATTTTGTAATGGAGTAACAATGATTGTACTGAAATAGAAGTTGAGTAGGCTACCTGGTTCTTCATTTAAGTGAGTGAACAGAAAAGTGATAACTGGTTAACTGACTTGATTATCAAGTCAAAGTTGAACTGCTGTTTATGAAAACAAAAGAATTAGGTATGGAACTAGGAAAGTTATTGGCAATTCTTCAATATTTGATGGGAAATAGAACCTAGACAACAAAAAGAGATGGTTAAATTAAGGATTAAAACATTCAATAATAAGCCAATGGTGGTGGCTCATGTCTATAATCCTTGCTATTCACCAGGCTCAGATCAGAGAATCATGGTTTGAAACCAGAATGGGCAGAAAAGTCTGTGAACCTCCTATCTCCAATGAACCAGCAAAAAGCTGGAAGTTGAGCTGTGGATCATATGGTAGAGTACACATCTTGAGTTAAAAAATCTAAGGAATAGCACTGAGGATCTGAATTTATGCCCTAGTACTGGCAATAAAATAAACAAAAACAAATAAATAAAAAGAATTACCTTCAGTAATGAATATCTGGCTCATCTCCAATTTAAAAAGAGGCTATGGCCAAAGAGAATATGGAATGGATTGCAGATGCAGAAACTTATTTAAAGGTCAGATCTAAAGCATAGCAGTATAATTTATAAATGTTTCCTTTGTCTTTTCTATACCAAAACAAAAAATAATGATAGTAGTTAAATTTATAATTGAATCTATGAGAGGACAAAATACCAGGTGGACTTTGAATAAAATCTCATGGGTGATTATGAAAGTGGTAAGATTTTGTATTTTCCACATTTGAAGAAAGAGTATCTTTCATTTATGCAAATAGTAGCTGCATCCAGACAAAGAGACAAATCATGTTATTGCCTTGCTAACCTTTGTTGTTAACATTTAAGTGTAGTTTATACAGTTGTATGTGAATGTTGCATAGTCAAAGGTTTGAATGTGTGCCTTTGCTGCCCACTGTCTTTCAACCTCTTTTCTATCTTTTATCAATTTATTTTTTATTGTTTACATTTTATTTTATTTTTACCTTTAAGAGGAGTTTGGATAGAATATGAAAGCCTCAGTCCAGAGGACCACACAGACACCAAGTCACATACAGCAAAGTTTATTGTCAGCAAGCTGATAGGCTCACCCTCTCGGAGACTGCCAAAATATACATACCAAAATGTCCCATTTCTAGTTCCAGATGACTTCTTATTTTATATCCACAAGAGACACTAAGGGAAGATGAGAGGACAGGAAGAAGACTAGATTATGACATCACTTCACTGTATCTCTCTCCCTGTGTAGAAGCATATGTATAATATATAATATAGTAATATTATATATTATGTGTAATATATAATATATATAATATTATATATTTATTATATATAATATATATAATATTATATATATTATAATATATAATACATTATATTAATATTATATTATATATTAATATTAATATATAATATTAATTAATTAATTAATATATAACATTAATATTAATATTATATATTAATTATTATTAATTATTATATATTAATATTATATATAATATATAATATTATATATATTATTATATATATTTATATTATATATTTATTATATATAATATATATAATATTATATATATTATATATAATATAATATAATATTACACATAATATATAATATAATATTATATAATAACATTATATATTATAACATTATATATATTATATATGGAAAGAGAGGGAGAGAGAGAGAGACTCCTTCAATGACCATGTTTTCAGAAGTGATATCTCTTTCCCTTTTTCCAGGAGGAACTCAGGGTCTATCCTTGGTAACAACTTTTCCTCCTTCAATGATTGCTATACTGGCAATGAAAGATGCTTTCTAAAATCTCTAATCTTGGATTTACTTTACTGTCTCTTTCTTTCAATCTCTTCACTACCCTCAAAAGTTGTATCTTGAAGTGTTATTTGTATGAACTCTCTGTAGTTGCTTACTTTTTTCTTTCCTGGATCTGGTTGTGTGGTTTCCTTGAGCCACAACCATATGCTGTTCAGATCCAAAGAGAATGGACAACTCCTTTTTTATTAGCACTTTAAAAATGAAATTATTTCTCAAAAGTTTGGTACCATATACCCAAATGTCATCATGTGTCAGTTTCTGTGGCAAGCTTCATGGGCAAGAAATAAAGTATAAAATGACCTTAGAGTCCCTGTTTCTTTGGGTCTGGCTCACTTCACTATAATTTTTTCCAAGTCCTTCCATTTCCTTACGAATAGGGCAATGTCATTCTTTCTGATAGAGGCATAAAATTCCATTGTGTATATGTACCACATTTCCCTGATCCATTCATTTACTGAGGGGCATCTGGGTTGGTTCTATGTTTTAGCAATGACAAATTGTGCAGCGATGAACATTGTTGTGCTGGTGGCTTTAGTGTGGTCTTGTTTGTAATCTTTTGGGTAGATGCCCAAAAGTGGGGCTGCTGGGTCGTAGGGGAGCTCGATGTTTAGCCTTCTGAGGAATCTCCTTACTGCTTTCCAGAGTGGCTGAACAAGTTTACATTCCCACCAACAATGTAATAGGGTTCCCTTTTGGCCACATCCCCTCCAACATTTGTTATTGTTAATTTTCCTGATAATGGACATTCTTACTGGGGTGAGGTGTAATCTCCATGTTGTTTCGATTTGCATTTCTTTTATGTCCAGTGATGTTGAGCACTTCTTCATCCATTCTCATTTCCTCATCAGAGAAGTCTCTTTTTAGGTCTTTAGCCTACTTGTTGAGGGAGCTATTGGTTCTTTGAGGTTTTGTTTTGGAGGAATTTAATTTTTTTTAGTTCTGCATAAATTTTAGATAAGAGGCCTTTGTCCATTGTATGGCCAGTAAATGTTTTCTCCCAACTGTGGGCTTTCTGTTTATCTTCCAAGCTATATATTTTGCCCCGCAGAAGCTCTGCAGTTTGATGAACTTTATGGTCTCCCTAATAGGGAATAATTAGGGCAGGTTTAGGTTAGTCACAGCAGAGGATCACAAGAGCCCAATAGCTATGCCTTTATGAACACATAAGATGATGTTAAGTGAAATGAACTCCATGTTATGGAAACCAGTGTTATATCACTCTTGTAATTATTTTCAACATGCCAATATCACTCTTGTAATTATTTTCAACATGCCATGTGAAACCGTAGCTTTTTGTGTTGATGAACCTCGTGTATCCCCTGCCTGTGGTTGCCCCCATACTATCACTGTATCTCGTCTGAGTACCCTGGATACTGTATATACTCATATTAGAACTAGGAAAGTGAAAGGGAATATCAAAATGGAGAGACAAAGGATAAAAAGACAAACGACTCCAAAAGCTTACAAAACCATTTGGTGTAAACCAACTGAACAACTCATGGAGGGAGGAGGGGAAGGGGGAGGGGGTAGGGAGGAAATGAGGGAGGAGGTAACAAATTGTACAAGAAATATACCCACTGCCTTACATATAAAACTCTGTACATCACTTTGACAATAAATAAGTAATTATTTTAAAAAATTAAAGGATCTTAGGCCTCAATTTCTGAACCAAAGCCTATGACAAGGGTCATGGATTTCTCCTTAGCTAACACCCTTTCTTAGAGCCAGAAGTGGCATTAACCTCAGCCTGAAGCAGGTGGGTTGCATGGTGGAGAGGTGCATAGCTGTTACAATAAGAATAATTAGCATAGAACCTGGAAATCCATAAACTATGTTTTCTGTAAGCTCTCATTACTTTATATTGCACTCCTCTTCAGCTGTCAGTTTGCCTCAAATATGAGATCAGTGATGGCACAAATCGTGTCTTTCTTCGAAGTAATAAGCATTGAGAATTTTTACTGTCACCCAAGAGGCAAGTGTAGAAAGTTTCTTGAGTGGACAAATGAGCCAATGTACCAACACTTTTTGAATATTTGTTCTTAACAAAGTTGGGAATCAGACTTCAGAAAAAATACCAAAATGCATATAATGCAAACAAACACTGCAAATATAATTTGTAGACTGTGTGTTTGGCTTTTTGAATGCCCTTTATATTTTCTTAGTAGAAAATATCTTTGTCATTTTCTATGAGAGAGACCATAGAGTCCATGTTTCCAGGATAGTCATAGCAGAAGATCACAATAGCCCAATAGCTTTGCCCTTATGGACACATAAGGTGATGCTAAGTGAAATGACCTCCAAGTTATGGAAACATGTGGTATATCATTGTTGTAATTATTTTCAATATGCCACATGAAACTGTACCCTATTTTTTCTATCATATTCCCTTCCCATGGTTTTATCCCTGCTACCACTGTATCTGATCTTAGCACCCTGGATACTGTATACAGAACTGGAACTAGGGACGGGAAAGGGAGTACCAAAATTGAGGGACAAAGGCTAAAAAGACAAACCATTGCAAAAACAATATTTACCAAGCCATTTTCTGTAAACCAACTGTACAACTCATGAGGGGAGGGGGAGTGAAAAGGGGATGGGGGAGATGGGTGGATGAGGGAGGAGGTAACAAGTTGAACAAGAAATGTACTCACTTCCTTACAAATGAAACTGTAACCCCTCTGTACTAAACTTTAACAATAAAGAAGAAAAAAGAAATAACCATTAAACAAAATATTACAGGAATGGAAATATGTGTCTTCATGAATATAATATTATTTTTATATCTATATAATATCTATGGAACCATAAACAGATTAAATTATGATGGTTAAATATACTTTTTTGTAAACTTCTAGAGCTTGTTTGCAAAGCATTTTGATGTTTGTATTCCAGGTAAGAAGAACTAAAATTCAAGGTCAAACTAAAAACTGACTGTTGTGATTCATAGGAGTTATTATTTTTCTATCAATGGGAAAGTCATAAGCTCCTGGATAGAACAATGTGGACCCTGAAAGTAGACTGCATAGGATTGAAACTAACCTCCACCATATGTCAACCCTGTGCTTGATGCAAGAACTATACTCAAAGACAAAAGAGGGCTTCTTTTCCTGTTACACTTAAGGGACAAACTTGACTAAAACATGATATGTTTCAAATTCCTCATATTAAAACTGAATCCTTATTTGTGTGTGTGTGTGTGTGTGTGTTTGTGTGTGTGTGCATATATGTGTGCATATATATGCATATATATAAGATATATATGAAATATGTATGTAATATATAATGTATATATCTTCATATCCTCCCAGATACTAGTACAAACTCTATATAAGATATTGATGACCACTAGGTATAATCATATATTTGGTAAGCAAATGCAACAGAAGGAATACTATAAAATACAGGACAGGAAATTCTGTCTCAATTTTTTTTGCTGTGGGAATTAAGACTCTTTACTAAATACTTCAGTTTAGGGGCCTACATTGAAGTACTTTGTGATTATATGGGCCATACAACTTGTTTTGGTCTAATAGCCAAACCACTCCTTGAATAGATCAATTAGTTGCTTTCTTTTTATCTGCAATGATGGTTAGTTTCAATATACCTGTAGAGCCTGTTTAGGTACTTGGGTTCTCAGAAAATGAATCCCATAAAATGAAGCCATCATATAATCCTTCTTAGATCTGAGGGTTGCTACTTTGATAGTAGCTATTTTATTATGGGAAGAAATCCCATGAAATTCAGTTTCTCCATCTATAATATAAGGAAGCTAGTTAGGAAAGGACTTGTAGAATTCTAAAGTTACATATTTTTGATTAAATGTAAAAATGAAGTGGGATCTGATTGAGTTTTAAAATTAAGGAAGAGTAGAAAGACTGATTAGCAAGTTTCAAGGCCAGTACAGTACTGTGAACACCAAGGTAACTTTTCTCAAAGCCTTAGAATTCTGATCACAAACAGATACTTCAGGAGTGAGGCATCCCTGATCAGATAAGTATGGTGAAATAACCTTTTTGGATAATACCATTTTCTATGTGTTCATGAAAGAAACCTGTAAAAGGCACCTCACCCAGCACTTGCCAATAAAATTTTGTTTTGGAAATACCTGTAAAATAACTTCACTGCTATGGAGTGGCAAGTGTAATTTTGATATTTAGTATGACTTCTCATATCCTTCCTCAACATCATTTCAGAAGTTCTACTTTCTCTTGCATGTGGGGATAGGAGCTGGCATATGAGCAAGAGTGTACTCTTCTGGTCACAGTAACTTTCTGCATATGAACATAAGGCCTCTAAAAGGTCAACAGGAGCTTTTGTTATGATTCATATTTGTGGTGACCTCCTTTAATCTGGCTGAACCTCATCTAGGTATATCTCACACTTCTCTGGTTATTTGGGCTAAAATTTCTCTTTTGCTCAGAGTAATTTAAGTTGGAACAACCAAGTAAAGTAATAGAGTGGAAATTGAAATTTCTTTTGAAATAATTCAGACTTGATTTTGAAATACTTCCCTGCTAGAGAAGAATTGGGGGGAAAAGATGATCTTGGGTGATGACTGAGAGTACACTGACACAAAACTTAAATGTATTACATATCAGAACCAGCTCTTTTATAAAGGAGAAGTAGGTTAATTGGAGAACCTGAAGATGAGAGTGACACATTTAATGTGAGAAGGCAATGTGATACTATTTCTTTGGGAAACATTAAGAATAAAAGATGACAGAAACAGACCTAATTGGTCTAAAAATTGGAGTAATAATTTTAATTACCAACTAATTTATTTATTCATATTAGACATATTAAAGGAACTACATAATGTACATTTATTGACAACACTGTGCTAAAAGTTAAGAATTATTTTCTTTAATTCTCACAACAAAATGAGAAAAATAGATTAAAAATTGTCTCCATCTTACAGATTATGAAACTAAGTTCCTTAGATACTAAAATTCTTGGTCAACATTCTAAATTAGAATATAGTAAAAATGTGATTTGAAGGATGCTCTCACATGTCATCCAATTAAGTTGCTGATTTTGTATCTTTTGAAGATAAAGTAATTGACAAAGACTATTTTATGTATCAGGCTGGTTTTTAAAAATTTTTTATTTTTATTTTTTGGTGGCTTAAAGCAGCCCAGATTCATTGCCTCACAGTGCTGTTCTTCAGAAGTCTACTGGGAGAGCCTAGTTTCTCTTCTTGGAATCTCTTGAGGGTAATTTCAAGGTGGTCTTAGGATAACATTCATTCCTTGAAGTGATTTTTTTTTCAGACTCTTTCAGGTTGGTGATAGAATTCATTTGTCTGTGGATATAAGGAAGGACTTCCCTGTTTCCCTTTCTGCTGCTTCTTAGAACTTATTGTCAGAATCTAGAGGCTTCCTTCCTCCCTGGCTTGTTAGTCAAGTGACTGTTACATTTTGAGTCTCTCTAACTCTCCTATGCTGCCACATATTTTTTTCTTGGAGCTCTTTGACTCTAGCTAGAGAAGGTTCTTAAGTATTAGGAACACACAAGATTCGACTCATGTCATGCAGATAATCCAGTATAATCTCATTCTCTCAAATTCTGTAGCCTTAGTCAGATCTGCAAACTTCCTTTTCACATATATGAACAGACTCACAGGTTTGGGTGATTGGTATGTGAAAAGTTTTTCGAATCATTATTCTGCCTAACACCTTCTACTTATATAATGATGTAGGTGACATGTTTCATTGTGAAAAAAGTAGCAATATATTCTGTTTATTTATTAGCATAAATATCCATTATTATGCTTATAAACATTATGCATACTTATAAGCATATGCCACACTTCTTCACATAGAATTACCAAGGAGGTCACTATACTTGACAAAAAGGAAAGCTAGAGTTGCTAGATGTCTGGCAGAAACTATAGATTGAAAACAAGCATTTTATACCAAGTTTTTTAAACTTTTAAGTTAAAGTAGTACATAAAAACAACAAAGTGAGTTTACATTTTTTCTATTTCTTCTTTTAAACATGAAAGAATCTGTATCATATAAGATATAACAAATACAGAAGCAAGGCCCTATATGTGTAGAAGTATCTTAAAGAAAAAATTGCAAAAGCCACTTAATTCACAATTCTCCAAATTGCAAAGCAACCAAGGTTCCCTTCTGTAATAAACTTTGATATATCCAGATAATGGAACAGAATATTGTTCAGTGCTAAGAAAAAAAGTAGATGGAGAAATATTTCCGTGCCCCCCCCCCCCATCTAAAACTTAAAAAGAAAACTGGGATTTGAGTTCCATATTTCACAGTTGCTTGGTTAGCTCTCTACCTCTTAGCTGTTTCTCCAGCCCAGTATTTTGCTGGGTACTTTGGAGGTGGACCTTGTGGACTCTTTTGCCAAGATTGGCTTTCTAAAACAAGAATTTTCATATAAATTCCCCTCAGTAGCTAGGATTATGGTTGTATATCTCTGTGCATATTTATAAGTGAAAGAAAAACCTGTAAAGGCTATATATATATATATATATATATATATATATATATATATATATATATATATATCAGGGTTCCAACTACATGGCATTTTGGCAAGGCAAAAACAAGTATAAGCCAAAGGGTTGCTGGGGTTGCTGAAGAAAGTGATGACTGGAAGAGAATTGAGGGGTGGGCAGTGAAACTATTCTGTGCTACTATAGTGGAAATATGTTCCTACAGTATTTCCAAAAACCTGCAGAACAACAAAATAGGAAATAACTCTAAACAATGGGTTTTGGTGATGATGATATGTTAATATGGGTTTTTGGATTTTTCTCTTGTCACAAATACCCTATCTTCTTAACTGAATGAGGGTCTCAATGTATACAGTCTTGACATTTGCAGGTATAAATTCTAGGGAAAAATTTAACAGTTTATCAATATTGAGCTGAATAGTTTTTACTAAAAATCTAGATGTCATACTATTGGAATTTAAATTGTAGCTAAATTACACAAAGTCTCTTTTCCATCTGAACATAATACTGTTGATTTAACAATACTTGGTTTTAAATTTTGGCATGAATATTTAATATGAATGGGAGAAGGAAAACATTGCTTGCTTTTCTTATTGTGATTAAGTAGGTGTTTATTTCATTACAGTGGAGAGAATTTGAGTCAAGAAAATGGAAGAGAGTAAGATTCACAAGCAGTCTCAAAAGAATTCAATGGTATGACAAAATCAGCACTTTTATTTTGCTATTTTAAAATTATTTCTAGTTTTGACTGTGTAAAAATGTTTACAAACAAAAATGGCTTTTAATTGTTTCAATAATGTTACCATTTCAAAAATCATTACAAATGACAGAAAAAAGGCAAACAAGGGTATCCCATTTGGTAAGATGTTTTACAATATTTTTGTTTCTACTTCCAATTAAATCTTATAAGTGTAGGCATAACTAATATAATTTTAAAAATTATACCTTAACCACCTTAACTTTAAAAAAATTCTCCAAGTGGTTGAGCAATGGTTTTTTAAATTCAGTATGCCAGTTGCTGTGTATATTAACTTAAAAGACAGGAACTTTTCTCATTATTCCTTGCCTTTTATTTTTCTGTTTATTCACTCCAATGTGACTATGGAATGAAAAATCACAGTAATAACAACAAAAAGATAGCAGTGCTTTGAGTGTTTTACTTCGTTTTGGTGGGTCTACTCTACTCTTTCTAAAATCCTGGAACATGTAAAGTTAGTGATGTCTCCTGTTTCTAGGAGCATGGTCTGTAGTTTTGTATGAAGTATCTTTTTACTGAAGCAGTTTTAGGGCTAAACTATCCTCGTTTATCCACTTTAGGTTCGTATCTATTTCCATGACACATTTCCTTTTACCACTCTTATCATATCTTTTGGCACAAATGTTTCCCCACTCTGCGTTTGTTTAGTTTTTGCACTGTAACGTTTTTTTGACCAGTTTCTATAGGTTGAATCTGAAGTGATGGGAAGAACAGTATAATGTTACTGTCCATGGTCCTGAAACATTTTTATAGAATTTTTCTAAGGCTTATATTTGGTGAATGATGCTCATTATTCCCCAGAAAATTTGAAGCATGTAGTGAAAATGGAAAAATACCAGAATGATACTAAACGAGGGATATAGAAAAATAGACAGGAAAGACCCTCAATTCATAACCTGGAGAGAATATTATACCTGAATTTTTTGGTAATGATATGACATAGTTTCCCAATGACTGTGGATGTCAACTTGGTAAGCAAGAAACTGTTACACAGTCCATGGAGAAGAGCATTAAACATGTGCGCAAGTGAGAGAAAGCTGTTTATATATGGGCATGAACAAAAGCATCTATGTTTTTGTGAGGACACCAGACAGATAGTATGTTGCAAATTCATACTCAACTGCCATTTCAAATTGCAGTGGGTTTGTTTCGACTTATTTTTTATTTTCTTTATCTAAAGCAAAGCAAAAAGTGTCATTTGACACTATGGCAGAACAAAGACACACGTGTTTGTGTTTCTATTGCTTTGTATCATTTCGCGGTCTGAGCACCTCTTTTAACTGTTGATTCCATCATCCTAAGCCCCAGTTGCTTGTGCCTGGTGAGGCCCATGCCCTGCCTCTAAGTTCCCTAGCTAAAAGCTAGCCTCCTGGAGGACACACTTGTTTCTTAAACATTTTGGATATCTGAAGTTGCCTGAGTGCCTGGTACAGATAAAAGAAGCACAATGCCTTCCTCCACAGAGGCAGCATCCAACAAAGGCTTGCTTGTCAAATAGGCAGATATTCCATTCGTTTTGAACACTTTCATCTTCTTCCAGATTCTTTTCAAGTGCAGTCTCCTTCCCATCCGGGGAGCTCCAGGTCCCAACAGATCTTCCTCTCCCGTCAGTCACTACAATTGCAGCTTTGGGGCCCGCGCCCCTCCTGCCCAGCCCTGAGGGGCTGACCCTGCTTTTAATAATCCTCTGCGATGCCTCGCATCCTTCTGCCACCAGCAGACCGCTCTGGAAGCCAGACCCTCCTCCCATCAGGCCCTGGCTGCTCCCAGAGATTCATATTCTGGTCCCCGCCCGGGAGAGGAACGCGGTTGTCATGGACACGGCACCTGCGCCCTTCCGCGGTGCCCCTTGGCTGTCTTCCCCTCCCCCCACCTGCAGCATGGAGCCGGCCCCGCCCCTCGGGCCCCGCCCCTTGGGCGCCTCCAGGTCGCGCGCCTCCCTCTGTCCCCCTCCAGCGCCTACCCCTCAGCCTAGCACAGCCCGGAGGACCGCGGGGACGCGCCGGCCCGCGAGCGGCCGCGCCTGCGCACTGGGCGCCTCCCCTAGCGGTGATCCAGGCCGCTGCCGCTCGCGCGCCTGGGCAGGACGCGGGGCGGGCGGGGGAGGGGGGAGCGGCTTCGCTGCCAGCCCCGAGTGAGGCGGAGACCCGGGCGGGCTGGCAGAGCAGGCAGCACCGCACCACGGCCACAGGCGGCTGCAGCAGCTGCCCTTGTCCCCAGCTGCCTCTCCAGCCTCTTCCCCGGTTAGCACTCCAGCTGCTGGAAATCAGCAAGAAAGAGGAGAGAAACTCCCACCGACCCACAGAGGTGAGTCAGGGCAGAGCATCCTCCATCCTCGCCTGCCTCCCTCCCTCTCTCCCTCCCTCCCGCCTCCCTCCCTCTCTCCCATCCTCTCCATCCTCCCCTTCCTTTCCGCTCCCCAATGCTCCCTCCCGCATCCTTCCCAACATCCCTCTCTCCTCTCCCCTCCTTTCTCCCTTCCAGCCTTTCTTTCATCCCTTTCTTCCTCTCTCCCAGCCCGACTTCCTTCCCACCCTTTCTTTCTTCCTGTCTTCCTTTCAGACTCCCTCAGCTTTGCATCCCTTCCCTTTCATCCTCATTGCTTCCCCGCCTCTCTATCTTTTCCCCTTCCTGGGTGGGAGGGTGAGAGAGCATCCTCGTCTGCTACAACTGTCCGGATTCAGGGGTTCCCAGAAAATTGGGCTTGTGTACCCAGAGAGACACTCTTGCACAGCGGATGCCCTGCCGCTCTCTAAATTGCTAAGATGAAGGGCCAAGTTGGACAGAGTACCAGGAACTGGAAGGAAAGCTAGCAGGAGGAATCTATAGATTTGTGCTGTATGGGGTGGGGGCGGGGAGGGTTTTCACTTAGACATGTTGCCAGCACCCCTTCGCTTGTCAGCTTCTTTCTTTCTGCTTTCTTTCTCTCTTCTTTTTTTTTTCTTCCTTTCTGGGAATTGCATATTCCCACTATATGTCACAGTAATCCAGCTTTCTCTGCTGTGATTGTCATCTCCATGAGAAACCACAAGGAAACAGAAGAGAGGAAGACAACAAGAGAGAAAGAAGGGAGGGGAGAGGAAGGGTGTTGGCAGTGTAAGCTTGTATTCTTTTTACCCCCCCCCCCACCCCCATAGGTTTGTTTGAATTGACATTTTCAAACCACCCGCCTAATATTTAGCTGGGAATCGAACCCTGTGTCCTTGGTCTTGTTACTACCTACTTCAGAGGCAGAAACTCTCTAAACTTTAATGCTGTGCACTACAGCTTTATTTATGAAATGTTTGGCTCAGCATAGAAAACACCTAGGAAGACTGGTTCAGGGAAATAGGAAGCAGAGGGGTGGAAGTGATGCACTGTGGTTCATCATGGGTTAACTTCTAAAGGACACTGATAATGGTTAGACAGTCTACAGGCTTGTAAACATATCATTTTGGTAGCATTAGGTGCTTCTTAGGCTTTAGCAGATACCCTGAGTGCTTACCTTCTACCTAATAGGAATCTTCAAGATGTTTGAAGAAAGATAAGCTGTATGGTTCTGTCTGTCCATGGCTTACACTCTGAAAAAAGTTGAATTACTTCCAGGGGTCATTGTTAGCAATTTAAATTTTTAAATTTTCAGTTAGCTTCTCATCACTTATTTCCACAAAATGCTACAGTTTAGCTTACATGCCAATCTCTATCTCTACACACACACACACACACACACACACACACACGATAACTCTCCCTTTTGCAATCATTGATGATAAAAAGTTTATTCATAGCAGCACACTAATGCCGGTTTAGTATATTTGTTATATCAGAAGGAGCTGAGCCTGTAAATCTGTAAAACAACAACAACAACAACAACAACTAGTTATTCTATTTTGTCCTATGTATAGCCTTCTAAAAATGGTAAAATCCAGATTAGTATTTCTATAGAACATGTAAGTTTTGTTCTTAAAGAACATATAAATATATGCACATCTATTCACATGCATATATCAGAACAAAAATTAGATTTACTGTTGAAACTGCCAGTAAAAATCTATGCTGTGGAGTAAATTATTGATATTTCTTCTTTTCACTTAAATTATCATGTGCTAGTAGTATAATATGTGAGTTTACATTTTTATGACTATGTAAAGTAGGAGTTGTGATGAAGAGACTTGCCTTCTTAAGTGCAGATCTGCTGAAGTGCCAGCACAGTTATCATCTACACCAGTGATGAGGAGTGTACACTATTGGGGTGATGGGACTCTTCCCCTTTAACTCTCTGCATAGGATTGCAATTCCATTAATGGCTTGGCTGATTCTCTAGCCATGAGACAGAAGCTTGGTTGAATTATCAGTTACTTATATCTTCATGCAGAGTTGTGGTCAAGCCTGAATGTCATTGAATGGGTGCAGTACTTAACAGTGGACTTGCAGATGTGTGAGATGTATGTCTGTTGTTTTTATTGCTTGTGATGGTTGGTGGTATGAAGGGTATGAATTGTACCTGGGAATAAGTTAGTTTTGTCCTAATTTACATGGATCTGCTTTTACTCCCTATCATCCTCTCTCCTCTTTCTTTGTGGGACTTCACTGTTGTGACCATGGGCAGAAAAAAACAAACTGGCTTGGTTATTTATTTATTTGTTCATTGCAGTTTGTCTGCACAGAGTAATGAGAGTGCATGTTCCAGTTTTCAGTCCTGTACTTACTACATAGAAAACAAGTCACTAGTGATGTTTCCTTTTTAGCTATTCTTCCACTTAGTTAAAAAATAAAGTTATTAAAGAATTAGAAATCAAACATTTTTACTACAATATTCTAAAGAGGTGAATAAAATTAAGCAGAAAACTAATGACAAACTAGTGTGTTTAAATAGCAGCTTTTCACCCTAACCATTAAACTAATTTACACATGAAGATTGGCTTCCTTTAAATTTTTCATTTCTAGAGGTTTTTCATTTAGTTGACTGAAGATATAAGAAGGAATGGTATAAATAAAGACCAATAGAATGCCTATGTACTGCCCTAAGGATATATTCTGGACACATGTTTTATTCCTTCCTCCTTCAGAGCTCCTAACACCTATGGAAAGCTGTGCTAAGTAATATGAAATACTGGGAGTTAGGAGAAAGAAGTGGAAGGCACAGTTTTGAACCTCAGCTTAGTGTAGTTAGTTGATGGTAACAGATATTTGCATGAGGTCCTGTTTCACATTGGAGCAAGATCTATGGAAGGCAGTTTCAGCTGCTAATACATGCTTTGCTGTTATGGGCTCTGTGCCCTTCCATACCATTAAGTCTTTTTCTTCATCTACAAAAATAAGAATCACAGTATGCTCTGATTCATAGGTTGACTTTAAAGGTTAGGCATGTATGGCACAGTATTTGCTGCAAGCAAAGCTTGTATTGTGTAATCATTATTATAATTAAGCAAACAGATTTATCAACATTTCAAGATAGTATATGATGATGTATTAGGATGATAGGAAAACACGAAAGTATTAGACAAATTCTGAAAGGGACAGATGTCTGTGTGATCAGGAAACAATTGTATTTTAGAAGTAGTGCTGGAGTTAGTGTAGAGATCCTGGCGGGGAGGTGGGGGGGGGGGGGCGGAAGAATTTCATGCTGTGGATTCCAGGGCCCAGGAAAAGCAGGGGGGTAGAGAAGGAAGCCTGGAGTGTTTTGAACCTCTTGTTTACTGGAATATTTGACATACTGATGAACACATAAAAGTTATTATGCTAAACATGGAGTCCTGGTGACTGTGCTACCATTTAGGATCAGACAGCCTATTGTAGAGTGGGATGAATTTTGGCACAGAGAAATCAGCTCCTCAAGGGGTTTGTTTTACCTTTTTGTCACATGCAACACCCCACTGCCAGACATAAAAATTGACTTCTGTGTCACAGTAAAGACCTTGCGTATACTTCTTTATTTTTGTTCTTTAAATTTCCAGGCTGAGTGAAAATTTGACCTTTGTTGGACTATTATGACTACTATAACTCTTTCTGGGTTTCCCATTTCCCATGGATATTCTAGAAATGTATCTTGGAGAATAAATACTATTTTATTTTGATGACTAGGAAGCACAAGCTTGTTAGGCTAATTATATTTCCAGGGACTTTAATTTTTACTTCAGTGTTGGCTTTAAATAATTACCAAAACTCCTTCTTTTCAGTGTTTCAGCTTATTATTTATTTCAAATAGGTTATGCTTTCAGATGTATTATTGGGAAACTAATGTGGTGACAACAGAAGGTCTGATCATCTGGAAGCTTTCACTGATCAAGCTAAATATCTACTTGGATTGGGATGACGTGCACATTGACTACATCTGTTCATTCACCTTAGTTTTACTTGAGGTTCATAAAGTATTTTCAAAATATTCTTCATGAAATATTTATCCAACAGCATAAGTGATGGAAATTGAAGGCATTCATCCACAAATAGTCCCAGAAAATTTTATCAATAACTCCAAAGTAGCAGTTTTACAGTATTTGTGCTTAATCTATTTTTATAGGTAGACATTGTTCTTGTTATTTTTTCCCAGATAGTGCAAAGATTTCCATATATTTATTCTCGATGTTCTAATAATATACACAATTGATCTTGTGAATATTACCTTAGGTTATATTAGCTATAAACAACTATATTTCCAAAGTCTAATATACTAGCATCACAATATTTACAGATATATAACACCTGGTCAGTTTTATGTTTTAGGCAACAGAATTTTTTTAATTTTAATTTTATGTGTTTTTATTTTTCTATAGGCAAACATTCATTTCCAAGGTGAATTCTACCTTTACCACAAATATTCATTCTTTGTCTATTTTCATTATATCCTTATGACACATTATAAAAACACATAGTAACTGTTTCAATTTATTGAGTTTGATTTCAGGGGGCTTTTCCATGAAATAGGTATTATTTATTTTAACTTAGAGGTCTGGTCTGTGCATGCAGTAATAACTACTCATCAGAACAAGTTTCTTCAGGCAGAAGGACAACAAACATCAGCAGGAATAGAGAAACACAATTGTGTTCCCCATACATTGAAAGTTACTACCTTCAATATATACAGAGTATGGATGAGAGAATGAATTATTTGTTTTTCATTTTTGTATCTGTGCTGTATAAATTAGGCTTATGCAACTCTTAAGTATCTCTAGTAAACGGAAGTATTTTTTAAAAATGATCCTTTGATGTTTCATTACCAAAGCCATTAACTCCTGGTGGAAGCATGTTTCTTAGTTTGTTTTTCTGCTATTTACCCAGAAGTTACAGTGAATAAAAAAATGGGACCTGATGCTCCCTTTTCTTAATTTTGATTAAATGAGAGCTTGGTAAAAATTTATTCACCCAAATCCATTAAATTCACAGAGCTTGAAATAGTTGTTAAACATCATTTTATTTCTCTGCAAGGATATACAAATATCATAAGTATTTGCAAGATCTGGATGTCTTAAAGTGCTTTTCGGACTAGGTGTAACATAATTGTAGAGTTACCACTCAGTTTATGGGGAGGGGCAAGCAATTTAGAAATATATCCATTTTTCACTTTTGCACTCCTGTGCTATTATTATAATGCCTAGCATGGATTCATTCAAACTGTATATTTTTCAATATCTGTTGTGGGTGATACTTTATTTTTAGGGTTTCTATTAGATAAAGAAAAGAGAGGGTGATGCATGTCACTACTACATCTTCACACAGTACTACAATCAATTTCAACCACTCCATCACACTCCTTGCTTCCAGCCATCAAAAACATCCCCAACAGGTTTCATTGTTCTATTTTGTTAGTTGCAAATGATTATTTCCACCTGCTTTATGCTCCCCACAAGTATAAACCCCAGCTAGTACTTACCTATGGAAAAACTACTTTCTTCCTCCAACGCCCTACTGATCATCACCCGTCAGTGAGTTTCTCTATGCTGCCTTCATTCACACTTTGAATATGTTGCAAAGTTACCTACTTCCATATTCCATTCTGTGGTCTTCATCTCCTTTAATTCCTTAGTTATATTCATGCTGTATGTTAAACCATCCAAGTAAATATACCTATATCTCCACATGTCCATGAGAATGTATATCTTTTAGGTCTAACTTTCACATATGATAAAGTATTTTGTTTTATTGAGCTTGTCTTGTCTTGTTCATTTTGATGATAGAGGATATTTTACCCTCCCTCCTCCCCTTTCTTCTTCTGTCCCTCCCCCCAACTGTCCCTCCCCTCCCTTCCTTTCTTTTTGTTTTCCTTTTTCTTCCTTTTTTATTGTTGGCCATCAGCCTGGGTGTTGCCTCTGAGCTTTTCTGCTCAAGGCTTGTGCTTTACCACTTTGGGCCACAGCTTCACTTCTGGTTTGTAGGTGGCTAACTGAAGATAAGAGACTCATGGACTTTTGTGTCCAGGCTAGTTTAGAACTGCAATCCTCAGATCTGAGCCTCCTGAGTAGCTGGAATTACAGGCATAAGCCACCAGCACCTGGCTGAGGTGATTCTTTTATAAGTACATTGAACTAGAAATCTCGGTTCTTCCTCTAGATTTTAAACCAGGTAATTAATGAGTTATATAGCTAACAAAATCTTCAGCTCTACAAGTCATATTAATTTTATATTCTTTTTATGTGACTTGGACTAGATGATACATAAACTTTTAGCTATCAAATGCTATAATTCTACATGTGGGATTCTCTTATAATTTCAAGGCATAATGATTTAGATTTCACTATGTCCTATTTTTTTTAATAAAAAAGGTTACCTACTAACTTCAGTGATGTATCTTTTCCCTGTTGCAGCTAGTTTTCCTAACAATCTAGCTCTAAATTCGCATTTCCAATTTGAGTGTTTGAGCTATATTAATAAATCAGTAAAACACACCTAGTTTAAGTAAATAATATGTTAATCATGTTGTGTGTTGCCAAACATACTTGTCTAACCTGCACTACAACTGAATATAGACTATTTCTTTTGCTTCACAGTCTTCTTTTGGTTTTGATCTACTTCAGAGCCTATAGGTTTTCCCCAATTTAAAAATTAATATAGGTAATTCCAGAGAAGATATATTCATTTCTATTTCCTTCCTTCATTGACTATAATGTTTTTGAGATTGGGGTAGATGGAAATATATAAGTGTATTACATTTAGGTCTAACTTGTACACATTGTACAGTATTTTGCTTTTTGAGCTTGTCTTGTCTTGTTCACTATGATGATAGAGGATTCTTTACCCTCCTTCCCTCCCTCCCTCCCTCGCTCTCTTCCTTCATTTCTTTCTTTTTTTCTTTATCTTCCTTTTTTATTGTTGTTCATCAGCCTGAGTGTTGTCTCTGAGGTCGGCTCAAAGATTGTGCTTTACCAATTTGGGCCACAGCTCCTCTTTTGTGATTTTGATTTGGGCTAAGTTTTATTTTCAGAAAGATGACCCTAAAGTAGTAACCACAAAATTTGATAGAAAAGTAATTAAAATTTATTAAGGTAAAAAATAACATTTCTGCTCTTCTAATGACATGAGATTTTCTATATTTTATATCTCAATCTTTTAGCACATCTAACAAAAGATTTTAGCTAAAATTTATGACAAATTATTTCTATTTCTTATAGAAAACAGCCAGCCTAATTGGGGAAAATGAACATAATATCTGATTTTCACACAAAATATCTCGTATTTCACACATAATAATGTACAAATGACAAATTTTCACAAGATACAGTGTTTATCTTTTTATTATTGGTGATACTGGGGTTTCAACTCATGGCTTCCCACTTGGTAGGAGATAGCTAGAATGTTTAGGTCACACCTACAGCTCATCTTCCTTTGATTATTTTTGACTTGGGTTCTTGCTTTTGTCTTTGCCAGACTAAATCATGGCATGACAGACTCATGCCACCATGTCCAGACTTTTCTGTTGAGATAGGGTCTTATGAACTTCTTTGTCTGGCCTGTCCTCACACTTTGATTCTCTTGATCTCAACCTCCTGAGTGGTTAATATGACAGGTGTGTTCACTGCACCTGACACATCAATAAATTCTTACAGTAATGCAAATTTAAAATCACAATGTGATACTACTATATGGACACTAGAACTGCTACATAAAATACCGACAATACCCAATTTGACAAAGGATGTGAAGCAACTGTAGTAGTCACAAATTGCTGGTGGACTATGAAACTTTGTGAAAGAATTTGGCAGATCCCCTAATGTTAAGTGTCCTTTTACTATATGACCTAGAAATGCTATTCCTGGGTGAAATGAAAACATGTGTATAAAACCTTTTAATTAATAATTGCTTCCCTTACAAAAGTTTCAGATTAAAACCAACACAAATATCTGACAAATTCCATTGTAAATTTACTTCTTTGCAATAGGAAATAAAGCTGCTGCTGCGTGTGTGTGTGTGTGTGTTAGAGATGTGCTTTATAAAATTAATATATGAAAACTGGATACAGTAAGAAATGTATTTGAAAAGATTTATGAAAGTGACAAGATCCCTTTCCTGTGGTTGTCCCCGCGCTATCACTGTATCTCATCTGAGTACCCTGGGTACTGTATATACTGGTATTAGAACTAGGGAAGGGAAAGGGAATATCAAAATTGAGAGACAAAGGATAAAAAGACAAACGACTCCAAAAGCAATACTTACAAAACCGTTTGGGGTGAACCAATGGGGGGGGGGAGGGAAATAGGGAGGGGTTAAGGGGGGAAATGAGGGAGGAGGTAACAAATTGTACAATAAATGTACCCACTGCCTTATGTATAAAACTGTAACCCCTCTGTACATCACTTTGACAATAAGTAAGTAATTATTTAAAAAAAAAAGAAAGGAACAAGAAATAGTAAAGCTGTATATCAGGAGTTAGATATGGGATTAGCCTGCCCTTTGTGTGCCTTTCATGGTTTTTCACCCTGTATGTTGACTCTATCTGTGGTATGATGGCTACTTTAGTACCAAGCACACCATCATAGAGAAGGGCTGCTTCCTGAAATGTGAGGAAATGTATGCCTCAAGTTCTTATAGAGTCCTCTATGTTCTTATTGGCCAGCACTGGATCTCACGATTATCTCCTGCTCAGTCAACAGCAAGGGGAATAGAATGTGACTGACAGCCTGAAGCTAGAATTAGGATCCTCTGCTCCCTAGAGTGAACCTTTCACTCAGTCCTGTAGTGGACAGAGCCCCTGGAGGATAAGAGGATCAGAATGGCAACTTTGTGGAGAACAAGAAAGGGAGAAAAGAATGTTAGGGTAGCAAGGTCAGTGTTTGTTACAATTTGATTTAGAGGATTGACACTGTGTTCTCAGTCCTGTGGGAGTCAGGTTGAAGCAAAGCTGGAATTCATCTCATTAGGGCAGAATTGTGTGCAGAAGTAATTTGAGGGTGCCTACCCTCAGAAAAGAGAAACGAAGAAATCTAGATGCAATCCCAGAACACAAACTGGAGGGATAGGGAGACCAGAACCAAGGGAACAATTTAAAGTGAGCAAGCATGCAAATAGTGACTAGCAGTGCCAAGCACAGTGGAGTCCTTGGAGTTGAGACAGGAGACGAAAGTCAGTTTTGGCCATGGCCTGGAATCCAGGCATGCAAACTCAATTGCAGTTTGCCCATCTGTGAAATCAGGACCTCAGGCAAGAAGATTTTTCCTGTTTTCCTTGTTAAATGAGAAGCCAAGAACAGTCATTAGTCTCCATGTGGTTTAGGTGTTTGCAGCCCCTCTAGGTACTGTTTCAGTGAGAGGACCCACCTTCCCTTTCTCTGTTATTCTGTGCTACACAGAATCCTGAGTCCACAGAAATTCCTCCCTAAATGTTTGCCGATTGAATCATCTTTGAATTTCTCTGTCTTTGAACAAATCCAAGCAGATTTCTGGTCAAACAATTGTAATAGGTATTCACTAAATGCTTTCCTACAAGCTACTACAATGTTTGACGTTTTTGGTGTGTGTGTGTGGGGACAATTCCTGGCTCCATAGGTAAGATACAGCATTTGATCTCATAGTTGACAGTTTAGTAGTGGCTGTAATCTATGGACCTAACGCATTAAATACTGGGCAGAATATGATAGAGTGAGTAATGCACTGTACTGATTCTGTAGCAGCATAGGTCAAAAAATCCAAACAGACACAGAATGGGAAAAGTCACTCTAGCCATGGGCAAGAATGAGTGTAGAGGACAGGATGACCTCACATTAATACCTTTCAATTCAGCTCTGCCTTGTTCTGGGGATTGGGACAAAGCTGACCCAGCAGGGAGATGTGATCAATGGGCCCAGCAGTGGGAAAGGTGGGGATATCACTTCCCCAGAGTACTGCTCAGTGAGCAGCTGAAAAGTGAGACACTGGCATTATCTACATAGAAGCATCTCAAGAATTCGAAAACAGGAGATGCATTGTTCTAGAAAAAGAACAAGTTCTGTCCTTGACATGGACATACACAGTAATACTTCACATGGTAGAATATCTAGAAAGTAACAACAAAGAGAACGGTACAAGTTAAAAACAATCAATCAACTATCAAGTGAATAGTTGGTGAATTTCGAGTTTGTCCCATTTCTCATACAAGTGTGTATAGTTTTATTAAGTGAAGTCTTATGAAAGCACCTGAGGTTATATAATTTTATATCTTATTTTTAGGTAAACATATTTATGAACTTCTTTACATAATAAAATTTCTTCTATATTATTTTTTGTGTGACATTATATCTATAGGAATAAAGACTATAGTTTTTTGATACCTATAGAGAGAAGGGTTAATTTGCCTTTCAAATAGGGGCTGGGTAATGAGTAGAAGATTGATACTGGGAGCCTGGGAAATTTGTCTCAATAAACTAGTTGGTCTATGTTTATGTAGCATTCACACCCCTCCTCCACACCTTTTCACCCTCAGATACACTCATACACATCACACTCATACACACACTAATTATTTTATACTGTGTCTGTACCACAAATTTCATAAAAACTCAGTTTGTTTCTGCTCTTTTGCAATTTCAAACTATGTTGTGACAAATATCCTTATAAAAGTGTATTATCCACATGTACTTAATGTAAAATTTAAAGGATAGACTGTGAATTATAGTTGTTGGGCCATAAGATATATACATTTCAGATTTTAATAGATAATGTCAAAATTATTCTTAAAATAATGATAGCCATTTACATTTCATTCAGCAGATATAAAATAAATAATAAATATTACTCTCTGCTTTTGCCAATACAAGATAAATTTAAATTTGTTAAGATTTATCAGCAAGTTTATAGAAGGTATATCTTTGGTTATGTATTTATTTGTTTTTGCCAGTCCTGGAGCTTGAACTCAGGGCCTGAGCACTGTCCCTGGCTTCTTTTTGCTCAAGGCTAGCACTCTGCCACTTGAGCACCACTTCTGGCCTTTTCCATATATATGTGGTGCTGAGGAATCGAACCCAGGGCAACATGTATGTGAAGCGAGCACTCTTGCCACTAGGCCATATTCCCAGCCCTGGTACGTTTCTTTTTATATGAATTTGTTTTCTTGATTTCTATAGAATGACTCCCTTTCTTTTCCTCTTTCCCCTCCCTTTTCTTCCCTTTCCTTCCCTTCCCTTGCTTTTACCTCTCCTTCCCCTCCAGTCCCATTCTTTTTCTCTTATTCTCTCCCTTTCTCTTCCCTTCCTTGCTTCTCTTCTGAGTATGTTTTCATATCTTCGCTTTTTTGAGTTGATTTTAACCTGTCAGATCTATATACTCTCCTAATGTAAAGATGTTTATTGTTATTCTGAAATAAATGATGTACTGATAACATGACTATATTGTGCAGTATGGGTGTAGTATCTAATAGATCCTGTTTTTTCTTAAGTTTCTATCTTTGTTCCCTTTTAATGAAAAATAGAATAATATGGCTTTCACATTTCATAAATAGCACTCTTGCTACTTATTATTATACTTAATATTATCCTTAATTTATAAGAAAAATTATAGGGGCTTTCAAAATCTCTTGTTAGGATCATAAAAATCTTTTACCTAAGAGGAACATTTTCATGTGTGGTCTTTGTTACTATCATGCATGTAGTTTTTTTTTATTATTGTATTTTTTACATTTTCCAACAGGTATAGTTGATATAGGAATCATTCAATTTACCTCTTATATATGGTTTTTCAATGCTACATTTTTGATATTTTAATTTAATAACTGCCCATTTTTATGTGTTTTCCTTACTGATTTGTGTGACCTATTTGTGTGTTGAGTTAGTGAATCATGGTTCAAATACACATATGTATTTTTGTAGGTTATAATAAATATAATAACTTTTTTTTAGGTTTTTCTAATTTTATATTGAAAATCACTTGTTCTAATTCAGACCTAGAGTAAGACATTTTTTATATCTGAAATACTGTGGTCCAAACACCCCTTTTATACAAAACACTACTTGTAATTTTTTTCCTTTATTGTCCAAGTGAAGTACAGAGGGGTTACAGTTTCATACGTAAGGCAGCGAGTATATTTGTTATCCAACTTGTTACCTTCTCCCTCATTTTCCCCTGCCTCCCCCTTCCCCATTTCCCTCTCCTCCCATGATTTGTACAGTTGGTTTATACCATATAGTTTTGTAAGTATTGCTGTTGCCTTGGTTTATTTATTTATTTTTTTATCATTTGTCTCTCCATTTTGGTATTACCTTTCCCTTCCATAGTTCCAATGCACATATATACAATATCCTGTTACAGTGATATCAGGGGTAAAACCACAGGAAGGAAATATGACAACAAAAGGACACAGTTTCAAATGGCATGTTGAAAATAACAACAATATTATATCACTTGTTTCCATAACTTAAAATTCATTTCACTTAGCAACATCTTATGCATTTATATGGCATAGGTCCTGAGCTATTTTGATCTTCTGCTAGGACTATCCTAGATGTGTACTAATTATTCCTAATGAGAGAAACCGTAGAGTCCATGTTTCCTTGGGTCTGGCTCACTTCATTTAGTATGATTTTTTTTCCAACTACTTATAATTTTTCTCTCCCATAGTAGTCCCAATACAACAATATATTTAATACAAATATCTACGTATTTGTCAATTTCTCTTGGAGGAAAGCAAGCACATAGTGAGCATAAATTTAGTTATAAATACTTTCTGCGTACTGCACAGTGATTCATTTTGTATAAGACTTTTCATGGTCCCAGGGAATGCATTTGCTAGACCATGAGCTGAATTGAGCGAACAATGATTTGATGTTGCTGGTAACAATGCTTGATTATGATAATTCTCAAGATATTAAACTTTTAAAATTGATTGGAATGGCTTTATTCTTTGAATATCTGATATGTGAAATACAATTTTGTGCTCACTTGCATGCTGAAGCTGTTCTGCTACACAACTCTTTATGTACATCCTGTTCTTTTCCTTAGAAATATATGAATATTAACACAATAGCTAGTTCATCTCTCACCACTAAAAAGCTTTTTCTTTAATCTCCAGTTCTGGCACTAAAACACTTTTGCAAACCTAAGGAGAAGCTTCACTTTAGTATTATTTTCATTGCCCTCTCTTTTATATGAAAAAAATGGCTATTATGAGTGAAATCATTTCACTGATCATGCAAATTGAGAAAATGGGCTAATTGCTTTGAGTTGTAATTATTCGTCTTGTCTAGGCTTTATGTATACATATCAGAATTGATTTCTCTTTTTTAAATTTTTATTTTTTTTTTTGTGCCTCTTCTGGGTGGTTGGCTGAAGGCTAGTGCTTTACCATTTGAACTAGAGCTCCACACTGACTTTTTTGGTGTTTAATTGGAGATAAAAGTCTCATGGATTTCCTTGCCTGCGATGGGTTTGAATCCCAGTCCTCAGATATCAGCCTCCTGAGTAGTTAAGATAATAGGCATAGGACACTGGCACCAGGCTTGCTTTATTCCTAATGAACAAACCAACATTCAATCCTACAATCTACCTTAAGATAGTGTAGCTAGATGAGAATTATTATTGTTGTAAAACAGGCACTTTTCTTTCTGGAATGTCAAATATGGATGTAAAATTAGTATTGAATAGCTTGGTGGGGGTTTATGGAACCACAGGATACCTTGGTAATGCTAAATTATTATATTTAATTTTTAAAAATGTTTAAGTGTAATAGTTCAGTGTTTCTTTTAATCTATATGCACCAGCAAGGGTTATAATAGTTGTGATATTATATGTAATACTGTCAACTACTAGCATTTAGATAGCTTTCATTCTAAATAGTTTAAATAATTTGAAACAAAGGTACTTATTTGGTAAAGTTTTATTTGGCATGGGAGGTTTGGAGAGACAATTTTATTTGTTGTTGATGTTGTGAAGACTTGATCTCTTAAGCCCAGATATATTACCAAGCCCAGGTGTATTATTGCATTTTACTATTGCTTATCTTGGAAATGCAGAATTATTATCAGCTAAACCCAGTTAATATGTGGAATTAATATTCTTATCAAAATTATAAATGTGGTATTAAAATGTCTCGTCAGGCAGAATACTAATTGTATAGATTTTATTTATTGTACCCTATTGTAATAGTAAACCAATCTATGCCATTTTGGCATTTATTCAAGAAAGTACAAGTATTCATTAACATAAAAATGTCTAAGTCTTTGTATATGGAAAACTACAAAATATGTTAAATAAGTTAGAGCAAACTTAAACAGAAAGACCTTAGTATTCATAGATGGGAAAATTTACTATTGTAGAAA
This sequence comes from Perognathus longimembris pacificus, assembly GCF_023159225.1. Lineage (NCBI taxonomy): Eukaryota > Metazoa > Chordata > Mammalia > Rodentia > Heteromyidae > Perognathus > Perognathus longimembris. Next base: position 18,271,674 of record NC_063168.1, on the reverse strand, counting down.
GCAAAAATTGACCTGGGTACCAGTGGCTCAGGCCTGAATCTTTGCTACTTAGGAGGCTGAGATCTGAAGACAGTGGTTCAGTGCCACCTTGGGCAGAAATGTCCCCATGAGACTTTTACCTCCAACTAACCACTCAATAACTGGAAGTGCCAAGAAGCCCAAGTGTTTCTCCTACTTCTTCCTGCAAAGTTTCCAGGGTATCTGGTTTTACCACGAGGTCTTTGATCCACTTGGAGTTAATTCTGGTGCAGGGTGATATATAAGGATCTAGCTTTAGTTTGTTACAGGTGTTTAACCAATTTTGCCAGTACCATTTGTTGAAGAAGCTGTCTTTCTTCCATCCTGTTTTTTAGCTCCTTTATCAACGATTAAGTAGCCATAGGTCTGAAGGTTCATTTCTGTGGTTTCAGTTCTATTCCATTGGTCCTCAGGCCTGTTCTTATGCCAATACCAAGCTGTTTGTATTACTATAGCTTTGTGAATTTGAAGTTAGGTATTGATATTCCTCCAGCACTGTTCTTCCTGCTTAGGATTGCTTTTGCTATTTGGGGTCTTATATTGTTCCACAAGAATTTTTGGATTGCTTCCTCTATTTCATTAAAGTGTTGGATATTAATAGGTAATGAATTGAATTTGTAGATAGCCTTCAGAAGTATTGCCATTTTCACGATGTTAATCCTCCCAATCCGGGAGGATGGGAGTTTTTCCATTTCCTTAGTTCTGCTTTAATTTCCTTTTTCACTTAATTAAAGAAAAACTGGATGTGGAGCTGTGGCTCAGTGTGGCAGAGAGATACTCATGAGCACAAGAGCTTGGGGACAGCGCCTATGCCCTGAGTTTAAGCCCCATGATGGACAAAAGAAAAAAGCAACAATTGATCTACAGATTCAGTGATATGACTCTCTAACCCTCAACTTCCATTTTTTTACCCCAGAAATTGACATGCATATCCTATTATTTATATTGAACACTGGAATAGACAAAATCTGTTCTAAAAAAAGAAAAAAAATTGGAAGACTCACCAATGTCAGTTCTAAACTTACTGTGAACTACAATAATCAAGATATAGATCTACAGAGTAGAACTGAAAGTACAAATATAAACGTGTATATCTATGGCCAGTTAATATTTCAGCAGGGGTGGCAAGATAATTCAATGAGGGAAACAATAAGAATAGTCTTTTTTGTTGGGGTTGTTGGTGGTACTAATGTTTGAACATAGAGCCTTGTTCAACTGGCAGGTGTTATACTAGTTAGCCATGCCTTCAGCGCTACTTTACATTGTTTATTTTGGGCATAGAATGTATATCTGGATCTTAGTCCTCCTAATCTTTCCTTTTTTGCTGTAGCTAGAATGACTTACACATGTCACTATGCCCAGCTTTTTACAGTAAGAAGAAATATTTCTATCTTGCAGATGTTTTCCATTAGACTGACCTGGAACTGCAATCCTGACAGTTTTGCGTCTCCCATGCACTACTTGGCTTAGCTGCTGATTGAGAGGTCTTGCACATATTTTTCTTCTGTAAAACTCCGAACAAAACATACCTGTAGGGCTGGGTATATGGCCTAGTGGCAAGAGAGCTTGCCTCGTATACATGAGGCCCTGGGTTCGATTCCCCAGCACCACATATACAGAAAACAGCCAGAAGTGGCGCTGTGGCTCAAGTGGCAGAGTGCTAGCCTTGAGCAAAGGAAGCCAGGGACAGTGCTCAGGCCCTGAATCCAAGGCCCAGGACTGGCCAAAAAAAAACAAAAAAAACAAAACAAACAAACAAACAAACAAAAAAACATACCTGTAAATTTTAATGAGCTTGATTTAGCCAGTGGATTCTTCAATGAGATATCCTAGGCACCAGCACACAATGAAGAAAAGAAAGTAATTTAGATTTCATCATAACTAAAGACATTTATACTTTGAAGAGGTATTTTAACAACATAAAAAGATAATATTCAGAGTTGAAAAAAAATCTACTCTTTCTCTTGTATCATAAGAGTTGTATCCTAGATAAAGAAATCTTAGAAATTAATACTAAAAATACCTCAAGAAAAAGCTTCAAGATATTTGTACAAAAAAGATACACAGAACTAAAAATAAACACATTAAACTGTGGGAACACTATCAACAATTAAGTGATTTTAAATCAAAACTATTATGACAAGTTCACACCGATTAGACTATTTCAGATAAAATATATTGAAAAATGTTGATGAAGAAGTGGAAGAACTGGAATCCTCATACTTTGCTAGTAAGGATGCAGTCATATTGGAAAACAGTTTTGTGCTTCCAAAAAACAAACAAGCAAACAAACAAAAAACACCTTTCTGCTTACAGCTTGTGTTTTATCAACTGAGGTAGACGTCCAGTTCTATAGCATGTCTTCAAGAGAAATGAAGACAGATACCCATAAACCACTATGTGTTTATATTCAGAGCAATATTAGTCAGTATGGCAAACAAACAGGAAAGATTTGCGATCAGATCAAAAGAGATTGAACAAAATATAGCATATCTGTACCATGGGATAATATTCAGCCATAAATAGGATTAAGTGCCAATTCATGATAAAGTATGGATAACTTTAAAAACATTATGCTACATAAAATCACATATTATATGACTCTACTTCTAAAAATTGCCTAGAAAAGGCAATTCTATGTAGACAGAAAATAAGCTAATGGTTATTGAGAGGCAGGAGAAGGCAGGGAAACAGAACAGATGCCAGAGGATATGAGTTTTCTTTTGTGATGATGAAAGTTGTGGAATTAGATTGAGGTGATGGTTGTATGTAATGATTACGTGTATACTGAAAACTCACTGTATGGTACAATTTAAAACTGAGAATATAAATAAATTATATCTACACAAATTTAAAGCAAATAGACCAAATAATTATTTATTCTTTTATTTGTCTATTTGTAAAGCACAAATCATAACTTGTCATAATTTGAAATCATGTATATTTTTCATGAGAGTAATTTAAATTTAATACATTTGACAGATATATATATATATATATATATATATATATATATATATATATATATATATATATCTGTCAAAGAGGTTTCCTTATGGCCTCTTCTAGGTAAGGCACCTCTTCTTCCCCTTCTCCTTCCCCTTTCCCTTCCCCTTCCCCTTCCCCTTCCCCTTTCCCTTCCCCTTCCCCTCCTTCTCCCTTCCCCCTCCCCCTCCCCTCCCCCCCTCCTCCTCCTCCTCTTCTTCTTCTTCTTCTTCTTCTTCTTCTTCTTCTTCTTCTTCTTCTTCTTCTTCTTCTTCTTCTTCTTCTTCATTGACAAAATGAAGTAAAGAGGAGTTAGTTTCATATGTAAGGCAATGAGTCCATTTTTTACCCAACTTGTTACCTCCTCCCACATTTTTCTTCTGCCTCCCCCTCCCCATTTCCCTTTCCCCTCCATGAGTTGTACAGTTGATTTACACCATATGGTTTTGTAGGTATTGCTGTTGCATTGGTTTGTCTTTTCATCTTTTGCCTCTTGATTTTGGTATTCCCTTTGCCTTCCTTAATTCCAGTACACATATATACAATATCTAGGGTACTAAATCAGATACAGTGATATCAGGGGTATAACCACAGGAAGGGTATACGAGGGGGAAAATAAAGGTACAGTTTCACATGGTATGTTGAAAATAACTACAACAATGATATACCACTTATTTCCATAACCTGAAGTTCATTTCGCTTAGCATCATCTTATGTGTTCATATATACATAGCTATTGAGCTATTGTGAACTTCTGCTAGGAGTATCCTAGATGTGTAGTAATTATTCCCTATGAGGGAAACCATAGAGTCCATGTTTCTTTGGGTCTGGCTCACTTCACTTTAATATGATTTGTTTCCAAGTCCTTTCATTTCCTTACAAATGAGAAAGGGTCATTCTTTCTGATAGAGGCATAGAATTCCATTGTGTATATGTACCACATTTTCTTGATCCACTCAGCTACTGAGGGACATTTGGGTTGGTTCTATGTTTTAGCAATGAGAACTTGTGCTGTGATGAACATATTTGTGCTGGTGGCTTTAGTGTGGTTTTGCTTGTAATCTTTTGGGTAGATATCCAAAAGTGGGGCTGCTGGGTCTTAGGGGAGCTTTATGTTTACCTTTCTGAGGAACCTCCATACAACTTCCCAGAGTGGCTGAACAAGTTTACATTCCCACCAACAATGTAGTAGGGCTCCCGTTTGGCCACCTCCCCTCCAGCATTTGTTATTATTAATTTTCCTCATAATGGCCATTCTTACTGGGGTGAAGTGGAATCTCAGTGTTGTTTTGATTTGCATTTCTTTTGTGGTCAGTGATGTAGAGCACTTTTTCATGTGTTCTTGGCCATTTTCTTCAGAGAAGTCTCTTTTTAGGTCTTTAGCCCATTTGTTGAGGGAGCATTTGGTTCTTTAAGGATTTGTTTTGGAAGAATTTAATTTTTTGTGTTCTATGTGTATTTTAGATATGAGGCCCTGGTCTGTTGTATGGCCAGCAAAGATCTTCTCCCAGTCTGTGGGTTTTCTGTTTATCTTGCAAGCTATGTCCTTTGCCATGCAAGAAGCTCTGCAGTTCAATGCAGTCCCATTTGTTCAACCTTTCTTTGATTTTTTGCATTTCTGGCACTTTATTAAGAAAGTTTCGTCCTGTGCCAAGGAGCCCAAGTGTTTCTCCTATTCCTTCTTGTAGTGTTTTCAGGCTATCTGATTTTACCTCAAAGTTGTTGATCTTGGTGCAGGCTGATATATAAGGATTTAGTTTTAGTTTTTTACAGGTGTTGAACCAGTTTTGCCAGCACCATTTGTTGAAGAGGCTGTCTTTCTTCCATCCCATGTTTTTTAGCTTCTTTATCGAAGCTTAAGTAGCCATAGGTCTGAAAGTTCATTTCTAGGTTTTCAGTTCTATTCCATTCGTCCTCAGGCATCTTCTTGAAGGCACTCTTTTTTAATTTTCTGGGCATTATTGTTTATTTAATATGCTCAACAATTTTTATATTATATAATATATACAATATATTATCAATTCACATGTATATTCACTTGCATATGTACATATACATATGTATAAAATCTTATATATATGTATAAAATAGTTATAGAAAGCTGCTTCAATTCAATATGATACCATGATGAGTGACTTGTGATGAGTGACATTTAATGAAACATAGTAGAAAAGACTAAACAAACAGCTAAAGGAGAGGGCATGGGTTAGAAGTATATACAGCATACAGGAGAGCAGTGATGGAATGTTTTAATTTGAATCATATAGTAAAACATCAAATGATTCACACTTGAGCCAGAACTTGAAAAACCTGTGTGACTTTCCCATATAGGCAAATGAGTAAATCACTTTACAGATGAAGAACAAAGTATAAAAGTAAAATTTTCAATGAAAATTCAGGGACTAAAAGAGTAATGCATTTGGAGGAGTGTTTGAGGAGTCATAATGCCTGATGAGATAGGAGGTAAGGAGAAAACAAACTGATTATTTAGGAACCATTTGGATGTAAGAGATTCAGACTAAGGGATACAGTGGAATGTATGGTCATCATTGGTCTTTCTGGTTTGAAAGAGAATCCAAATTAAGCTGATGCTTAAATTTGAAGCACTTATAGGACTTTTAGTTGCCAGTCTGGATTTCTGAATGGTTGGTATTCAAATTAGAAACTTTGGATCAAAGATAGAGATGATAATTAAAATCACAGAAGTAAATGAAATCCTCTAACCAGTAGCAGAAATAACCACAAGTGAGGCATCTACCTACTTAGGAGTTTCAATGCTCAAGGAAAGAACTAAGAAGGAAAATAAAATAGACGTGGACAAGAGCCAGGAATCATATCAGGGTATTTATTTATTATTGAATTAGGGAATCTGCAATGTGCAAAACCTTAGAAGATAAATAAATGTTTCTTTTTCTTTGAGCTGGTGGTTTGTATTCTTATGCAGTACACCCAGAAGCTATGAAAGGCCAATTGTGAGATCAAATCTGCATCTGTTCTTTGCTTTCACTTGGTCCTCTCTGGGACCTGACAGCCAACATGGCCAAGGAAGGAATGGCTGCATGGGAGACTCGTCAGTAGATGTAGTATTAGGATTTCAGCAGTCTGGATCTGGTGGGGCCAGGGTGCTTAGTTGGTAATAAAGTCAGTGGGAGGCAGAGGCAGCCAAAACTGGCCCTCGATCTATTCCTGGTCTCCTAAGAAGGCTTTCTGAAGGAGGTGGGGGGATTTAGGTATGCTCATCCTGGTTTCTAATACATAAGCCAGCAGTATTTCCTTCCTCGATCTTACTGTCTGAATTGATTATTGGCATGGGTAACATTTTGAAAGTGAAGCTTGCTAAAGGAAACTACAAAATACATTTTCCATAAGAAAAAAACACTATATCCTCATTTACAGTGTACTCTAGCAAAATGAATAATATTTTACTAGTGCTGTTTAAGCAGCTAGACAGGATACTTCATCAGTCTAGAGGAAATGTGAGACATTATTAAACCAGTTCTAGATTCACACTGTGCTCTAGGGCACAGTCTGACTTGTGAGTAGTGGAGAAGGGAATAGCAAAGGTTCTATTGGTTGATGAGTTTCCTCCCTCCACTTCTTCTGAGGTGCTAAGAAATAACATCCTAAGTTTCCTGTTTCCAGGAGGAAAGAAGCAACTTAAAGATCGGGAAAGTTAAAGGCTAATGAGAGTTCACTATACTTGTTAAGCAAGAAATGGATCCTGTGTTAATCTTTGCCAAAGTAGCTTCAGCTACTGCTTAGTTAAGAAACGGGATCTTGCTAACTTGAAGAGTGACTATGAAGAGACAAATTGGAAGTGTGTGTTTCTAAAGGTACTGAGCAGGCTTGGACGCTAATAGGTTAGCTTGCTTTGCTTTAAATAGAGCAATAATAATCAAGAGCAGGAATTTACTGGTTAGTTCATTTACTAGAGTAAGTTGAAAGGAATAGGCTTTAGAATTTTAGCTTTTGATAAACCTTACGTTTCATCTTCATAATTTTTAATATTTATTTTATTGCAAAGCCCAATATGATAGTCACTTCTATGACACTGTGATAAAAATCTCATAATAAGAAGAAAGGTTTATGTTGGCTTTTGTTTTCAGAGTTTCAGTCCATAGACATGGACATGCACTTTGAGGCCTATTGGTATATCATGCAAGAAAATAGGTAGAGGAGAATTGCATATATTGGATAGAGAGCAGTAGCGTAAAATAGCAGAGCAATAGAAAGAGTCACAACCCCAAAGGCACAGCCCGAATGACTTAACTTCCTTCCTCTAGGCTCACCTTCTAAAGTCTCAGTAGTGCCACAGGCTGCTGAGCAAACCTTCAACCTATGGGCTTTTGTAGCAGGTACCTCCCAGATGCAAACTATAGCACTCATGTTAACTTAATGGAGGGGAGGAGAGAAGGTGGTTATGCCTTATTTATTTAGGTAGCAGTTGGATTGCTCAAATTCAGTCTTGTTATTATAACCATCATTTACAAATTGTACTCATGAGAAAAATTATGATTTAAAGCTCCTTTTCCTTGCAATAGTGGGTTTTGAATTCAAGGCTATGTACTGGTTTGGTAAGTGCCTCAAGTCCTAAAGAAGTAAATACATTCTCAGTAAGTTGGTACTTTCATATATCTGATTTAAGAAGAAGAATAAATAACATATGTTTCCTGTTTCATTATTTCATTTTTCTTGTGTACAAGAAGTCACCTTATTAGCATTACAATGTGAGGCAGGTTAAGTTCTTAACTCTTACTTTGCATTAAGATGTTGAAAACATGGTGTTTGGTGACCAGTAGACTTGGTAACCCAACTTCAGAAATAATCAACTGCTATGATTATGCATTCATATATCTGCTAATTAGGAAATGAAATGGTATTTCCATAGCAACAGAAAAATCTCCTTGAACACTTGTTTTATGCTTTCAATAACAACACACAGCAGTGTCTATAGGAACAGTAACCTAAGATACAAGATAGGCAAGGTATGTAAAGAGTCATACAAAGCATGCACACAGAGTAGTTAAATTACGTAAATAGACATTTCCACATTAACCCTCCAAATGTAAAATATTCTGAGAAGGCTATACGCAGTTTTTCTGAAATGTACCACACATTCTGGTTTTAATAAATGACTCTTCCACAATCAAATCTGTTCCACCATATCATTGTGTGATGGAAGACACCAAACTGTCCAATAGGTCCTACTTATTTTAAGAGATAAATGTTTAATGGATAAACTAATCTTATCATTTTAGCTTCTTTGGTTTCCGGAAATGAAGTTATACTGTAGATTCTATCCCTAGAGAGTAATTCTGTTTCGGCACTGAGGGAGTGGCTTCATGAGAGTCTCAGATAAGCTTTTAGCAGTCTTCTGACCGCATAGAGTTTAGAAAGGTTAGTGGAAATATTCACTTGACTGTGTCTCAGATACACATTATGTTTTATTTAGTTTGCAAGAGAACTACATTTATAGAATTACAATTTACTAATTATTGTGGATGGATTCATGGAATGTACTTCCATATTTCTAAATTTTCCTTCCTGACATTCTTCCAGGTTAACTGATTGATTTTTCTGTCACCATCATTGACTGTTCTTGACATATGAACTTTCCGAACTCCTTTTTCTTGCTGCTCTGTGATGACATATTTTTGAACTATCTGTAGATGTCTAGGCTGCTACTTAATTCTATAGTATTTGGTGAGAGACTATAATTTGCTCCCTTTTCCCCTTTCTCTCTCTCTCTCCATTCTTGAATATAATTTTCTAGTATTATATTCCTTAATCTTGAAACACCAGAGTGAGATTAATTTTCCTAGTACTAATCTTTCTCCATGAATAATCATGCAGTGTCCTTTTGAAGCTACCATATCATATCTTCAGTGCTTAGCATAAAATCAGGGCCTCTTGTTCCAAATACAATGTCATATTCCAAAAGAAGACATTCTCATGTTCACCTAAGGGAACCATATTTCCGGCAAATATGCAGCATTGCTCTGAGGACATACCCTTTTCTCTGCTTTATTGACGTTTTAGCTAATTTTCTGCTGACAGCCAAGACCTTTCCACATGAGCTTTTAGGCCCATGTGAATGGGAATCTCCTGTCCTTGGTGGATTTGAGGCTAATCCTTTACAAAGATTCTATTCTCCTTGCCACTTCTATATTCCCTTTTTAGAATTATTGCTGTGTTTGTTGTTCTAGTTCATTCTTCTCAAGGAAATACATACTTTTAACGTGAATGTCTTTAGAGCAGGCATAAGCTTTTATCATATATATATCATATATATCATATGAACATATAATCAACAAATGCAGGAGTAATTCAGGAAACATATTCAAGTGTGTGTGTGTGTGTGTGTGTGTGTGTGTGTGTGTGTGTGTGTGTGTGTTGTTCATGGGACTTGAACTCAGGGCCTGGGAGCTATCTCAGTTTTTTTTTTTTGCTAAAGTACAGTGCTTGATCACTTGGAGCCACAGCTCTGTTTCTGGTTTTCTGATGGTTAATTGTCCATAAGAATCTCAAGGGTTTTTCTGCCCAGGCTGGTTTTGAACCATGATCCTCATATCTCAGTCTCTTTAGTATCTAGGATTATAGGAATGAGCCACCAGTGCCCAGAACATGTATGTGTGTGTGCATGCATGTGTGTTGTGCATTGTTGAGGACTGAAGTGTGTGTGTGTGTGTGTTGTTGAAGATTAGACCCAGATTCTTGCACATGCTTGACAAGTGCCTGGTCCTTGATTTTTATCATCAGTCTAATTATTGCTTGTGATAAAGGAAAAGAAACACTGAATTTCCATGAGTTGTTTTATTGCACAGACTTACCTAATTTTTCTAAGATCACAAGGTTATATTTTATTAACTGGAGTATATCTATTAGCAGATACAAAGTTTGATGATTATGGTAGAGACTCTTAGATATAAGAGTGGACCCACAGCCAATTAAGACCGTCACAATACCTACATTTCTGTAGGACTCAGAGGCCTAGAGGATCACATGGCATGTGGCTTCTGTGGTGGGCTATTTTATCAAAACTTTGACACTCAGATAAACTAGGAAAGAGACTTTTTCCTTCTGAAATAGTGTCAGTAAGTTACCATTAACCTGCAAACTAAGAATTACCAAAGCAAACAACACATTAAACCATATTCAAATGTCAAAATGCTAGATACTTGTGTGATTCCCTTAGCCACAAAGCCTCTAGCAATCTGTCCTCCCATGACTGGCATTGCTGGGATAACTGATGTGTAGGATACACCAGAGGAAATGAGAATCTGCAGCCTCTGCACAGTTCTCTGTATTTGTTGTAAAGATCCTATCTTAGCCCAGAAACTTGTCTAAAGGTAATTTCTTTTTATTTTGCCATGATTGCAATTCATGGCTTTTGAATTAATGTGTTTCTTTTAAGACTTTAATGATGTAGCGAGAATCTGGAACCAACCCAGATGCCCCTCAGTAGACGAATGGATCAGGAAAATGTGGTACATGTACACAATGGAATTTTATGCCTCTATCAGAAAGAATGACATTATCCCATTTGTAAGGAAATGGAAGGACCTGAAAAAAATTATACTAAGTGAAGTGAGCTAGACCCAAAGAAACATGGACTCTATGGTCTCCCTTATTGGGAATAATTAGTACAGGTTTAGGCAAGTCATAGCAGAGCATCACAAGGCCCAATAGCTATACCCTTATGAACACATAAGATGATGCTAAGTGAAATGAACTCCATGTTATGGAAACAATTATTATATCACAGTTGTAGCTACTTTCAACGTCCTATGTGTATCTGTAGCTTCTATTATTGATGATATTCTTGTTTCACCTTCCTGTGGTTGTACCTACACTATCTCTGTAATGTTATCTGAGTATATTGGAAACCGTGTATTCTGGTATTGGAAGTAGGAAATTGAAAGAGAATACCAAATTTGAGAGACACAGGGTAAAAAAGACAAACAACTACAAAAGCAATACTTGCAAAACTGTTTGGTGTAAGTGAACTGAACACCTCTGGGGGGTGGGGGAAGGGAAAGGGGGAGGAGGGAAAGGGGTATGAGGGACAAGGTAACTAACAGTACAAGAAATGTATCCATTGCCTAACGTATGAAACTGTAACCTCTCTGTACATCAGTTTGATAATAAAAATTTGAAAAAAAAAAAGACTTTAATGATGAGCTATTTCAATGTGACTCATTACATGATACAAATTATTTTGTGCTGTTTTGATACATCTTTTATTTGATCTTACTTTATGTAGTTACAGGCTATTGATAATATTTCATTCCATTTAACATATTCATATTATTTTTAATTGTGTGTGTGTGTGTGTGTGTGTGTATGTGTGTACTGGCATTTGAACTCAGGGCCTGGGCACTGTCCCTGAGCTCTTTTGGTAAAGGCTAGAGTGCTATCATTTGAGACAAAGCTCCACTTCTGGCTTTTTTATGGTTAATTGGGGATTAGAGCCTCTTGGACCTTGACTGGCTAGGGTAGCTTCAAATGATTATCTTTAGATCTCAGCCTCCTGAGTCGCTAGGATTACAAGCGTGAGCCACAGGTGTTCTACTTTATTTCTAACTTTTATTTATAACAGTATATAAAAGAACTCCATTAGCATATTGCTTTCTGTGTTGACAGATACTAAGTTTAAGCTGTACCGATGATTTCCAGATGCTATCTGTGAGTCTTGGGCCAGTTCATATAATTTCCTGCACCATGTTGTGCTAGTAATGGGTAGTTTTAAACATCATATTAGCATTAAATAAAAACTCTTTGTCAGATACTTTCCCCCACAGGTTTCATAGGGAAAATTAGTTTATAATGCCAGATGGCTTATGGGTAACTTTCGTTATTCTAAGTGTGATTTGCGATGAAGTGTGTCTATTGTTCCAAGTTTTTCTTTTATTTAGGTGTGGTAGGGATTGAACACAGGGCTTTAACACGTTAGACATGTGCTGTACTATTGAACTACATCCGCAGTCAGCCACTGCTTTGCTAAGCTAGGATCTCTTGTATAGGCCTCAAACTTGTGGTCCCTTGCCTCAGCATGAAGTTCTGAGCTACTCTTTTTCTTTCTTTCTTTTTTTTTAAATTGTCAAACTGATATACAGAGCGGTTACAGTTTCATACGTTAGGCATTGGATACATTTCTTGTACTGTTTGTTACCTCCTCCCTCTTTCCCCCTTTCCCCCTTCCCTTTCCCCTTTCCCCCCATGAGTTGTTCAGTAGATTTACACTAAACAGTTTTGCAAGTGTTGCTTTTGTAATCATTTGTCTTTTTTACCCTGTGTCTCTCAATTTTGGTATTCCCTTTCATTTTCCTAGTTCTGGTATTAGAACTAGGAAACGGAACTACTCTTTTCAATTTTGTTATGGCACTTACTTACTCCAGTTACTCTGACATTGTCCGTGACTTTGTGATAATGTTGACTGTATTTTAGATAGCTTTCCATAGCTTTCTTTTAAATCTATACACTTTTGATATCTATTTTTTATTTCTGAAATTTTCTCATAACTGATGATATTCATTTAATTGATTAAAATTGTGAATAAGTTCTACAAACACCCTGGAAAGATACTCTTGACTATTTAATTCAATATTGTGTAAGGAATCACTTTCAAAGTATACAAAAAGAAGAAAATTTAAAAGTAAATAACTATGCTAACTGGTGGCACATGCAAGTTATTCCAGCTAACTTGGAGATAGAAAGGGGATGATTGTAGTTTGATGTCAGCCTAGGCAAAATAATAGTAATAATAAATAATAAAAATTTAGCAAGATTGCATCTCCACAGACAAACCAGGTCTGATGACTCATATCTGTAATTCCAGCTATGAAGGAAACATAGCCACTCCAAGACTGGCTCCCGGAACACACATAAACCTTTATCTGAAATATAAGCAACTGATATATTTAACATAAAATATTAAATACTCAAAATAAAAGCAGATAGATATTCTTACAAAATATTAAAATATGCAACAAACAATGTCTTAATCCTTTTATAATTAGTATGCTTTAGCAGATCCGTCAATAAAAAACCACAAATATAGCTTTCAGAAATGTCAGCATACTTTAGAAAATTTCATGGACTGCTACTGTAGTCAGGAAGAAAAGTTTCTCTTTTACAGAACGACATTTTTCATAAGTTGTGATAGCTGTACATAAACTGAGAATTTTATATGTGGTGCCCTTTTAAGGCAATAACTGTTAGTTTCGTTCTTACTGTCTAGTTGCATATATTATTGACTAATCACACACATTTGTTTTGGGGATTACTGGTGTTTGAACTCACATTTTACTTGCTATGCAAGTGCTCTAACTACTTAAGTAATGACCCCAGCCATTTTTGATGTATTTATTTTTCAGGTAGGGTCTTGAGTTTTTGCCTGGAGCTGGCCTCAGTCCTAGATCCTCCTACTTATGGCCTTCTTCTTAGCTGAGATCTCAGGTAGGTGCTGCCACACCTGGCTTGTTGATTGAAATAAAATCTACCTAACTTTTCCTTCCTATTGACTTGCAACTGTGATCCGCCCTCTGCTTCCTAAATATTTCTGATTATGCTTGTGATTACAGCCCCTTATGACTAGGCTCATATATGTTTTTTTGTTTTTTTGTTTTTTTTTTTGGCCAGTCCTGAGCCTTGGACTCAGGGCCTGAGCACTGTCCCTGGCTTCTTCCCGCTCAAGGCTAGCACTCTGCCTCTTGAGCCACAGCGCCGCTTCTGGCCATTTTCTGTATATGTGGTGCTGGGGAATCGAACCTAGGGCCTCGTGTATCCGAGGCAGGCACTCTTGCCACTAGGCTATATCCCCAGCCCTCATATATGTTTTTAAAAATAAAATGTAATTGACTGTCAGAAATAAATTACAGCAGAATTTGAGTTTTTAAGGTCAAATCAAGTACAGAGGAGAAGAAAAAATAAGATGGTAAAGTAATTTTTACAGCAAGAATTAAAGGCCCTGACAATGAGATGCTGAAGTTCTTAATTTGGGTCTCATCTGAGCCTTTGTGTGGCTATATTGTTAACTCTGCTGCCAAAGAGAGGAAATACTAGCCCAAAGCACAATTGGGCTGCTTTATCTTCAAGTATTACTACTGTGGGAGAAAACTTTGATGGTACATACAGGACAAGCTTTGGCATTTTCTTTGTACTGAGGTATATATCTGGTGGTGCCTCCTGAAGGAGGCAGTGTGGCTATTTTCTAGAGGGCCCATAAAGGGGTGAGTAGGCCATCCTGTCAGGCCTCAGCAATGTCCACTCAGAGCCCAGAGCAGTTGCTAAAAAGTCACACACACACACACACACACTCAACCTGCATTCACATTATCAGCCTCTTCCCTGAGCAGTTAGATCTATTGTAATTTTGTTTATCAAGAACTGAGTGATGAACTTAATCAGGTGAAACTCTCATTTGTCACCATCCGATTGGGTGGAAGAGTAGAGGCAGAATCAGCCTAACTCTTCACTAGATCTTCATAGCTAACAGCAAGTAAGGTGTGGAGAGATTCAGACATTCATGATAGTAGATGTATCATGTGGATAACTATTACTACGAGATTTATGTGTGGACATCCAATGAATAGTTTTTAATTAATTTGTTTGTTGTCCAAGTGATGTACAGAGGGGTTACAGTTTCATATGTAAGGCAGTGAGTATGTTTCTTATCAAACTTGTTACCTCCTCACTCATTTTTTCTCCCTCCTTCCCCACTCCCCCCCCATGAGTTGTACAGTTGGATTACAGCATATAGTTTTGTAAGTATTGATGTTACATTGGTTCACCTTTTATCCTTTGTCTTGTTTCTCTTCCCTTCCCTAGTTCCAATAAACACATATACAATACCCAGAGTACTGAAATCAGTAACAGTGACATCAGGGGTAAAACCCTGGAGAAGAAACACAAAAGAAAATGGCATAAGTTCATATGGTACATTGAAAATATCAATGACAATGGTAAACCACTTACTTGCATAACTTGGAGTTCATTTCACTTAGCATCATCTTATGTGTTCATATATACATAGCTATTGAGCTACTGCGATCTTCTGCTAGGACTATCCTTAATGTGTACTAATTATTACCAATGAGGGAAACAATAGAGACTATGTTTCTTTGGGTCTGGCTCACTTCACTTAATATGATTTTTTCCAAGTCCTTTCATTTCCTTATGTGTGGAGCACTGTCATTCTTTCTGATAGAGGCATAGAATTCCATTGTGTTATGTGTGCCACATTTTCTTGATCCATTCATCTACTGAGGGGCATCTCAGTTGGTTCCATATTTTAGCAATGACAAATTGTGCTGCAATGAAAATAGTTGTGTGGGTGGCTTTAGTGTGGTCTTGCTTGTAACCTTTTGGGTAGATGCCCAAAAGTGGGGCTGCTAAGTCATAGGGGAGTTTTATGTTTGGCCTTTTGAGGAACCTTCATACTGCTTTCCACCAACACTCCCACCAACAGTGTAGTAGCATTCCTTTTTGGCCACATCCCCTCCAGCATCTGTTATTATTAGGTTTTCTTGATAAAGGACATTCCTATGGGTGTGAGGTGGAATCTCAAGGTTGTTTTGATTTGCATTTCTTTTATGGCCAGTGATGTTGAATACTTCTTCATGTGTCTCTTGGCCATTCTCATTTCCTCTTTATGGAAGTCTCTTAGGTCTTTGGCCCATTTGTTGAGGGGGTAGTTGTTTCTTGAGGATTTGTTTTGGGAAACTTAATTTTTTGAGTTCTGTGTACATTTTAGATATTAGGCCCTTGTCTGTTGTACAGCCAGTGAAGATCTTCTCCCAGTCTGTGAGCTTTCTGATTATCTTTCAAGATATGTCCTTTGCAGGTAAATATTGAATATTAAACCCAGTCTGAACATAGGTCTATTGGTGAATTGAGAAAATGACTTCTGCGGATCTAACCTGAGAATCTTCCTTGTGAAATGATCACCATTTCTAGCAATTAATGAAAGCTTGATCCTAATATTTAGAGTCCAACTGTTTTTCAGAGTTTTTCCCTGATTTCTGATCTGGAATTCTGCGATCTCTTCTGGAATGCCCTTATCCTGCCCTCTGATCCCTTCATGTACTTTTTTGCATCTTCTTTATTTATTTTATCCTTTTGCTCCTATAGTTCTGTGTCTGTGTTTGCAGTGTAGTTTTTATTCTCCTGTGTTTTCCAGTCATTGTGAGAAGGGTCATGCATCCAACCTTTATCCAACATTAGGAGAAAACTAGATTCCTCACAGGAAAACTGGTGTGTGTGTATGTGTGTTGTGTGTGTGTGTGTGTGTGTGTGTGTGTGTGTGTGTGTGTGTGTGTGTTTATGGTCAGAAAGCTCAACAGCAATATGACATAGTGCTATGTAGGCCTCATAGAAGAAAATTCTGAAACCTTCAGCATTACTTTCACTGTTATAAGCATTTAATCTGTCAGTAACATTTACATCTTGGAAGAACATAGTGATTTTACTCATGCTACATATATTGAGACACTTCATGTCTCCTTTCCTCTCAAGAGAAGGCTATACGTACATTTTGTAGTTTCCTATAGTCTGTTATAAACTGTGGCTTGAGATAGAGGAGTTTTATAATTTGACAGACAACAAATAAGATGTGGGGTTATTTTGTACAGACATATATTAGTTCAATAATTTTTAGTAAACTGATAAGGCAATTATTATTTCTATTTTTGGAAGGAAAAGGAGTACAAACAACAAACCCACTTAGACTCTCTGTATTCAATATATGAGTAAAGTAAAAGTAGCATGAATTATACACCAAGATTATTTTTAAAAATAAAATGAGGGAGAACAAAAATTTAATGTTTCTGTTGGATTTTCTAAGTTGAAGCTGTAGGTATATAAGTTCTTTTAATGGTGCAGCAGCAGAAGTTGCATAACTATTTTAGAAGATAATTTGGAAAAAATAACTTTTCAGACTATAGTTTTAAGCACAATACATGATATCCTCAATTTATAACAGTACAACTTACTATTTGTCAATTTAATCATAGTTCAAACAGCAAGTATACAGTAGAAACCACTGAATATTGAATTTTAACTTTAGAGGGAACTAGTTACAGGAGATCCAAAATTGTTTCAAAGCCTGGATGCTCAAGGTATCCCTGGATCAATAATTGGTGCTACAGTATGATGTGCTTCTTAGCCCCATTGTATGATTGTGACTGTAAGTACTTTTAGGCTTATAACACATTCAGTTTATGCTGAGTCAAAAAGCATCTGCATATCAAGTACGATTATCTTTGAGAACCTTACACTTACTGTATTTTTAGAGCCTAGAACTATATTTTCCCCTTAAGTTGAATGATAAAGTATTATTCTTACTGTGGTATTTGCTTATCTTTAAAAGTACTGAGGTTCTGATAATGGATTGTGATAATGATACAAAGGATGTGGACTTGTTGAAAACATGACAAAAATATAAAATGTGAAAAAATAGCATAAAATTGAAGCAGATTTTGAAAGTAGAGACAGCAGATAAAGTTGCAAATGGCTATATTCCAGAAGAGTGAAGAGTGTGCATAAAACCAAGAAAGCCCAGAGAGTATGATGGAGAGCTCCATCTGCTTGTGGCATCGCCACTTAGACTGCATGGATGGAGTTTGGGACTGATAAGAAGAACAGTGGGAGCAGATGGGGCAGGGTATTGTATCCTCATCTCAGGGATTTGAACTTCATTTCTATTCCAGAGGAAGCTGTCTAATTAATGTGCTGTAATGTCTGAAGCATGACACGATAACTTGCAAAGGAAGGATCATCACTGGGAAAGGTGTTAGTAGAGAAATCCATCAGGAGGCTTTTGCAGCAAGGCAGGTGAGGCCTGTGAAGGGTCTGAATGAAAGCAGAATATTGAGAAAGCGGTAACCTAGCAATGGGATCTGCTAAGA
Source organism: Perognathus longimembris pacificus (assembly GCF_023159225.1). Classification (NCBI taxonomy): domain Eukaryota; kingdom Metazoa; phylum Chordata; class Mammalia; order Rodentia; family Heteromyidae; genus Perognathus; species Perognathus longimembris. Next base: position 18,253,765 of record NC_063168.1, on the reverse strand, counting down.
TCAAAATCAAGATCATCCAGGACAAATCCAACACTCTCCTAGTCATAACGACATCTAAACCATCACACAGCTACCAGTTAAGAAAAGACTAGCTAGGCAGGCACAAGTACAGCAGACAGAGACCTGGGAGTCCAAGAGTACCATATGGTGACTATGACTCACCACTGTTGTGCTGTTATTAAAAAAAAACCCAGAACCAACACTATGGGGAATTGTATTAATAAGAGTGAGGCATGTAAATGGCAGGGTGTAGTCTGTCTGCTCTATTCTTTTTTTTTTTTTTTGTGGCCAGTCCTAGGGCTTGGACTCAGGGCCTGAGCACTGTCCCTGGCTTCTTTTTGCTCAAGGCTAGCACTCTGTCACTTGAGTCACAGCGCCACTTCTGGCCATTTTCTATATATGTGGTTGCTGGGGAATTGAACCCAGGGCCTCATGTATACCGGGCAAGCACTCTTGCCACTAGGCCATATCCCCAGCCCTGATTGCTCTATTCTTAATGTTTCAAATCTTGATGTTCTGTGGACTTTGTTGGGTTTCACATTTCAAGAGCATGTTCAGAAAGTGCAAAGTGCTGGGTACTGGTGATTTACACCTAGAATCCTAGCTACTCAGGAGGCTGAAATCTAAGGATTACAGTTCCAAGCTAGTCTGGGCAGACAAATCCTAGTTCCAGTTAACCATAAAAAGCAAACAAAAAACAACGGCAAGTGAGAATATGGCTTAAATGGTAGAGCTTTAAGCCTTCAGCAAAAATGAAAAAGCTGAAAAAGAGTGTAAGCCATAAGTTCATACCTCAATACTGTAACAGGAGAAAGAAAAACAAAGAAAGAAAGAAAGATAGAAAGAAAGAAAGAGTGAGAGGGAGGGAGAGAGGGGAAGAGAGGAAGGGGGAGCGAAGGAAAGAAGGAAAGAAAGAAGGAAGGAAGGATGCAAAGAGATCCAGAGGCCAGTTCAAACACAAGACTGGATAGGAAGTGATACCTGTGGTTCTGAGTTTTTGAGATACATTCATAAAGGCTAATTTACAGTACAAAGTTAGACCATATGAGCCCATGCAAGTAGTACATGTGAATTCTAATGAATCAAAGAGTTAAAACTTTGCAAGAGTTCTCCTTTGGGATATACTCTTTTATGTTACTCAGAATTTTTCCAAAGTAATTTTCATAATGCAATATGTAATGTAGAGTTTCAGTAAAAGAGGCAGCAATGGCAGGTTTAAGTTGCTTCCTTAATGCCCCCCCGGCCCCCCAACCTGGGTCTGTGTCAAGTCTCAGTTTTCTGCTCTTGTGACTTAACCTTCCATTTGTGGCCCAAGTCTGTCATGGCTGCAGCCCCTGTGGTGTATCTCAGAGCTCTCTTTCTTCCAGCTTCTATGTCATGAAATGAGGCTGTTGACAGCTGAAGGGAAATTAGTGGGACTGTGATTGTCCAGCGCGTACTAAGGTCAATCAATTTCAAACTCCTGTTTACCTTCACTTGTACAGAGAACATCCTCTGCCTGCATAGGAGGACACGATTCCAAACAGATGTTTTGAAAAAGGCTTGTCTGTGTCTCCTCGCACTCATCATAATTGATAATCATACACTCATCTATGTATCACTCCTTAATGCCTGTCCATCCTGCCAGGCTGCATCCTCCCTGATAGCAGGATGCTGATTTTTCTTGCTGATGCTTTTATTAACTTACAAAATGTTCATTGTGTATAATAATCTTTATTCCTCTGTCACAAGAAGAATAAGTAAAATGAAGAGGATACCTGAGAATGCAGAACAATTCTCAGGGTCAGGTATAAGGCATTCAAAGGGATACAAGGTAGAGGGGAAACAGTTGGTCTGAGAGAAGCAGAATAGAAAGTGGTTACAGAGCCCAGCAGGGAAGACAAAAGTGAATTCTGGAGAAAGGGTGGTCAATGTGTACCCAGTGCATTTGGACAGCAGTAATAACCCCTAACATTCTGCATCACGGTTAAGTAACTATGATTGACAGAGATCAATTGTTTAATGATTGATTCTTCATTTCAAATAGTTTAGTAGAGAAGATTTTAAATGTTCCCAACATAAAGAAGTGGTACATATTCATATTGATGGATATCCTAATGATGTACTGTATTCTGTAAACCTGCATGTTTAATGCATGCTAATTAAAAATTGAAAGTGTATGTATTTAAAAAAATACATAATGTTCCCAATACACAACCAAGAGGCAGTACAGCTCAGTGGGGTTGGATGTGGACTCTGTTAGGATCCAACCAGGCTCTACCACTCATCAGCTTGAGCAAGTTAGTTAACTGATCGTGTCTGTGCCTATGGCGTCCTCATTAGTGACATGGGAGTAACCTTGTTACTTACCCCACAGGGTTGCTCTGAGCATGAAAGGCTGGACATGGGAAATGTATTTCAAACAATGGATGGCAGAGAATACGTGATTATATGCCCCAAATAGAAATATGGAAAGAGCAAAAATCCCCCTTGTCCTCTAAGGGTTTCCTACCTGTAAGTCTCCTCATCCTGAAGTAGCCTAACCTTGTGTCGTTGATGCTGGAGTCTTCTGAGGGTGACATGCCTAGCACTTGTTTTATACAGCACCACTTTTAGTTATTTTGACTCAATCAGAGAACAAGCAGTATTTGAGCTAGAGCCGTATTCTCTTCCTAGCACACTAAATTGATAGATAATTTTATTACAAAGTAATATTTTTGTTCTGACCTATACAAGCGAGTCAAATGTGACTCTGTATTTTTTTATATTAATTAAGTCATTTATAAACTTAAGGGAGATCTTTCATCTTAGGAGTATGTTTCCTTTAGCTTGTGGATACTACTTAAACTGTTTAAGGATTTGTGTTTTTCTGAATGCTTTTAATTTTTTTATTATTGCTAATTGTTAATATGTTTTAAAGTTCATATCAATTTGGGATGCCAAAAGGTGAGTAGAAGACTAAATTGTAATTCTTGTGACACACCTAGAATTAAAATCAGAATGTACATTTAAAAACCTACACAATATCTTCATCGTGAAAAATGTTTGCTTTCAATTCCTGGGAAAGTGCCTGTGTTTCCTTCTTTTTACTTCATGATTCTCTTTAGCATAAGATTGGCCGAAGAAGCTTCCATGTCATTATGTGGTATAGGGAAACGGAAACAGGTAGCTTTACTTAACGGTTAGCAGATGGGTATGATAAATGTGTACTTTTAATGTTTATCACTGAAAAGATTTTGATTTGTTTGCTTTTGATTGAGCATTTTGTAGTTTATGTTAAATACTCAGAAAAGGTGGCACAAAAGAATAGTTCTTAAGTCTAAGTATACTCCTCTAGGTATGTTTTCTCAATATTTTCAGCCTTTAAAGTACTTATATATTTGCATGTTTGTTAAATATATATTAGAAAATGAGCTTAACCTCACAGTGGAGATATTCATATAAAATATTGTAGAGTGCCTGGATAGGATCTTTGCACACATTTAAAGTTTGCGTGTTCTCAGTCTTCATAATGGAGTTAGTGCTTCTGGTGATAATTTTGCCTAATTCCAGAACTAATAATACTACCCACTCCAAGCTGTCTGGGCTTCAAATTTTCTTTAGCTATCTAAATAAGCTGTGCTTTATGTGCCTATGACTGAAAAGCACCTATCTTTTATCCTGAATGTGCTGTGTATTGCGTAAAAGTTCTCAGTCTGTTAGACTTACTCATGTGACCTGAGGGATTTTTTTCAGGCCTTCTGCAATTTCCAAGTGCCACGCGTTGCTCATTTCTAAACCCATGTGGCTCTGGTCATTTCTTCAATGTCAAAAGAAAACTGAATAAAATACATTACAAAATGTACTGTTATATGATCTGACACTAAAGAGGAAGGGTTCATCTAAAATTATTCTATGTATGAGTTCTACAAACTTAACCAGTGAAATTTGTGTTCTTTTTTGTACTTAATTGGCTCCTTTTTGTACTCATGAAGAAATATTGAAATTAGGTATGAACATTTAAATAGACTCAATTCTGTTTAATGTCTTGAGCTTTGGAGCACACTTTTCTATTAGCATCTCAGCTACATTACTCTCTAGCACCGGGTAGGGTTTTTTTAAAATTTATTTTTATTATCATCAAACAGTTATATAAATTCAACATGTCAATTTATGTGTGTAATGCTTATTGACCACTTTCGTTCTTTCTTGGTAGGAGTTTAATGAACACCTCTGTAAGTTTCCTACCTTATTTACTATTAAAAAAAGATAATCAACATGCACAGTCGTTATAGGATTAGCTATATTGCATATAAAATTTATAGAATAGCACCTAAAACATTATTGCTTATAAACATCATAATACAATGGAGCTATTTTCATTTTGGAAATTGTTCTCCCTTTCTCTGTCATTCTCTCTCTATTTTTTCTTTCTTACCCCCTTTCCCTCTTAAACACACACACACACACACACACACACACACACACACACACACACACAGAGAGAGAGCTAGAGAGTTATGCCAAGACAATTTCACTTTCCTGTGAACTAGCAAAAAATAATATGTAAAATAACATACCATCTTTATATTTAGCGTCTTTTTATTTTGGCAGTACTGGTTTTTGAACCCAGGTGCAGGCAGGCACGTATTTTTCAGGCACTCTACCATTTTATTGATGCCTCCAGCCCATATTTTAGCATGTTGATAAATTTTTATTCATTATGGTTTATTTTTGTCTTTAATGGGCCACTAAGAATTTGAAAATGCTGGAGGGAAGACTCTAGTAAATTTGAAGAAGACTGGTAGTTTGTATGCATATTTTATTTCACTTTAAAAATATACTGTTTTGCTTAAAATATTTAATTTCTTTTTTTGCCCATTCATCGATCCTCTGTTTTCATTTTGGGACAATGTTATCATAAACTTCTTTATAATGACAAATAAATAGTGTGATAGAAAGTTAGGTGTCTTCAGTTTTGCAAATAGTTTTTTAAAAATAGTATTAGATCTTAAATATTTTCTTTTAGTATTTTGTCACATTATTTTCCCATTAAAATATATATGTGATATATTATATTTCTAGTTTTGTTAAAATGTATACATGTATACAAACCAAAACATAAGACTCCAAATTCAAAGAAATCATTGGGTTTACGTGTATACTGGTATTAGAAGTAGGAAATTGAAAGGGAATACCAAAATCAAGAGACACAGGGTAAAAAAAGACAAACACTACAAAAGCAATACTTGCAAAACTGTTTGGTGTAAGTGAACTGAACACCCCATGGAGGGAAAGGGCAAGGGGGAGGAGGGAGGTGGGTATGAGGGACAAGGTAACAAACAGTACAAGAAATGTATCCAATGCCTAACGTGTGAAACTGTAACCTCTCTGTACATAAGTTTGATAATAAAAAATTGAAAAAAAAAGCCAGTCAGAACCCTACATACTATTGGATGTTTGTATTTTAAATCCAGGATTTATATTTTGCTAGTGCATGTACAATTGAGGAACAAGGAAAAAATAAATATTTGATGGCCTTGAAAAAAAAAAAAGAATTCATTGGGTTTAGAACATACCATAAAGAAACCTTAAGATTAATTTTTACTTTGAATTTTTTTTTTTTTTTTTTGCCAGTCCTGGCTTCTTTTTTTTTGCTCAAGGCTACCACTTGAGTCACAGCGCCACTTCTGGCCATTTTCTATATACATGGTGCTAGGGAATCGAACCCAGGGCTTCATGTATACCAGGCAAGCACTCTTGCCGCTAGGCCATATTCCCAGCCCCTACCTGAGCTTCTTTTAAGGCTACTACTCTACCACTTGAGTCACAGCTCCACTTCTAGCTTTTTTTGGTAGTTTAGTGAAGATAAGAGTTTCACAGACTTTCATGCCTAGGCTGGCTTCGAACCACAGTCCTCAGATCTCAGCCTTCTTAATAGCTAGGATTACAGGCATGGGCCACCAGCACCCAGTCTAATTTAGATATTGTAGGAGTAGATAGCTACAGCTTTTTTGTTATAACACTTGCAATTTGAAATAGATATTTTTGACTCATGTATTATTTTGATTGCTTATTTTGACTATTAACCATTATTTTTGTAGTAATAGAGTTTGATTGCTTATTTTGACTATCACTACTATTTTTACCACTTTTTAAAAGTTATAGATTGTAAACTCAGGGTCTTGCACTTACTAGACAGTTGTTATTTTTATTTGTTTGTATTTTGGGCAAGATTTTTTTCCTGAATTAAGGCTTTCTGGTAATGTTTTTCTTTTCTTTTTTTTTTTTGTTTTGGATATGGATTTGGATATGGATATGGACTGGATAAGTTACTTTTTTAAATTATGAAAAAATGTTTCTGTGTGTTCTGAGTAACAGTTCCTGTTTTGACCAGGGCTGTCCAAAGATTATGATTCACCTCCCTAAATCCCCTGGCATTTCAGGAACAAATCAATGTATACTTCAATTGCTGTGATAGTAGACTCCCTAAATTTTGTTGTAGACTCCCTAAATTTTAGTTCTTTAAACACAGTCTTCCAATCTGTTTCTAGGACAGACCATCATGGGCCTTGTTTTGACAATTTTCAATTTGGTAATTTATTTCCAACAACATATCTGCTTCACTAAGAGCTACCTGGCATTTTTAAAACCTCAGTTTGCATCATACTTGACTAGTAGATGAGCAAGTTATTTAATTGATAAGTATACATGAAAATGTTACTTGATCATGGGAATTATTTTATAATATACATAGCATTGCAGAATGATCTGAAATGAAAGCATTATGGTCATCTGTTTTGCTAGAGATACTCATTTTCAATTCTTGCCCATAGCAAGTATATTAAAAACTTCTTCTAAGAGTATTGTAAATGTGTTTTTCTTTGATTCTTTTACATTTCCCTGCTGTTTCTCACAATAGGCTTCACCAGAGACACACATGACAGATTAGAAATCTACTTATTGAATGTCCCAGGTAGGGGAAGCAATCAGGTCAAGAGTAGTGCAGGTGTGTGTGTGTGTGTGTGTGTGTGTGTGTGTGTGTGTGTGTGTGTGTGTGTGTGTGTGGTGAGGAGGGGTTCTTTGGGGCTAGTCTTCTAGTATAAAATAGGGTTGATATGATTAGAAACATTTCTTCGTAGATAATATATTGATTATCTCCAGATGAATGCCATTAATATAAAGTACATTTATTGCTACTGCTAATTGTCCATGTTCATTATATTGACAAGGGTCCTCTCCAATCTGATTTCTTTGGAATCTAGTATTGAAATATTGGTATCAACTATTCTGTGCTGATTATAGGTATAGAATTGCTCTCCCACATGGTGAATTCCTTCATGCTTCACTAGTTATTCTTTTGGGTGAAGAGTGCTTCCCACATTGACAACGTTCATGTAGTTGATTTCTGCTCTTTTCCCAATATGTGTAGAACTCTGGCTGCAGAATTTTCTGTAGTCAGAGTTTCTCCCTAGTAGAGTGGTGGGTGTAGAGAAAATGTGACAGCTTCAATGGAAGTATTTTCCACAATACTTCCACTCATGGGTTTATTCTGTAACCCATAGTGTGGAGAGATACCTGCTTCTGAGATTTTTTCCATTTGAAATTCATCACATTTGTTGGCCTCCATCTTACAGAAGTTCTCTAAAGCTAAGTGAAGTCGGTGTTTTCTTAGGAAGATTTTCCATAGTTAATGCTTTCATAGGTTTTTTTTTTCCTAGTATGAGTCTCCTAATGTCTATTATGCCAACAGCATGAAACAAGCTTTTCTATACTGCTTAAAAAGTTTGCTTCCAAGCTAGGTGCTGGTGGCTCACACCTGTAATACTTAGGAGGCTGAGATCAGAGGATTGTGGTTTGATGCCAGACCAGGTAGAAAATTCCCTGTGAGACTCTTATCTCCAATGAAACCAGAAGTGGTGTTGTTGCTCAAGTGGGAGAGGACTTTGAGTACAAAGAGGCTCAGGGACAACATTTAGGCCCTGAGTCTAAGCCCCACAACCAACCAAAAAATTGCTTCCAACATTAGTTCTCTGATGTATGATAAAGTGGTCCATCTAAGGTAGTCCTCTGAAATTTATAATGTCTTGCCTTTATAGAATTCCTTCCAGGGTTATTTATGTGATGCCAATGTAGTAAGAATTCTAGCTAAAGCATTTTGCATATCCTTTACATTCTCAGTGTTTTTCTTTATATTTATACTATGAGTCTACCAACGGCTATACTATGAAGAACAGAATCATCACTGTCATTGTAAGACTTACCTTGTTTCAGTTCTTACAAACAGAATGAGGTGAATATTCTGACTCTCATCAAAATAAGTGTTTCATTTGGGGGAATTCATCAGACCTTATATATCTTATCTCCTTTTCTTAATGGTTATATATCTTGTTTTCATATTTTCAGATTTTTAATTAACAAATATCTGAAACATATTTATCAGTTTTCTACGATGCTATGCTTTAGCATTCTATACCATTGTTTATCATCAGAAAATACTACCACTAGAAACTGATGGGTTAATTTCATCTTTAGCATCTGAATTTGGCCAGGACTTCTGGTGAGTTCTTGTCTCTACCACCCATGAATCTTTACCTTTCTTCACCTAGAAGATCACACCTTCTTGGAAAGCTGATGTTCTGGAGACCAGGTTCTTTGAATGACCAGCATTAGTTCTTCGTAAATGATCTGCTGAGTTGTGTCTAGCAGCTTCTGCTCCTTTGGAAATCCACACCACATTCTGAAAGGCAAAACCTGTCTTGGACTAGACAGTTACTGGCTCAGCTTCCATTACTCCTCTTTCTTAAAGGTGACTTCTTGAGTATGTGGAAAGACTTGAGAATTACATGTTTTATTATTACAGGTTCAGTTTAGCTTGATCCCTATGCTCCAGTACCTGTTCTTGACCCAATTTGCCATAGGCCAGCTGCTTCAGTCTCACTATGGCCTCATCTCACTCCCATCCCACTCCCAGGCACTGAAGCTGAGCCTCATCCAGTACTGTCAACATGCAGAGGAATGTCTTTCAGTGGAAAAAGTGTTCATTCTGGTGAAAGTCTGTTATAACAGAAGGGTCATCTGTCTACAGAGCACAGAAAACATTCTGATACTTCAGAAACTTAGGCATATTTCTGATTCTGTATCCACAAACTAAAGTTACAGAAGCCAAGTAAGATTAATTCTGCTGAAATGTGTTTCACTTACCTCTTTGTAGTTTAGCTTGCTTCCTTACAAAATTTAAACTAGAGAGAGGTTTATAACATAGAGACTTAAAGGGTAGTTTCCTTGGGTTTTTCATCAAACACAACAGGAAATTTGGTGAATCTTATTTTCCATGCCCACAGTTCTCATAACTACCATGCCTCTTTACATGTGATTCAGGGCAGTGTTTACCACCACAGAGTATGCTGCCTTTGGAACTCAAAGCATGTGCTTGCACCTTGGTTATCTGGGTCAATTAACTTTAGGTTCCAGACATGGTATGCAAATGTCATGTTTTGCAGAACACTTCAGAAGCTTCAGTTCCCTTCATAGTTGAACACGACAAAACAAAGTTAGCAAAACTCTTATACTGTATATTAATATATATTCCTATTTCCTCTATGTAAACATGAACTGTTTCTAGAACTCTTTTGTAGTAGCTTTGTTTTAGCTAGCTCAGTGGCTTAGTTCTCAATGGCTGCACCTTTATTATTTAAAAAATATCTTCACTGTCTTTGCAATTGCAATTGAAGTTACTACTTGGTTAAATTTGTGGTGGTTTACTTATATCATTCATAGTTTACATTCATCATTTATTATTCATCTGGTCTTTATAAAGGCAGATTAATGAATTACATGGGGACATATAGGTACCAATACCCCTGGATTCTGTCAGCTACCCCCTGGTTTTATATTGTGTTGGTTATATTGTCAGAAAAGCGCAAGAAGAGAGTAGTATCTAAGATTTATATTTAACATTAATGGCCAAGGAACCAAAATGTGAGTTTTTCTGTGTCTAGGTGCAATGGTTTCAACATTATCAGGGGCAGTAAAGTAAACACTGTTGGCGTCTATGGGCCCAGTGGACACCCTGTGTCCAAGGTGCAGCTTGACTTCCATTTATTACCTGTCTCCTCTACGGTCACCCTCTAACTAGGGGTTGTAGTATAAGGTGAGAGTATAATGATATTTCAGGTCCATTCCTTGAGTTTCAATGTTAAATCTTATAATTTCTTAAATGTCTGCTTTACTCCTTTCTATAATTGTCTTCACAAATGACTGGCCTTCACTTATTTCATTGAAAGTTTAACAGCTGAAGTGGCTCTTCAGAGTCATTCATTTTGAAGTAAAGGAGCCAGATATTTGGCCTTCAAACTGGCCAGGCACTGGAAGCAGTTTTCTCTAGAGAGAAAGTATGACCTTGGGCAAAGCAGCTTCCTTAAAGGTGAGAGAGAGAGAGTAAAAGGAGTGTGAAAGAGACAGAGTCCAGAGTCAGAGAGACACAGAGAGAGACAGAGATAGAGATACAGAGTAAGACAGAGGGAGAGAGAAAGAGAGAGAGAGGGAGAGAGAGAGAAGGACAGAGAGAGAGAGAGAGAGAGAGAGAGAGAGAGAGAGTTACAGTGTGGGCCACCAGTACACAGGACTCCTGAGACCTGGAGGAATGAGTGCCGTTGTGAGTAAGGTTTGGAGATTTAGCTAGCATTAGTTGAATTCTCTTTTTAAAATTATTTATTGTTATTACAAAGATGATGTCAGTCAGATAAAGAATATATTTATTTTTTTCTTTCCTTTTTTTTACATTTTTTTTCACCACTCTTGCTCTCTTGCTCTTCCCTTGCTCTCTCCCACTTTTTCCCTCTGCTACAAATTGTACAGTTCATTTTCAACATAGGGTCTGGTGAATATCATTGCTGCATTTGTTTCTATGTCCCTCTTATGCTCCTTCACACAGACAAACAAACATGGCAAAAGGAAAAGAAAACAAAACAGCAATAATGAAAAAAAAACACCTCTTGCTTCTGTTTCCTGGAGTTCATTTTGATAAATATTATTTAATATGATCAGTTTTATATAGCTGTGCGCCTTTTGTAATCTAACCCTGGCATCTCACTACATAGCTGCTTTAGTCCTTACCACATAAATAAACTGAGGTGTAGACAGGAAAACTAATTTAGCCACAGTTGTCCAGATGACTAGTGGGAGAATGGCAGTTGGAAGTCAGTTGTGCTGCCAAGTAACTGCTGTGCCCTTCTCGGTCTACCTAAAGACCTTCCTGTGTTATTCACAGGCAATTGCCTACAAAGTGGAAGAATAGAGAAGAGAGGCTATGGCACCCACACTATGACTCCAAAAAGAAAAGAAAGAAAAAAGAAAAAAAATGAAATATTTAAATGAAGAATGAAAATTGACACATTGCTCTTAGAGCTGTGTGTAAGAGCAATTGTTATAGCAGTTGCCAAACTATATCTACGAACTGTTTATTATTGAGTACTTGATCCACTGTCTGATTCTTCAAAGAACTGGCCATGATGATATCAAGCTTTTACTACCTTTACCAAGTTGGATGGAGAATTGCTTTAACATGCACAATGCTGGCTCCTTTTTAGAACCATGAGTACTTGATGTTAGTAAAACCTTTTTCTCTTACAATATATTTTACTTATTTATCTGAATGACTCAGACTATGTTGGAGACAACATCAGTAGACTCCTATATACTGAGAAAAAAATGACTTCACAGCATTGTTTGAAGAGAATTATTATTTAATGTTACTGTTCTTTGTTGTTTACTTTTTGTTGTTGTTTTTAATTATGATTGTACTCATGGTGCTTTACCACCTGAGCCACAGTGCTGGCTTTTACAGAGTAGTTTATTGGAAATAAGACTGTCATGGACTTTCCTGGCCAGGCTGGCTTTGAACTGCAGGCCTTGAATTTCAGCCTCCTGAGAAGCTAGGATTACGGGCATGAGCCACCAGTGCCCACTTTCAAGGTTACTTTGTATTTAATTAATCGAAATGTCTCCGTTGAAATTGTTTAGAGATATTTAAGCTACTTAAGAGTCTGAGAGCAGGAGGATTGTGACTCCAGGTCAGCACAGGCAAAATATTCATGAGACCCCAGGAAACAGCTGTGAGTAGCAATACGCATCTGTCATCCAGCTATCTAGGAAGCATAAATAGGGCACTGTGGATCAGGCTGGCTTGGACCAGAAAGCAAGACAATATTTCAGAAATGGCCAGAACAAAAAGGGCTGGAGTGTGCCTCAAGCAGTAGAGTGCCTAAACAAAACAAAACATCATTTAGAGAGCCTGGTGTGGTAGACTAGTGCCAGATATTGGGGTGGTAGAGGAAGAGGATTGAGTTCAAGTTTACCTGGGCAAGCCCTGTCACAGAAACAATATTAAAAACAGTACAAAAGGCCTCAGGGTATAGTTCAAATAATAAAGTACTTACCTAGCACTGGGTTCAATTCCCACTATTGAAAAACATTACTGAGGAGGAAATGTATTTATGAAGGTGCTGGGTATTACAAAAATGTTACATAACATTACAGCAAGGTATTGCAGAGCTTACTACAGAGAACACCACATCAACCCAGAGGTAAGTCTAGGTGTTATCTGTCAGTGAGCTGACACAGTGGATCTACCTGTTGCCAGTCTAGAATATCGTACAAGTAATCCAATGGTTGTTGATATAACTTCTGTTGTATTTTCAAGGGTCTTATTAGAACAACCATACCAAATAAAACAAAAAGATCATCAGGAAAGGATTCTTTTTTGTTATTGTTGTTGTTGATCATGGGGCTTGAACTGAGGACCCTGGAAGTTTTCATTTAAGGCTAGTACTGTACCACTTCAAGGCACAAGCCCCACTTCTGGTTTTCTGATGGCTAATTGGAGATAAGGACTTTTTCCTGCTTAAACTAGCTTTCTTCAGATTTTGCAATCTTCAGATTTTGACCTCCTGAGTAGCTAGGATTATAGGCTAGAGCCACCAGAGCACATCAGGAAAGGATTATTAGGCATCTTCAAACTGCACATCAAATTGTATCACATACTATTTTGAAATGAATGCTCTTCTCAAAACAGTACCACCAAAATGAAGATTATTTTGCTTTTTATACAGAGGGATATGATGATACCTCATGGCTTTAGTATTCGTATTCTTTTTGTTTTCTTTTATATGGACTTGCCCTTTCCTATCCATTAGAGGCATGATGTATAAACTCTAAAGAGAGTAAAAATGGGTAGGTTTTAAATCTATTGATATTTGATGTGAGAGTGCTTAAAATGCCAGCTAGAAGCCATTTAATTGGACTTTCTTACTTTAGAGATGAACACTCAAGAGCCACTTAGAGGCTGAATCTGATGTTCCCCAGCAGGTAATATAGTTCACTAGGCTTTGGGAATTTTGCTTAGGGCACATTCCTGCATGAATTATGTATTTTTATGTATACTGGGAGGTAGACAACACTTTTATTTCTTTTTATTTTTCTGGCTATGCATATGACAAAGCAATAAGCAAAGAAAAAAAAAACACCAGAACAACACCTGATGTTATCTTTTTTGTTTTTGGGGCAAGTTTGCCTTTTGCCTTTTTTTTCCTGGTCTGTCATGGTCATGCGGCTTGAACTCTGCCTGTGCATTGTCCCTGAGCTTTTTCATTCGAGGCTCATGCTCTACCACTTTGAGCCATAGCTCTGTTTCTGTTTTTTGAGTAGTTGAGATAAGACTCTCATGGGGATTTTACTGACCTGGCTGGCTTTGAACTGTGGTCATCAGGTCAGTTCTCCTGAATAGCTAGGATTACAGGCATGGGCCACGGGTGCACAGCTCTTTTTGTCTTTTTCAAAAAACAAAATGTGAAAGCTATTAGGTACAGATGTGCATCAGAATATCCTTCAGCCACACCAGAATCCTGGAAATTGGGTCCTTCTGCCTCCCTCTGATCTGAGGGTGCTGAGTTCTGGGTGGGGAAGATAGTATTGAAACTGACATCACAGTGAACAATGACTACAAAGTTTTATTTCAAAAACCCTCCTGCAGCCAGGTACCAGTGTCTCACACCTGTAAATCCTGGCTTCTCGGGAGGCTGAGCCAGTTTGAAGCTAAGCCTGGGTAGAAAATTCCCTATGAGACTCTTATCTCTAATTAACCACTCAAAAACATGAAGCAAAACTGTGCTCATCATGTTAGCACTGCTAACCATGTGCAAGAAAGCTCACGGACAGCATCTGAACCCTGAGTTCAAGCCCCACAACAAACTGAAAAAAAAAAAAAGGCCTCACATATTTACAAATAAATTTATAAATACAGGTTTGCTACTAATTTAGCCAAGGAGTCAATACACTGCCTTATGTAAGAAACTCCCCATGTGTTTGATCATTTCAACTGCTTTATGCCTGAATATACAGTTTTATTTTCAAATGCTATTAAAAACTTCAAGAACAACTTACTATCTTCTGTATTGCAGAGAGCATAACGATTAGCATGTTGCCTTTCTCTCGGGTAACTTTCATACTAGGATGTGGCAAGGCCTACCTAATATAATTATCACCCAGAATGCAACCGGAACACTCAAGGTCAGATACTACGTACTGTTTCCCCTTGGCCTTGACTAAAGGAAGAGCTCATGCTACTACGTAGAGACTGAGACTGAGCATAATCAATAAGTAAACAAATGTGAAAAGTGTAAAGTCTTCAATTGGCAGTTTTGAGCATTTGATGCCTAATTGAAATTTAAGAAATTAATGACTGATACCTTTCCGGTTTTATTAGTAGATCCATCTAGAGCTATGAAGGGATTCCTTTTGTGAATTAAATTGTCAACACACATTAATTTCATCTTTGAGACAGATTAGGATAATTGGCCTTGCTCAGATGTTAATTTACTGTCCTTTATTTTTATGATTAAGTAGCATATTCTCTTGCATGTAAGAAGATTTTGCTGGCTCAGCATTAATGGAATAGGTTGTGAATTTATCTCACTGGTAATATTGATAGATTTATATTGAACTCTGCCCATTTTCTCATTTTATATATCTCTTGTCAACCTTGACTAGTTTTCCTATACTTACTTGGTACCTGGGCAGTATAGGAATGAGCCTTTGGCTAAGGATCGAGGATTTTCTAATTCTAAATCTATCTAGTAGGTAGAATATTTATAGTTGTGACCTTGATCTCCTTTACAAAATGCACTATGTGTCTATTGACTCAGGCCAGTGATTTTAGTCTTGTTTTACCACATATCTAAAAAGAGGACAGCGTGGCTGCCCTTTTTGGCTTAGTGCATCATCAAATATGCTGCTGCTGCTGACGATGATAGTGATGGTGGTGGTGGTTGTGGTGGTGATGGTGGTGGTGGTACTACTAGTGGTACTACTGGTGGCTTCTCTGTTTTTTGAATTGATACAACCCAATGGTATTTTGTTAGTAACATTTCTGTGCACAAGCTGAGCATTTAAATAATGTGTGATAAATGTGTTTAGAGGATTCCAGTTCTAAAGATTGCTTCCCTGAATTGCAGTTGCTGAGATGTTAGCATTTGCCACTGTAAAAAAATAAAACCCAAGTGTTTAGCATTTCTTGTTTTCTGCTATGTAAAATGGATCAGTGGGATGGCATTTGAAACCAAATAAACCTTGCTTATATGCTTTCTTTTCTATCCCTTGACTTACTGTTGGAATCCGTCTTTGGGTCTCAATCTTTAAGGCTGGAAGCTGGGGGTAATAATATATATCTCATAGACTGGTTAAGTATTAGGTAGTTAATTGGTATTTGGTAATGTTCATTTCTATTGATTAGAATTAATAAAATATTTCTTTGACGTGCCATATATATGGTGTGCACGTGTGCGCGCACACACACACACACACACACAATCAGTCCTAGGGCTTCAACTCAGGGCCTGGGTACTGTCCCTGAGCTTTGTTTTGCTCAAGGTTGTGTTCTACCACTTGAGCAACAGCTCTCTATCTGACATTTTTTTTGTAGTTTATTGGAGTCTCACATACTTTCTTGCCTAGTATGGCTTCAAATAGCAGTCCTCAGATCTCAGCCACCTAAGTAGCTAGGATTCCAGTTCTGAGCCTCTGGTTCCCAGTAGACTTGCCTAATTTTAACACCTACAAAAATATCAGAAACAATTGTGAATTTCACTTAATTTACACAGCTTTTTTTTTTTTTTTTTTAGCAGTCTTGGGGCTGTCCCTGGCTGAGGAATCGAACCCAGGGCTTCATGCATGCTAGGCAAGCACTCTATCTCTAAGCCACATTCACAGCCCCAATTTACATAGCTTTCTATCTCCTTGGAAAGACATCTTATATGAATGAATACTTTCAATTATTTCTGATCTTAAGATAAGAAGTTCTATAGCCCCTTTGGCAGACTGTTTTGGAACCTGCTAACTCTGACAGTCCAGGAACTTCTTTCTCATCTCTAACCTACATCTCTGCTTGTAGAAATCATGCTCCTTGCTTCTATTTGCATTGACCTCTGTGGAAATGGTGAGCAGGTCCATTTTTTATTATCCTTGTATGAGCCCTTGATATAAAAAGTAATTGTTGAATTATCATCTTGTTTCCTTTTCTTCATACCCCCAAACTTTTGCCTGTAAGACCTCATAGTCTCAGATACCCCTTTTATATTTTCTGTGTGCATTTATGTTCTTGCTTCACTTATAGTTGGTGATAATCAGTGAGGAAGTGCTCTGTTTTGGAAACTGAGAACAGAACTTGATCTGTCTGTGAGTTTCCCCAATACTGGGTTTAACAATAGTTATATTAGTGCCAATATACATTTCAAATGTAGTTCATCTTTTAGTTTTCCTTACCTTCAAGAAGTGACCCAAGCTTCAAATTTACCTGTTTAGTTTTAAATTGTTTTTCCAGGGAGGGAGGGGGGTATGAGGGACAAGGTAACAAACAGTACAAGAAATGTATCCAATGCCTAACGTATGAAACTGTAACCTCTCTGTACATCAGTTTGATAATAAAAATTTGAATAAAAAAATAAATTGTTTTTCCAGTGGATTTGTTTTTATTCTATTACTTAAAATATGAGTATCTCACCCTCTAAATATGAAAGACTCTTAATAGGACATATTAATCCCTTGAAAGTTTAACTTCTTCAGCTTCTTCTGTCCTTTCACTCTGTAGCTGTGTTGACATAGGTTAGATTCCTAAAATGGTACTGACACCTATTTTTGTGTCAGTGCATGACTTTGGTACTGCATCTAATTAAGTGAAAACTTGCAGTGCAGTGAAATTATATATTTAGCTCTGCCTAGGATTTTTTTTCTGATTAAGTTTGGCTTGGTTTGTTTGCTGTTTGAATGTAATGCTCAGTTCACAGGGTAGCACAGAATCTCCAATGTTTACACATATGAAGGTATAGATAAATAAATATTTACACAGAAATCCTCCCATATTTTAGATCAGAGTGTTATATACCTGTAGAGATTTTTCTCCAGAAATTTAGGTAATAACCATGGCATGTTTAAGATAGTTCTCTAGGCTAGGAAAAGCTTAGTACACAACTAAACATGTTCACAGTTGTTATTTATTTGCCGCTGAACATGGTTTCATCATTTAGTGATCCATAAAGGAGTATATGTCTTGTTATTACCTCTAGTTTAGTTATCTAGCTTTTTATATTGATGTTATTTTGTGAACATCTGTTCTGATATATATTCTAGTAGGTACCCAAATTCAGATTCTATGAAAGTATTAATAATCTGTCCATACCTCTCTGTTCATTAATTGTGTTTATGGTATATAATAGGTGCTGGAAAGATTCAGTGAGATCTAGCATGAATCCCTAAAAGGGCTTGTAGTATAATAAGAAGCTTTACAAGAATAAAAGACTTACTATATAGAGTAGAAGACATTCAGTTCCATAGCAAAAACACAAATAGCAGGAAGAACAAATTTTCCATTTGGAGAGTCAGGAAGAGATGAGCTAGAGGAAGAATGATGGCCAGAATTTGGACAGAAGAGTATGAGATAGTTTGGGGAAGCTCATTCTAGCCAGAAAGTAAGCTATATGCAATAAGACTCTGAGTTTTTATGGAATCTATGGGAACTGTTGATGTTGATTGGAGCTTATGTAGTGAGTAAGGATGCAGTTTGTCAGTAGAAGCTATTAATGCTAAACTAAGGAGAAATTTATTCCAATAGTAGATGTTTTTGTTACCAATCACTTGGCCTTTGATCCACACAGATTCTAGTTATGAATTGTATTTAGGTGTGGAGAAACTTTTCTAGTACTTGTAGTCCTGGTTCCTTAAGGATCCAAAGTCTGAGGACAGGGGAGGTAGACCCAGAAGCCTATAGTTTTGGATGCTGAGAAGTAAGCAACCTTTTTCTCCTATTGCTCAAAGATTTAGAAGCCAGAGAGTTATGGCTGTAGGCATTCAGGCTGGAGGTTTGTTACTCAGGGGTTTAATCAGCATCGGCTGCTATACTTGGTAGGCATTGTAATCCTTTGCTTTTTTAAAAAGCCTTGGGCTATGGCAGTGAATAGCAGCAGGCCAGCAGAATGGTGCCTTCTAGTGTTTCAGCTTGGGTGCTGGAACCTTCAGCTTGAGAGCAGGAAATGTTAAAGTTCTTTGGCCTAACATATCTATGACTTTGGTGCTTAAGATTTAGTGGCTATCTGGAACTCTGTCAGAGGTCAAGGCCTGCTATTCCTTATTTTCAGCTGTCCACAACTCTGTTCTGTTCACTAAGCACTATGGTGTGGGTCTGTGCTTCCATCACTGTATTAGGCTGAGATGAGAAGGACTACAGTTCCAGATCATTATGGGCAAAAATATTCATGAACTCCCAGAAAAACTTAGATGTGATCATGTGTGCTCATCATCTTAGCCTTAGCAAAAAGTGTAAAAATGAAGATCAGAGTCCAGGACAGCGGAGGAAAAGTAAGAATTTGTTTCAACTATTACCAGAACATAGAGGGCTAGAAGTTGCCGAGCGAGATCAAAGCCCTAAGTTCAAACCATAGTAACACCAGAAAGGTAAAGAAAAATAAATATATCAAGATTAGCCTGGAGCACAGTGATGTATGCTTATAATGTATATTTAACTATTATAATCTGGGCGAGTCTGGGCAAAATTTTCTGAGCCTCTATCTCAAAATGGCTATGTATGCTAGTCACCCAGCAAAATCAGAGTGTGTGGGTAGGATGATCATGCTCAGAGGCTGGTGAGCAAAGGAACCTAACCCAAAATGGATGGGAAGGTGGCTCAATTGGTAAAACACTTGAACTAGCAAATGGAAGGCTCTGAGTTCAAGCTCCAAAACCACGAGGGGAAAAAAGATAAAGATAAAAAAAAATACACATAAAAGACCACAAGCACAAGCACAGCAGTCCCTTGCAAAAATGAATGACTGTTTGTACCAATAAAGGTTTCTGCCTGGAAAATGTTTCTGGAACACAGCATTATCTAGAGTTTGGATTGTTCTTCCTCCAAGGCAGTCAAAAGTAGCCGGGAAGGATATCAACAATGAGGGAGTCAAACCCAGCTCCAAACATTATTTAAAGGAAAGCCAAACTTTAAAGTGGTGCTTTGCCAATCACAAGTCACTTAGACTTATAATTCTAGCCTCTCAGGACTAGCACACACATACAGAATGTGATAAGAGTTTTCTAGAGGCTGTTATGCATGTGTATGTGTGTGTGTGTGTTGAATACATCATAATGAACTCATCAAATTCTGTTTGGAAAAAGATGTGGAGGCAAGAGGAATGGCAGTGTGGCAGAGAAGGTGAATTTATTCAAATATATGGAAACATTACACAGTAAAATACCATCATATTTCAAATGTATGCTAATTCAAAAATAAAATATAAATAAATAAGGTATTTACATGAAAGTTTATGCTAGCAGACATAGATGAACAAATTTGGGATCACATTATTTCCTCATAATTGGAAAGAATCAACCTGACCCCTGGTTTTCATACCCAGGACCAGAAAGACAATGACATCACCTATTAATTGAGGTGTTTTATGATTACTCGTAGTGGGGGAGAGATGATGAATTGCAGTCATGGGAGACCAAGGGAGTGGATGGAAGTAGTAGATCATTAAATAGCTCTTACTTCCAGGGATCTTCAAAGAAGTTTGGAAACATGGTCTGAATCAGGTGAGTTCATAGATGATTATTATGAAGGGAAGCATAATTCTACTGGTTATGATGATGATAAAGAGTATAAAATATATTATTTATAATAGTGCAGGCCTCTGCTAAAAATTAAAGTCTATATTTATATCACATCACAAACAAATCTCAAGAAATGAAAAAATTGCAGTAGAAAATTCAGGTGTGACTATGAGAACTTAGATCTTGCTTGTGTATATATGACAGGTGCTGCTGATGGCTCCAGAGTCTGCCTCACTGCCTCACTACTCAGAAACTTGTGCCTCCAGGCCAAACAGTTGCAGGAGACTTAAGAGAGTTTTTGATTCTTAAGAAAAGGTTATCATTAGTACGTGTTTAGGTTTGTCATAGCAGAAGATCACAATAGCCCAATAGCTATGCCCCTATGAACACATAAGATGTTGCTAAGTGAAATGAACTCCACGTTAGGGAAGCAAGTGGTATATCATTGTTGTTATTATTTTCAACATGCCATGTGAAACATACCTTCTTTTTTTCCTTTTTTTCCCTCTCTCGTATTCCCTTACCATGGTTTTACTCCTGCTATCACTGTATCTGATCTTGGTACCCTGGATATTGTATATGTTTCTTAGAACTAGGGAAGGGAAAGAGAATACCAAAATTGAGAGACAAAGGATAAAAGACAAACCATTCCAAAAGCGATACTTACAGAACCATTTGGTGTAAACAACTGCACAACTCAAGGCGGGAGGAGCAAAAGGGGGATTGGGGAGATGGAGGCGGGGATGAGGGAGGAGGTAACAAGTTGGATAAGAAATGTACTAACTGCCTTACATATGAAACTGTAACTCCTCCTTACTTCACTTTGACAATAAAGAAAAAAAAGCAAAAAAGTAAATGACAACTATTTTGAAAAGAAAATGCAAAGTTGGAGAAGGTTGGTTTATTGCTAGCATTAAATGCTTCAGAGAAATAATTTAACATTAAATTCTGGAAATTCACTGGGCCCAATGACTCATACCTGTAATCCTAACTACTCATGAGGTTGACATCTGAATATTACAGTTTGAAGCCAGCTCGGGCAGCAAAGTTTGTAAACTACTAAAAATAAAAAAAAGCCAGAAGTAAAGCAGTGGCTCAAGGGGTAGAGCACTAGCCTTAAACAAAAAGGGTTAGAGACAATGAGTTCAAGTCCCAGAACTGGTCTGTGTGTGTGTGCGCACGTGTGCGCGTGCACGTGCGCGCGTGCACACACACACACACACACACGGAAAGCTCTACTACCAGCTTTGACAATTAAGGGGTAATTAATGCCCCTTGAAATTAAATATAGTAGAATGGAGATTGAAGACAGATTGCAAGGTATTAAATATTGGTCTTCACAGAATGTGAGAGGTTGAATTTTTTTTAGGAATTTTAGCAGCTGTGTGGTTATTGAATGAAAGAGAGATACAATGGAGGGAGAAGGGAAGGAGAAGGGAAGAGGAGGAAGAGGAAAAGGCCGGCAGAAAGGAAGGAAAGAAGAAAGGAAGGAAGTAAGGAAGGAAGGAAGGAAAAAAGGAAGGAAAGAAGGAAGGGAGAAAAAAACACACATCAATTATTAGTCTGCTCTGGACATTGTATGTTCATGAGGGGAATTATACAGCATGCTACTTTTCATGTATACATCGATTCCTATAGAACACTGTTTTTAAGGCTGATCTATGGCATGTATTCTCTCTGTAGTTCTTTTCTTTAATGCCTGAATAATGTGCCATGATATGTGGATATTCCACATTTTGTTATGTAGCATGAAAGCTTACTGTTTATAGCAACATGTCTCATAATAAAAAATGCTTCCCATGTACAGTCTGTTGCTTTTCTAGTTGCACACTGGTTATAAATATGTACAACTCACTTTGATGAGCAATGTGACATCACTTTTCCTTTTACTAATTTGAAAGAATGTATATAGATAAATTGGAGTTTGATGTTAAAACAGCCAAGAACTTGTTTGATAAAAATTCATGTTGGTATTTTTATGCATGACAGAGAAAAAGACATAGAATACTAATGAGACTTATTTTGTAAGGTATGGTTGCTCTTTTCTAAGAATAATGTAATACAATATGCCAATAGCAGCTGAATCCTTATACCCAGAGTGTGTGATTCAGGACACGCAAATCCTGGAACATGTGATTCATCAATTTTGTAGACACTACTTTTAAGATACTTGGAGGAAACAAAACAAAAAATAATTAAGGACAAAGGGTTTTCAACAGTTTTCTTCTGAGTATATATATGTATATACACACATATATTCATTATATGAAAATGCAGAATGTATATGTATACATATATATATTCATTGTTCTAATACTCTTTTTATATCTTAAAATATATTTTATTGTAAAGATGATATACAGAGGAGTTCCAGTTACACAAGTAAAGAAATGAGTACAATTTTGGTCAAATGTTATGACCCCCCACCTCCTTTTCTCTTGCTATCCCTCCCCTTAAGTTGTAAAGTTTAGTTCCAACATAGTGGTTTTTTTTTATGTGATTTGGATTCTTTCATATAGATAAGCACCTACCAAGTTCCATATAATTACATGTTTTATGTCCTTAGGACAAAAATTGATTTTTAAAAAATGAAAGTTGTATTGGATATGTAACCATCAGGCAATATACCATGGTTAATCAGTTCTGTTCCCAATTCCCTGTGTAGGAGAAGGTGTAATAACATTGTCAAATCTCATCCCAGGGCTGGGAATGTGGCTTAGGGCTAGACTTCTTGTCTAGCAGTCATGAAGCCCTAGGTTCGATTCCTCAGTAACACATTAAACAGAAAAAGCTGGAACTGGTGCTATGGCTCAAATGGTAGAGTGCTATCCTTTAGCAAAAGAAACTCAGGGACAATGCTCAGGCCCCGAGTTGAAGCCCTCGGACTGGAAAAAAAAACCTCATCCCATTCCTTGAATATGATTGCTAATCTCTAATGCTCTGATCAGTTGAATTCCCCCTGCTCTCTCTCTCTCATATATATATATATACACATACATGTATATATATGGATATATGTATATTCATATGAATGAGTATGTCTGGGATAGGGCCTACATATGGTTATAGCAAACGTATTTTGCCCTAGAAGAAAAACAAATATAAAAACTGGCCATCATTCTGCAAACAGCTTTTTCCATTTATAATTTATGAACTCTGACACAAACCTATACAAAGTGTAGAAAAGATTTTGAATCATATATTATTATTTAAGCCACCAATAATTATATTTTAGTGAATTTACCAAGTACACTGCCATGACTTTTTTTTTCTGGTCCTGGGGCTCAAACTCAGTGCTTGGGCACTCTTTGCAAGCCTCTTTGTGCTCAAGGCTAGTGCTCTACCACTTGAGCTACAGTGCCACTTCCTGAGTCTGATGGACTTTTGTGCCTGGGCTGGCTTTGAATCATGAGCCTTAAATCTCAGCCTCCTGAGTAGTTAGGATTACAGGTGTGAGCTACTGGCACTTAGCTGATTTGATCTTTTTTAATCTGAAAAAAACTATGATTTTTTTTGAATTGTGCGCTGCTCATTCAAAGTCAATATTGTGAATACAGTTGGGGCTTATTAACTTGAACATTACTTTTGCAAGGGTGCATCTTCTGTGGGCATAGATCCTGGTCATTTGTCTTTCTTCCCACCTCATGGAAGCACCTTGATGCAGCATTTCTGGGCCCCCTTAAGCCACTGTGCCACTGGGGATGCAGCAATGGGAATGCACCACAGGGGATGTCCTGAAGTCCATTCCTTTCTGTCATTCCAGTTTGTCTTTGCCACATGATATATATTTCACCATTACAGAGCAATGCACCTGCTTTTTGTTATCTGGTTGTAACAAAAAAAATGCATGTTAAGCCACTACTAAAAATACCATGTTACACTTATTGATTTTATAATATAATTTCAAAATTTACTGTTTTGCAAAAAATAAAATTCTATTGGAAACTCAATAGTGGACAAATACTCCGTAATATAAAATATATTAGTCAAAGAGAGTTTCCAAACGGCAAACAGGAGAGGATATTTAAACAGGGAGTAGTGAATGTAATTGAATTTTCTTTTAAAATGGCCCCAAGATTTGGAGGGGATTACATAGTCATCTTATTTTAGAAAACTTACTCTAAAGATTTTGCAAATCTTCATTGATTTCTTTTTTTTTCTTCTTTATTGTCAAAGTGAAGTACAGAAAAGTTACAGTTTCATATGTAAGGCAGTGAGTGCATTTCTTTTCCAATTATTACCTCCTCCCTCATTTTCCCCCACCTCCCCCTTCCCCACTTTCCTCTCTCCCTCATGAGTTGTACAGTTGGTTTACACCATATGGTTTTTTAAGTACTGCTGTTGCATTGGTTTGTCTTTTTATCCTTTGTCTTTCGAGTTTGGTACTCCCTTTCCCTTCCCTAGTTCCAATACACGTATATACAATATCCAGGGTACTAAAATTAGTTACAGTGATATCAGGGGTAAAAACCACGGGAAGGGAATATGAGAAAAAAAGGGTATGGTTTCATATAACATGTTGAAAATAACTACAACAACGATATACTACTTGTTTCCATAACTTGAAATTCATTTCACTCAGTAGATGAGTGGATCAAGAAAACGTGGTACATATATGCAATGGAATTCTATGCCTCTATCAGAAAGAATGACACTGATCCATTCATAAGGAAATGGATGGACTTGGAAAAAATCATACTAAGTGAAGTGAG
The DNA here is from genome assembly GCF_023159225.1 of Perognathus longimembris pacificus. Taxonomy (NCBI): domain Eukaryota; kingdom Metazoa; phylum Chordata; class Mammalia; order Rodentia; family Heteromyidae; genus Perognathus; species Perognathus longimembris. The sequence continues at coordinate 18,228,944 of NC_063168.1, read as the reverse complement.
CCTGACTCAAAGAAACATGGACTCTATGGTTTCCCTCATAGGGAATAATTAGTACACATCTAGGATAGTCCTAGCAGAAGATCACAATAGCTCAATAGCTATGCCTGTATGAACACCTAAGATGATGTTAAGTGAAATGAACTTCAAGTTATGGAAACAAGTGGTATGTCTACATTGATTACTATGGGACAAACATGAGTTAATTAATACCTTACCCCACAGTTTATTTTATAAAAACTTTGTACTATATGTTAAAGTTTTATAAAAGGGTAAGCTCATAAATTTTACTCAAGCATGTGTAACTTCAATTTGTTATGTGGGATAAAGAATAGTATATTGTGTTCTCATGATTTATTTGTAATGTATGGTGTTTCTTGCCCCCATTTTCCTGAAGTTCAAGACTTATTATAAGAATACTAACAACTAGTATACAATAGACACCAACTCTAAGATTTTGTTTCATTTAGGATATTTTAATCATGAATCCTTCTATTTAAGGGTTTTTGTTTTATTTTCCATTTTCCCCATGGAAATAGTAAACATTTTAAGCATAGACATTTGTAGTCACAGTAGAAGACCAAATAAACTACACTAACAGTTATCTTTGTTTTGATGTGGGAGAGTAGAGATTTAAGTGGTGGAGTGACCAGGTCATATTTCTATTTCAGCCTCAGCATAGTTCGAGTGTCATAATTTCTCTTAATGATCTCGGTGCTTGGTTGGTAGGGGAACATATACAAGCAGAGAGTACAGGAATCAGAAAGCTGATACAGATATCAGGAGATGATAATACTAACAGTTAACACATTGATGGTAAGTTGGAAACTTGTAGAAGAATTTAAGCTATCTTAACTAAACAGACACAAGTTTGGTGATGCATTGCTGTAATTCTAGCACGGACTGAGAAGGTAGACGTAGAAAGATCATGAGTCTGAGGCCAGTTTGAGCTCCATAGAAAAACTCTTGTCACTATCTTCAAATTCAATGCAATTCCCATTAATATCCCAACACAATTTTTTTTCCGATTACCTTTTTTTTGGTTTTATTTTATTTTTTTATTAATTGAACATAAATTTTTTACAAGGTGTTGTGCAAAAAGGGTGCAGTTACATAGTAGGGCAGTGTGTACATTTCTTCTGATATCTTACGACCTGTTTTTCTATCCCTTGTCTAGGTCAGGTAGACCTATATGCAATATACAATGTATCAAGAACATATACAGTATTCACAGACTTGGTCTCTACTGTCTCTCCATCTCCCTTTGTTAACAGTCATATATCAGGGAGATCATGCCCCTTTGTTTTCTGTGTTCTAGGCTTGTCTCACTCAACATTATTTGTTCGAGTTCTGACCATTTCCCTGCGAATAACAATATTTCACCATTCCTAATCGCTATGTAGTATTCCATTGTGTATAAGTACCATATTTTTTGGATCCATTCGTCTGTGGAGGGGCATCTGGGTTGTTCCACCAAAATTTTTTAATGAAATAGAGGAAGCAATCCAGAAATTTATATGGAACAATAAAAGACCATGAATAGCAAAAACAATCCTAAGCAGAAAGAACAGTGCTGGAGGAATTACAGTACCCAACTTCAAGCTGTATTATAAAGCTATAGTAACAGAAACAGCTTGGTATTGGCACTGGAACAGGCCTGAAGACCAATAGAACAGAATTGAAGATCCAGAAATGAACCCACAGAACTATGCCTACTTAATCTTTGATAAAGGAGCTAAACAAGTAGGATGGAAGAAAGACAGCCTCTTTAACAAATGGTGCTGGCAAGACTGGTTCAACACATGCAGCAAACTAAAACTAGATCCTTATATATCACCCTGCACCAAAATCAATTCCAAATGGATGAAAGACCTTGAAATAAAAACAGATACCCTGAAACACTAAAGGAAGGAGTAGGAGAAACACTTGGGCTCCTTGGCACTGGACGGAACTTCCTTAACAAAGACTCAGAAATGCTACAAATCAAAGAAAGGATGGACAATGGGACTGCATCAAACTGCAGAGCTTCTGCATTGCAAAGGACATAGATGGCAAGATAAACAGAAAGCCCACAGATTGGGAAAAGATCTTTACCAGCATACAACGGACAAAGGCCTCATATCTAAAATATATGCAGAACTAAAAAAACTACAATCCTCCAAAAGAAAACCACAAAGAACCAATAGCACCCTCAAAAAGTGGGCTAAAGACTTAAAAAGAGAATTCTCTGATGAGGAAATGAGAATGGCCAAGAGATATATGAAAAAGTGCTCTACATCACTGGCCATAAAAGAATGCAAATCAAAACAACATTGAGATTCCATTTTACCCCAGTAAGAATGTCCTATATCAAGAAAACTAACAATGACAAATGTTGGAGGGGATGTGGCCAAAAGGGAACCCTACTTCATTGTTGGTGGGAATGTAAACTGGCTCAGCCACTCTGGAAAGCAGTATGGAGATCCCTCAGAAGGCTAAGCATAGAGCTCCCCTATGACCCAGCAGTCCCACTTTTGGGCATCTACCCAAAAGACCATAAACAAGAACACACTAAAGCCACCAGCACAACAATGTTCATCACAGCACAATTTGTCATAGCTAGAATTTGGAACCAACCCAGATGCCCCTCAGTAGAAGAATGGATCAGGAAAATGTGGTACATATACACAATGGAATTGACATTGCCCAATTCATAACGAAATGGAAGGACTTGGAAAAAATTATACTAAGTGAAGTGAGCCAGACCCAAAGAAACATGGACTCTATGGTCTCCCTCATAGGGAATAATTAGCACAGGTTTAGGCTAGTCACAGCAGAGGATCACAAGAGCCCAATAGCTATACCCTTATGAACACAAAATATGATGCTAAGTGAAATGAACTCCAGGTTATGGAAACGACTGTTATATCACTGTTGTAATTACTTTCAACATGCGATATAAAACCGTAGCTTCTATTATTGATGATCCTCTAGTATCCTCTTCCTGTGGTTGTACCTTCACTATCTCTGTCTTATCTGAGCACATTGGAAACCGTGTATACAGGTATTAGAACTAGGAAGCTGAAAGGGAATACCAAAATCGAGAGACACAGGGTAAAAAAGACAAATGATTACAAAAGCAATACTTGCACAACTGTTTAGTGTAAATCTACTGAAGAACTCATGGGGAGAAAGGGAAAGGGGGAGGGGGAAGGGAGGAATGAGGGAGAAGGTAACAAGCAGTACAAGAAATGTATCCACTGCCTAACGTATGAAACTGTAACCGCTCTGTATATCAGTTTGACAATAAAAATTTAAAAACAACTCTTGTCTACAAATATAGCACTAATAAATGTAATATATATTCATTATATATGTATATACATTATATAGACACATATATACACATACATATACAACACACAGAAACACACATATAGAAAAACTATATACACACATACATGTAGGAAGTAGAATTTTGGGGACATGACTAATGATATAAGTGGTAAGTGAAAGGAAGATTCAAGTTTCATTCTCAAGTTTCTTTTTGTTTACCCTTGAAGTCACACCCGAGTCAACATTTAGTAGATTGTTATAGATGATGAATTTAGAACGCAGGAAGCTGCATTTCGGTTTATGAAAGCATAAATGGTTATTGAAACCATAATCAAAGAGTCTTCCTAGGGGAACATGTAGAATAAATATAGGGATTATAGGTAGAGCCCTCAAGATTATTGGCATGCATGAAATAAATGAATCAAATGAGAATACAAAATAAATCATCAGTGGGAAATGCATGTAGAGAATCAAGGGAGAAGGAAGATTATGCTCAATAGTATCAGATGACAGAGAAGAGTTGAGTAGGAAAAGGTTTAACAGGTATCTATTAGACATATATTGAAGCAGCATTTATCAAGGGTATCTTATGGAGTGTGGCTTACAAGCAGTACTATAACAGTGGGCATCAGTTTTCTTTAAAAATATTTGGTGAAAACCCAGAACCACTGTTCATTCCTGGTATCTTAATCTAGAATGTGACTTCAGACATTTAATATCTTTTAGTATTTGAAACTTCAAGGACATAAGTTTTCTACATGGCACGGGGAAATAAAGAACCTGAGTCTCTTTATTTTTGTACATATACATCCACGGTGGGAAAAACAGACTACCCTTTCATTTGAAGAATGTATTCAGCAAGGAGAAAATGGAAATGTCCTTAATGTTGCTATCTGAAGTGTTTCTCTACTTTCATTTTTAGTGAAGCCAATTGTGCTGCTTATTGAAATTGTACCTTGATGTAGAGACACAAATGCTGACACACTTATATGGTTTCTTTCATTTGATTTTCTTGATGTGGCTGTAAACATAGAAAGGCAGACAGTTAAATGAGGTGTACTTATACTTATGCAAATAAAATAAATACAGCAATTTTGATAAAATGTCGAAAAATGCACTGAGGAAACTCTATGACTAAAATTGAAATTCAATCTTGGAAGTGTTTTCCTCTCTTGTTTGAAAAGTTTACAATTCATATTCATCCACTGTGGTGGCATGAAATACCTTCTGAGTTGTATTATATTTTGAAATAGAATTCTACTTATGTTTTTGTCTATAGACACACTCCATATTTATAGTTTTTACTAAAAGTATATGTTAACAACATAAATAGCATCTCTATGACTTTTTCAAGTCCATACAATGCATGACTAAACATCAGATGCTAAGCTTTCAAGGGAAAATAAATGGAAAGGAGATCTGAGGTCCAGAAAATGCATACTTGTATAAACATAGAGATAAGACATAATGACTTTTGTAAAACAGACACTCCTCAACCTGCAACTGAGGAAGAAAGGGTTCTTTGGTAGGAGAGAAATCTAAGTTGGAGGAAGGAAATTACTGCCAAAGGTACTTTGACAAGTAATTCAAAAGGCTTTGTTTACAGACAATTTAATTAAGTCCTATTGTTACTTTTCTAATTGTAAAGCTCTTATCATTTGTAACATACACGTTGACTCATGGATATCCTCTCTTCTCCAGGTGTGTGTGCCTGCATGCATAAGCGTGTGTGTGTGTGTGTGTGTGTGTGTGTGTGTGTGTGCATGTGCCAATACTGAGGCTTGAAATCAGGGCCTTGTGGTACTGTTTGGGCTTTTCTCTTAAAGCTATTCTCTGCCACTTGAACTCCATCTCTACGTCTAGCTTTGTGCTGTTTAACTGAAAATAAGTCTTACAGACTTCTCTGCCTGGGCTATCTTTGAACCTGCATTCTCAGAGCTTAGCCTCCTTAGTGGTTAGGACTATAAGGCATGGACCACCAGCACCCAGAAAAAAACAATTAATGAGCCTTGGTCTAGCTGCTATAGGTATAACACATTTGATCTTTTTGTACATTAACTAGATGTGCAATTTAGTGTGGCTAATGCTGGCTAGTCTACTTGATTTCTGTAACTTAAAAACAAGGCACAGGAACAAGGGATAGGGCATGTCCATCTGAGGATTCCAAATCTATTCTTTTGTTTCCATAATAAGTGATATAACTTATTATGTTATTTTTGTTTATACATTATAGGTAATTTCTTACCTGCTCATATTTTAAATGTCTTTTTGTATTTCCCCCACTTCATAGAACATTTAGCATTCCTGTAGTGCTAACTACATATTTATTTCATTATTCGGTAAATACCAAAGGCATTATGTATTTAAATATGATAAAATGTTAACATTTCTAAGTTTTCTACCGACAGATTCCTTTGATCATTTATTAAAAATAATTAGGAAATGAGGTCTTGGGTATTAGATAGAAAAAAAAATGTACCACTTACTTCACTGTCCTGAAGAGATGACCAAATTGTGTTAGATAATGTGGGAAGTGTACGCATAGTGAATTCTAAGAGTCCTTCTGGCACTAGCTGTTCTCTGAGGCCAAGGTTAAGGAGTCCTTTTCACTAAGTGGAAACAAAACAGCCTCTGCTCAGAAGCCAAGAGGTATGGCTGCATGTAAACTTGGAAAAAGGACTTAGTAGCAGAATGCCCTGGGGACAGAGAAAAAGAAGGGGAGGTTGAAGGCAGAGAAGGCCTATATTATGAAGGCATACATACTAATGAATTTGATTTTTTTTCCCATTAATGGGGTTCAAATTTGAATCCTTGGGCTTGCTAGGCTGGCAATCTACCACTCAAGTCATGCTTTAGCTCTAGAACTTGAATTTTACTCTTTGTCTTGGGAAGCACAGAAGAAAATGTGAAAAGATTTGTGTTTTCCTTCCTTCCTTCCTTCCTTCCTTCCTTCCTTCCTTCCTTCCTTCCTTCCTTCCTCCCTCCCTCCCTCCCTCCCTCCCTCCCTGCCTCCCTCCCTCCCTTCCTTCCTTCCTTTTTTCTTTCTTTATTTTTTTGCCAATCCTAGGGCTTGAACTCAGGGCCTGGGAATTATCCCTGAGCTTCTTTTGCTCAAGGCTAGTAGTACTCTACCACTTGAGCCACAGGAGCACTTCTGGCTTTTTCTTTGTATGTGGTGCTGAGCACTAGAACCCAGGGCTTCATGAATGCAACACAAACACTGTACCATTAATCCATGTTCCAAGCCCTTTTATTTCCTATGTCCGATGTGCTGTCTAGGAAGTAGCTGTAGGAATTTGTTAGGTCTCATAGCATTATCACACTGTTCAGCCTTAAGTAGAGTGCTTGATACACATTTGCAGCTACTAACACCACTCATGATGATGTTTTTAAAAAAAAACAACAACAAATTTGCCTAATTAATAACTTCTTTTTTTTTTGCCAGTCTTGGGGCTTGAACTCAGGGCCTGAGCACTGTCCCTGGCTTCCTTTTTAGCTCAAGGTTAGCACTCTGCCACTTTAGCCACAGAGCCACTTCTGGCTTTTTCTGTTTATTTGTTGCTGAGGTATTGAACCTAGGGCTTCATGCATGCTGGGCAAGCACTGTACTGCCAAGCCACATTCTCAGCCCTAAGAACTTCTTAATAAATTAAAGCCCGTGTCAAGTTTGAAAACATATGTAAGCCAAATCTTTATTTTTCAAGAATGTATTAAGAGTGGGCTGGGAATATGGCCTAGTGGCAAGAGCGCTTGCCTCCTACACATGAAGCTCTCCGTTCGATTCCCCCACACCACATATATGGAAAACGGCCAGAAGGGGCACTGTGGCTCAGATGGCAGAGTGCTAGCCTTGAGCGGGATGAAGCCAGGGATGGTGTTCAGGCCCTGAGTCCAAGACCCAGGACTGGCAAAAAAAAAAAAAAAAAAAAAAAAAAAAAAAAGAATGCATTAAGATAACTATAAGACATAAAATAACTTATTATGACCTCCTTCAGAATTAAATGCATTTAATTTTATGAGGGGTCACCAAGACCATATGATCTACAAAATCCTAAAAGCACACACACACACACACACACACACACACACACACACACATACACACATACACATACACAGAACATTGTATTTCTTAATTAACATAGAACTACTCATGGCCCATGATTACTTGTAAGGACTGTGTGTGCTTGAACAAAATAAATCACCATGAACAGTCCTCATATTCTAATATTATGTTATAATATTTAAATAATTTATAAATCCTCACTTCTATATGTGCTAAGACATTTCTCATGTATGCCATGAATTTGTGTCTGTTCATATCAGTGATACTGCTGTTTATATAAAATGCAGAACTTCAGAATTTTCCAAGTTATCATTTGTTCCAGAAGGCTTATAGATAAATTTATACTCACATTCATTCTTATCATGCACATTGTGTGCTTTAGGAGTTTTTAGTGAACTAGAGTTTTGTCTAAGAAACCTTGATATATGTATTTCAAAATAAGGCAGATGAATGACTAATCCAAAGCTAAAAATTGTTAATCCAACCAATATTCATGAAAAATTTTCATAATCATGGCAATTTTCAATGGACCATCAGTGTTTGATTACCCTTATAGTCGTTTTCCTTTCTGACAATATAAGCAGTGTCTGCTTGGTGAAAGCATAGGTATTGGCCATCCCAGGGGACCATGTGGAGATAATCACAAGCAGGAGAAGAAGGTTCATAAGGAGGTTTTTTTAGTGGGGCCGTAGTTCCCATGGGAGAGGGAGCTACAAGGTGTCTGCACCTTATCCAGATGGCAGCTTCTCTCTCTGGGGGTAAAGGGGAAGTAGTTAGGTAGTGAGTAGGTGTGGCTCATTAGGTATGGGTAGATCTGGGGGCTAGTGGGAGGAGCTGAGGACCTGAGGCTAGGGAAATGCTAACATTCCCCCATTTGTTGTTTATTAATAACAGAGGAAGGGTACCAGGCTGGGAGTATGGGCAGAGGTTGTTTCTTCTGGAACTATTTCCTGCTGAAAAGGGGCGAAGTGGTCAGGGGCCTCTGATTTGTCATTTGGCCTGGTACTGTCCAGTTTGGTTGGTAAAAGTCCTCATCATTTCCATGAGAATGGTTTTCAGGGCCAATGGGTGTCATGGTCTCCTCTGGCTACCTTCTGCAGCTTGGGCACATCAAGGAGTCACTGGGTCTGGGGTCTTCAGGGTCCAGATCTGTGCTGGACAGAGCAGTGTAGTAAGAGGATGGCCTTGAACTGCATGTTCCCAGGTGGTGTCCTGGGTGAGGGATGTTATCCTGTTAAAAGAGACTTTTGAAAAGGTCAGGCAAAAGGCTGACAAGTTCACAGGACCAGTTAACATGAACAACATAGGAGAACACACCCTGGGCACAAGCCAGAAAAGTTCCATTTGGAACATAAACCCAATTGTGGCCCATTACTAGGAAGGAGGAATAACTGGACTGAGGGCAGGAGGAATTGTTTAGGGATAGTGGACTGGTTGGGAGTTAACCAGTCAGAGGCATATAGCAAGTAACAAAGGCAAGAATGCAAGTTTCTGTCTAGATGGAAAATGGACAGGTATGGACATTAGGTTGATAAACACTATTCCTCTTGATCTCCTGGCTCTGATTAATTTTGGAAGGGCAAGTTTAAATTGACTCCATTTAAGATGAGACTTCATCTCCATGGTTCCTCATTGTCAGGATAGACCTCTTCCTGAAGGTCTAGGTGCTCATTGCTTGGATAGCTTGTCCCTGTTGGCATTCACAGGATTTGAACTCAAGGCCTGGGCACTGTCCCTGAGCACTTCTGCTCGAGGCTAGTGCCCTACCACTTGAGCCACGATGCCACTTTCAGCATTTGGCTGGTTCTCTTGAGCCAAGCTTCCAGTCTGGCTCTTTGCTGGTTAGTTGGGAGATAGACTTTTAGAGGAATATTTTTCCCAAGGAGTCTTAGCCATAAAAGCCCTTTATAGTTCCAATTAAAGCAACAGGAGAACAATAGGAGTAGAGCTTACCTGTAACTTGTTGAGAATTGGCCAATACTTGCCAGAGTTCTGCTGTAATACTTAGAGAACAGCAGACTGAATGAGATCCATATGACATCAAATCAAATCATATCATTTAACCTTACCGGCAGGTGGAAGAGAACACAAATGAATGACAATCAAGAGAGCAAAGGGTCAGGACAATGTAAAAGTCTCAGCTTCAGCGGATCCAAAGTGGCTGTCTTCCATCCCGAATCAGCAGGCTTTGTTAGTCATGTGTGATGGAGGCAGGCAGGAGAGATGGGTTGGATATGGGCAAGGCTGTAGTGGCATCTCAGAGTCCCCTGGATAGATTGTCACACCTCCTGCTGGGTTGCCTGCAAAATTCTAAACAGACTGGTTAAAGACATTTGAAATCTCCCAGTATTCTCTGGTTGCTTACTCTGAGTACTCTGGCTTTTGTAGGCTGGTGCCCTACTGGGTTAAGCAGGGTGACAACTTTAAAAAGATTTTAGAAGGCTTGGGCCTTTGACTATCTTCCTAGTCACAAAATCCGCACAGACCAAAGGCCAACCAAGTCTGCTCTCTGCAGCAGCCAAGAGAGTTTCTGAGGCATGGAGGGGGAAGATACCAATGCTTCCCCAATGCAACCTCGTGGCCACCAAACACAACTCTGATGTTTTTAACCTTGGAGTAAATGTCAGTTGTAACTCTGTCATCATAGGCCTGCTATAAACCCAAATCTAACCTGGGGTGCGGGGGGGGGGGGGGGCGGGTAGAGCCAGGGCAGGAGCACTCTGGGCCTGTCAAAATCTTCACAGGAACATCACCAGTGACTCCTAGATTCCCTGAGCAGTTTTGCAAGAGAGAGAATAAGGAATCACTAGTAGTGAAACCAGGCAGTTTGGGAGTAGACTTTGGAGGCAGCTTCTGGTAGCCATGGACTGCCACAGTCCACACAGCTAGCACACATGTCCACAGTCCATGCAGCTAGCACACATGTTGACCTGTATCCTATAAAGCAAAATATTAATCCTGGGTCAGGAAAATCGAGGTTAGCAGCCACACTCATTCCAAAATGACTCTGGTCCCTTGATCTTAAAGAGTTTATGAGAGCACAGGAGAGAAAAAGTGGTAAAGCAAAATCTTAGTCTATACCAAAGAATTGTCAGACTCAGATGTACACTTGACTTTTAGCATAGATGTACATAAAGAATAACACTTGTTTTACTTCATTGTATTTGCACCACATGTTGCATATTTGAACCTTTTGGAGTTTTTTTTTTTTAAGACACATTTGCTTGCACCCAAATATGATCAGTTTGGGTGTAAAACCTGGTTTTTGTTTTTTTTTTTTGGCTTGGAGTCTGGTGATAAGAGTCAGGATTGCCTCCAGGCTGTTCACTGTGACTCCACCCACAGGCTGCAAAGACCAGTGTAACATAAGACTTAAAGTAAGTTAAAATAGTGGTCAAAATGCAAGTAATTTTGAAACCATGATGCCAGTTTTTTTTTACATGTTTTACCAACAGACAGACAGATACACAGACACACAGACAGTTGTGCACAAGCTTTGGGGTATGCTTAGAATTTTTTTTTAATTGGCCATGTAAGTTTTCTGGAATTCCAGTGGCAAAATGATATTATTTTGCCCATACTTTAGAACCATGTGGTCAGTTAGAAAACAAAAAATTTTTTCGGCAAACAAAAATTTTCAGATTATCCGGCGAGGAAATGGAGAAGCCACATTTTGAGAAACCAGTTTAGCTCCAATGGGGAGCTGAAGTGGGATGCTATGACCAGAGAAGGTCCAGGAGATGGGAGACAGGACACGAACAGTGTTATGCTCACGCTCAGGAGCCCCAAAAAGAACACCAGAGACCAAGACCAATGTAAACAGCAAAGAGGCGTTTATTGCAAGCTAGCTCGGACCTCCGCTGATGACACTCAGAGGCCCCGAGTCACAATCTAACAGTCTTTTTATATCATGAAACAAACAACTCTTAAGCAGTCTGGGGAAACTTCCACACAGTCAGGCATATGTTTGATTAACAATACATCACACTAAGCAAGCAGAGGGAAATAGGCTAATTTTATCTATAGTTAACTTTGTTAGCAGAGGGCCATAGTTAACTCTGTTAGCAGAGGGCTATAGTAAAACTTTGTTAGCAGAGGGCTAAACCACATTCCTAAAGTTAAACTTCAATCTCTGTTTATATCTAACACATACATCCTCCATTTGAGACATTCAGCAGTTTTTCTCAAAAAATGTTTTGTGCACACTTTCTGTTCAACCTCCTGATTTAGGGGAGAGCAAGCTTAGATTTTTAAGATGGAATCACTTAGGCCTTTTCAACAGAACACAGACACCTGGCACGGCATAATGGCAGCGGAGTTGGTCAGAGCCTTAGCAGGCTCACAGCAAGACACCTTCACCTCTGAGCATTTGAATTGCAAGGCCACAGTTACAGAGTTCAGGGTGAGGGGGCAGGGTTACAGGGAGCTTGAGTCTCCACTTCCCTGCCCAGCCTCCAGGAATTTGGCACAGCCATCACCTGGGGGTCTCCACCTCCAAGAGTTTTTGGAAACTTGATGGAACCAAGATGGTGCTTGCTAAAACCAATTCTATTGTCCACCATGTGGTCAATGCTAGAGAAAACAGGATTTAGCCAACAACAAGCAGAACTTAACTGAATCTCCAAACTTAACAAACATCAATAACAAGAACAGAAAACCTTTCTTTGTGTCTTTCAAAGCAGATGTTAAACAAATATTGGTACCTTTGGAAGCTGGTACCAGCCCATCCTATAGAGAGAGGCAGAAAGAGAGAGAGAGAGAGAGAGAGAAACTCCATCCGCCGAGCGCTCATAGAAGTTATGTAAGTCCTGTAAAATATTCCAAATTTGTAGGATTGAGCTCAAACTTGAGCAGCTTTCCTGAAGACTGTTCCCCACTTGATGAGTGACCAGCAGAGCTGAACTAGAGATCAGTTGACTCCAAACACCCACAATTGCTGATTCCCTTAACCTAGCCCAGTGGCTTAAGGTCAGCGGCCCATTGGCCTTTCCTGGGAGTGGGGCTCGGAACTTGGAGCCAAGATTTGCTGATCCCCTTGACCTAGCCCAGTGGCTTAAGGTCAGCTGCCCAGTGGCCTTCCCTGGGAGTGGGGCTCAGAACTTGGAGCCAAGATTTATGGTGGCACAGTGGCCTTATGGAAAATCCAAGCTCCTGGCTAATGGTCACTCACCCTGGCTTGAGTTTCAAATCCGTCGTTGTTGTGGTGGATGGAAGCAGAGCGCTCGGTCAGGAGAAGTTACCTCAGTGGTCCTCTGGGTGGGCTTAGGAAGAGAGAGAGAGAGAGAGAGAGAGAGAGAGAGAGAGAGAGAGAGAGAGAGAGAGAGAACTCCATCTGTCCGAGCGCTTATAGAAGTTATGTAAGTCCTGTAAAATATTCCAAATTTGTAAGATTGGGCTCAAACTTGAGCAGCTTTCCTGAAGCAATTTAGACTGTCCCCCACTTGATGAGTGACCAGTGGAGCTGAACTAGAGATCAGTTGACTCCAAACATCCACAATTGCTGATGCCCTTGACCTAGCCCAATGGCTTAAGTTCGGTGGCCCAGTAGCCTTCCCTGAGAGTGAGGCTCGGAACTTGGAGCCAAGATTTACGGTGGCCCAGTGGCCTTATGGAAAAATCCAAGCTCCCGGCTAATGGTCACTCACCCTGGTTGGAGTTTCAAATCTGTTGTGGTGGATGATTGTGCCCCTCCCATGGTAAGGGATTAGCGAAGCTGAGGAGTTAAGTACCAAGCATCCCTGATATTACTCTGGTCATCTGAAATGTAGGAGACAATCAGCAATAAGGCCGTCACCCCAGTTGCTATGTCCCAGACTGAGCGTGGAGTGTGGCTCTGAAGCCATGGCCCTGTGGCCCTACGGTAAATTGGAAAATCGGATCCAAGCCCTCGTTTAGATGATTACTTACCCTGGGTGTGAGTGCAAATTTGTAGATTGTCATGGTGGGTCGCGCTCGGTCAGAAGTTACCTCGGTGGTCCTCTGGGTGGGCTTAGGACAGCAGAATAGGTCCCAAGGGCAGCTTGGACCCCCCAGAAATGGGGGAGCAAATCCACCAGGGAGCCTATCCCGGGTTCGGCACCAATGAAAGTATAGGTATCGGCCATCCCAGAGGACCATGCGGAGATAATCACAAGCAGGAGAAGAAGGTTCATAAGGAGGTTTATTAGTGGGGCCATAGTTCCGACGGGAGAGGGAGCTACATGGCGTCTGCACCTTATCCAGGTGGCAGCTTCTCTCTCTGGGGGTAATGGGGAAGTAGTTAGGTAGTGAGTAGGAGTGGCTCATTAGGTATGGGTGGATCTGGGGCCTTGTGGGAGGAGCTGAGGACCTGAGGCTAGGGAAATGCTAACACTTGGTATCACTTGAGAAAACTCCTAAATCACAACTGCAGGTATTTAAAATATTTTTTTTGTCAGTTCTGGGGCTTGGACTCAGGACCTGAGCACTGTCCCTGGCTTCTTTTTGCTCAAGGTTAGTACTCTGCCACTTGAGCCACAGTGCCACATCTATCTTTTTATATATTTGTGGTGCTGAGGAATCAAACCCAGGGCTTCATGTACATGAAGCAAGCACTCTTCCACTAGACCATATTCCCAGCCCCTCATTTTTGTGTTAAACATATCTGCTGAATGAAATATATGTGCTCAATCCTTTATAAACCAGGGGACATTTTTCTTATTTATTCATACTTACTTATTTACTGGGATTAGACCCAAGGCTTAGAACACACTGGGAAAGTACTATATTACTTGAACCCTTCCTTTATCCCTATTAATTTGTATTTTGTTTTTGAGACAGGGTTTGGTAACTTTTTTTTTTTTGTCCCAACTGCATTAGTCTTATAATTCTTCTATTTCTCCCTCCCAAGTACCTGGGATTTATGAGCCACCATACCTGGCTTCAAGAAAAATACTTTCCTAAGAAAAAGATTTTTGAGGGTCTTTGTGTTTATTTATTTATTTCTTTTTCATTATAATTAAGTATTTTTACAAAGTAGTTTCCATTCAACAAAGCAGTTTATGAATACAATATATCTTGATCACTGCCAACACTTTCATTTTGTCATCCAGCTGGAATGATGGGAAATCTGTAGGTGAACTTTACCAGTTTGTAACCTGTATGTTTCGTAGAAGATGATATACTATAACTTTAGGAAAACATGATATACCTATACAGCAGGAACAAGTAAAACTAGGCTTAGAATTCAAAGCACTCTGATAAATTGGAAAAAAAGAGACGAGGAATCCTAAATTCATTCATTGTGGCCATGTTCAGAGAAGTACCCTTAAGAATAAAAATTAGCTCTAAATTTTAAAACTAAGAAAAACTTACTATATATTTATTTGAGATTTTATTTTGGTAGTACTCAAGTTTGAACTCAGGGCCTTGCACTTTCTAGACAAGTATACCATTTGAGCCACGCCTCTAGACCTGTACTATATGCTGACTGAATAAAAAATGATCTAGCAAAATTAGGGAACTGAAATTGAATACAATTTTGTCAGCACTTTTCTGTTGCATGAGACTTGTGCATTATATGCTATGCAGAGTTACAAAGAAAATGAAACAATACAATCCTGTCCTCAGGAGACCAGTAAAAGAGGAAATGTAACATAAAAGATCCAAACTGTACAATATGTATATATTAGTGTTCATACATAGGGGTGATTTTTCTAACACTGAGTAGTATGTGTAGCTTGTTGATAAGATCACATGGCAAACTATTTGGGACTACAAAAAATGCAGTCCATTAAATCATTAGTAGCACTTGAATCTAAAGGACGATGTTCCATCACTTGCTATTTGAATTATTTCAACATTTAAAAAGGAATTGCACCTGTCTTCCTTTGCTCTTCTTTAATGGTCAATAATAGATGTCTTTTGGAAATTATATGCCGTTTTTGTCATCATTTACACTTAAATATTACAATTTGACACTGGTTTTCTTTATCTCTCAATGTACACTGAATTATATTTTCAGAGTAGGAAAGGCACCAGTGTTGGTGGCTCATGCCTGTAATAATAGCTCTTCAGGAGCCTGAGATCTAAGGATCGAGGTTTAAAGCCAGACCAGGCAGGAAAGTGTATGAGACTCTTATCTCCAATTAACCACCAGAAAACCAAAAGTGAAGATGTCGCTCAAAGTGCTAGAGTGCTAGCTTAGAGCATAAATAAGACAGACAGACAGGCAGGCAGGCAGGCAGGCAGGCAGACACAGAAATCAACAAGTAGAAAAGTAGCTCAGGGATAGTATTCTGGCCCTGAGTTCAAGCTTCAGGTCTAAAAGCTTCAGGTTTAAAAAAATATAGGAAAGGGGTAGTAGAGATCATATAGGTCAACTATATTCTGAAATGTGAATTCTCTTTGCAGGATCTCTGATAGATATCCAGAATGTGTTTCTAACACCTGTAAGAACAACTAGCTTTCTAAATGCTTTCAAATCTCTGTTGCTAGTATTTTATCTGTCCCCTTCCTTATGTCCTTTCAGCTTTTGATTTGGTTTTGGTTGTTATCATAGCTGGATATCTGCAAATAGCCTCCTAACTGATCTTTCTAGTCCAGTATTTTTTTCCTAGACTATCTTTACTCTGCTGTCTGAAATAAAATTCCTAAAACACTTTGATTATATTTCCGACTTACTCAGAAGCTTTTAGAAATTCCCTGTAGCTTAAGGGATAAAGTCAGAACTCATTAACTTTAAATCATCTGACCCTGACATATTTCTGAGCTTAACTTAATCTTTTATATTTTCTTTCCTAGTCAGCTCTTTGAGCCTAGTTTGTTGTTTACTTTCATTGGAATGATATTGTTCTTCCTTGTTCTCATAATATTTCAGGTATTCTTTTCCGTACCCTTGCATCTTTCACTACTACTCTTTCTTCTTATTTCATTTCTGTCCATTTTAGGATCCCTTGGGTCCTGTTGTTTGATAATACTGCATACTACTGCCAACAGCTATGATGTCTTTCTGTTCAGATCTTCTAGGGTGTTCATTTTCAGCGCGTTTGGATGATTAATCCTGAAATAACATGTGACAGTTTTCTTATTGTTATATTGGATTATAATTTATCTTTGTATTATGTTTAATGTCCTTATAGTTTTAAACTCGGCTTTCTTCTGGATGAACTTTATGAGATGGCTCGGAGTAGAGCCAATTGGTTGCAAACTGTATTGCACCCAACCTAGGGATTACTAAAAATACCTCTTTGGGAAGCATAAAGGACTGAGACTCGCTAGTTCCCATCTGCCATTGCCACAACTTCTCTGCTTTGCCGCTTTTTCTACAGAACATCCCTTTCATTATTTTGAGCAGAACCTTGAGGCTAAAGATGGTTGAACACAAAGGATGTGCTGGACAAGAATATAGACTTGGATAAAAAGAAAAGACTTGAGGTTTGTGTCTAGCATTACTCCTTCCTTCCCTGTCTTTACTCATTTCTAAATTATTACACCAGGTGTGCGATCTTATACCTATGCTACTGTAAAAATCCCCAGAGCTCAGATGATTAGCTTCACTAAAGTAGAGTGAAATTTAATTTTTTTTATATTTAAAAAGTTTCCACAGATGATACACTTACTCAGAAGATCAGATATGAAGCTCCTTGATGTGTGTGGTTGCAGCCATACCTGAATATTTCACATACAAGCCTGTTAATTACATAATTAAATGTAAAGATGCAAATTAGATGTATCTTTTTCGGTTGTTCTAAACACTTGTAGAACACATATATCTGCCTTTTGATCCCCCATACTAATTTGGAAATCTTCATTAATGTCAGGTCAGAAATCTTCATTCAGTTGTTAGAACACTAGGAATATTACTTTTAGGAATCATTAAGGACACCCTCTATAGTCATCTGCTGTGGACAATCCAGTGTGAACACCTGAAAGCTTTGATGCTCTCAAAATACATATTGTGGATCCTGCTCTAATGTACTTGATTTAGATAAAATAATTCAATGTCAGAACTTCAACTGATATTGGTAGTGTGTTTACTAGCAAGTTTCAGACACAACACAAACCCAAAGCCCGCCAGGGAGGAACTGATACTCCATTTTTTTTTTTTTTTTTTTTTTTTTGCCAGTCCTGGAGTTTGGACTCGGGGCCTGAGCACTGTCTCTGGCTTCCTTTTGCTCAAGGCTAGCACTCTACCCCTTGAGCCACAGCACCACTTCTGGCTTTTTCTGTTTATGTGGTGCTGAGGTATGGAACCCAGGGCTTCACGCATGCTAGGCAAGCACTACCACTAAGGCACATTCCCAGCTTAATTCCTAATTTACATTTTTTTTACTGTAGAAACTAAAAAAGCAGGAAACTGTTAAAAATACAAAAAAAAGATGTTAAATAGCATAAATGTAGCCTAAGCTATCTGTCAATACACTTTTCCATTGGTGGTTTAAGATTTTCTGTTGCAGGGCCAGACATGTATCACAGAACTAATTCTCCAGGAGTATTTAGATGTGTTTTATGAAGGGTGTATCTCCTTCAAATCCCAATAAATATTCTCTTAAAGGAAGTCCGTCTTGTTCAAGAAGAGCATTATGTAGACACTATGGAGTTATTTCACAACTCAGAGATAATGTTAGGTATTTGGGTCAGTAGAGGTCAAAGTCATAGAAGAGAAGGGAACGTATCAATGCCACCTGTGGAAACAAAACACTCAACCCAGTGTTTTCCTTTTGATCTAGGCCTGACTACTTCAAACATTTTGAAAGAAACACGGTCAATTTCAAAATTGTACACAGAACTGCTTTTGCTTCTGGCATACAGAATCTTGCAATGGAATATAACCTGATTCTCCAAGTGCAAAAACAAAACAAAATGAAGAATGTTCTTTTGCAGATTAACCTCGTTGAAATTATGTTGGCCACAGGCATTCTACAGGCCTCTTTCTGTGCACCATGCTCTCATCACCAAAACTTGTTGTAAATGAAACAAAACAAGCAGAAGTTTCATTCACGTGCTCCCTGCACCTTGACAAATGACAGGATAACAAATGCCCAGATATTTGTCCATCTCCTTGGCCATGCATGCTTCCGTGTCCCTGCTTGTCACTATTGAACTTAATGCATCGACTGTAATGGCAGAAAGACTCCATATGTTACTTTTATTTTATTTTATATTGCTCGTGTTTGAACTCAGTCCTTATGTTTGTTAGTCTTTTAAATCACACCTCAGTCCTATTTTCCCTTAGTTAATTTTAGTATTGGCTGCCTCTTCTTTTTTATGATTTTAAAAATAATAATTTATTCTTTCATTGAGAATGGCTGTCTCTTCTGACTGAGCTGTTTGACTGAGCCTGGACCATGAACCAGTTACTTTTAGGCTTTTCGTCATTGTTGAAATCATGGTCACACAAAACAATGACCACCTTATCTGTGGAGAATGAGTATTGGAGACTTTTCTTCCAGGTGTGCCTTGATACGGTGATCTATACATCTTAGCCTCACATGTAGCTCTGGATGGCTAGTGTATGCCACTGTATACAATCATAGATCTCCAGGATCTCATAGTTTTCTGTCTGTCTGGCCTTGAATGGTGATTCCATTCTCAGTTTCCCACATAGCTAGGATGACACGCATGGGTCACCAGTGCATTGCTTCTGATATGTTACTTTTTTGCCCAGACAATATTAACCAATGTGAAGGGTCTATTTGTCCTATAGTACAAGAGCATTTTGTAGTAAAATTGCTAGCTTGGAACTTTCACAGCAGAAACAAGGAAAAGTTACTTACTTGTGAGCTTATTTACACTCAAGTCCTTTATATCCAACATGAAGATAATTGAAACTGCTTCTCAGGATTCCTGTGGACACCAAATGAAAATAGCATAAGCAACTTAGTCTAACACTCGACACTTAGATATCTGGACTATTTTACTAGCCTGGACATTCTTTTCTATAATTATTGATTTTATTTTGGGGGAATTTACCTCGAGAGGACTTTTTTCTCCTCACCAAAAGTCAATTGTATAAGCAAAGGTGTCACTCAGACTCTATAAACATTTCCAACATTTGTTAGCAGTGACAATTTCAGTTCCATAAATTGCTACTGAAGAGCGATTTAGATGTTTTACTCTGTTTCCTTTGCTAAAATTGATTTACAGTTACCTGGCAAAAGGAAGGGAATTTATAAATAAAAAGAAGTAAAATATGGTGATTTTTATAGGGAATAGAAATTTACTTTTATACATTGTTTTAAGTAATGATTTCATTGTTTTACCATTTCAAAACTCAATAATCTAAATATCAGTGCTTTTTATTTTGTTGCTTTGCTGTTTTGTTTTGTGTTTAATGTTATTTTTGTTCTTTTTCCACCTGTTTTATTTTACAGGCATTTCCAAATACAAATTTTTCTATAAGAATCACTATAAGTTGGAGCTTATATGTTTTACTGAAAACAAAGTATTTGTATGTCTGAAGTAAAATATAAAGATGTGTAGGACTTTTGACTGATTATCTTTCCTATTTTTGTTTGCTTTTCTGTTATGTTTTGCTAGGTACTAGACCTGTTGCAAACTATGTATATCTATTATTTATGCAGGTTACATGAAAAGTCTTGTGTGTTTAAAATTACTTTAGGATAATTTATGTCATGCATAAGAGAAGATCTGAGATGGTTTTGTAAAGAGAAGATACTTTATAATGTGTCATTTAGGGAAGAAATGCTTGCTAAAAACTATTAAAGCTTAACTTTCAGTTCAGCATAGGTAGCAAATTTTACTCCAGGTAAAGAAAATGTGAGTACAAAAGTTTGCAACAATGTTCTAATTGTGGGTTTTATCCTCTAAGTTGTAAGTAGAAGTTGTAAGTTCATTATTTTCCTCTTTGATCTTAGTTCAATTCAATTAAGAACTATGATAGAAGCATAGTTCACTTGCTTGAGGCATGTGTTGTAGGTTGTGTCTGGATATCATGTTAATATCCAAGTTCTTTTAAGTCCACTATAAGAAATATGCATTGATAATCACATAATTGTTTATCTGCAAAGACTTTTAAAGTGTTTAATAACTACTTCATTCTTTGAAGTAATGACATTTATTTAGATTAATTTATTTGTCTTATCAAAGATAACATTTTTCATAATATATTTTTATATCAAATTCTATTTTTAAATTTATAAAATACACGTTTAAATCAAATTTTATCCATATCAGACACAGACATTATTTTTATGTGAACATAATAGTTGTATGATTTTGTAAGAATAAGTTACTTGGAAGTAAATGATGTCTGCCCTGTAATGTTTGTGGAAGGCTATTCTAAATCATTTCAGAATTACAGTAGGATCACAAAGAATTACAAAGAAGAATGAGAGAGATAACTGTGTTCATGCCGTAACTGCAAAAATAACACAGAGATGATATGAATCCCATTATATTTTGCGATGAATATTTGTTGATGATTATAATAAGAACTGCCAAATAAATTATATAATATTCTTATTGGTGGAAGAAAGGTCTTCATCCATTTGAAATAATTTACATTAGCTAGTCTAAACTTCACTTAAAATATTTCTTACTTTTGCTTGTTAAATAACACCAACAGCAACAACAACAAAAACATTAGTGGTTTCTACCCCATGACCTAGAAGCCATTGTAGGTAAGGTATGCAACAGTAGGTAGTGTGTTAACATGTTTGCCAGCTCAGTACTGTTGGCACTTTGCATGTGTTTTTAACAGTTTTCCTTCATACCACCACTCAGGACCAAATGCATTTTCTGTTCTGGAAAAGGAAAGAAAATCTAAATTTAATTCAGTACCTATATTTAGAAAGAAGGGAATTGTGTGTCCTTTTAATCTGAAACTGTAAGATAAACAACTTTTATACATTTAGAAGTTAAGTGAAAAGGACTTGAAAACATGATTCAAACAATGCTAACACACATTAACCCTGACACAGCTTGGGGTAAGGCCTAGTCATTGAGATGTACAGGTACTGCATAGTGTGTGTGTGTGTGTGTGTGAAAATGCTTGAGCCAGAACATTTTTTTCTTAATTACTATATAGTTAGCTTTAATATTCAGATAGGTTTTCACACCAGCTATATATTCTTCTCTTTAGTTGATTTTTTAAATTTTTTTTAACAATTTCAATGTGTCTCTTACAAGTGGTATTTTTCTGTGCATTTAAAAAACCATTCTGGAATGTTCTGCTTTTTAAAATATTTAATTCTACTGACTTAATTGTGATTCCTATCACAGTTGACATTACTATTGAATATAAATGTGTTATTTTCCCTCCATTCTTTCCTTTCTTCTGCCTTTCCTCCCTTCCTTTTTATTTCCTTGGAACACTAATCAAGCAGTAATCTGACACCAGGCTGTGTTCCCTGGTGTATTAATGTGTGCATTAATATTGATATGTCTTGAGATTTTGGAGCCTGGAATATAGTATGGTAATGGATGCATCTTAAAAACCTTGGGGTTAATCATTAACATCATTTTTTTTCCTTGAGACCATTGGACATCTGAACTCTCACCTCTGGTGGGAAGTGTGGTATTTTTCCATACCTCTTTCCTTCAACATTCAAATGAAGTATATGAGAACCCTCATTAGATTTCTGTTGTTTTTCTGGTAAGTACTTGGGCTTGGACTCAAAACCCTGTACTTATTAGGTAGTTACTCTATAATTTGGGACACAATTCCTGCTCAAGGGCTTTTTAACACAAAACAAAATTTTGCTTTGGGTAAAGTTAGAATAATAATGTGGCTGTTCTTCAATACAAAGGGGATTTTATCTGAACAAAGCTGCTGCAAGCTGGCAGACAATTGAGTAGTGAAGAGAGCAAGTGCAGTGGTCAGTGCTGATCCTATGGGTGTCACTGCAGGCCTTGTCACTCCTTGAAAACTCAAGAAGGGTCTGCCTGGTGTTTCTATTAAGGATGTCATGATAGTAGCCTCATCTTCTCATCAAAGTTAGAGACACTTTATAAATCCGCTGGTCCTTTTGTTACTCTGCCTAGGTGTTTATCAAGTATAGACAATCCAGAACGATCTCTGGATCTCAGGAATCACTAAACAAATATAAACAGAAAAAATAAATAAAAGAAGGGAGTTAATGTGGAATACTGTATTAAAAATAGTTTCACTTTGCCATTCCTCTGCAACATGCTTTCTGGGTAATAGAGTTTGGGAAAGATGGAATTTTGTACCACAAGGCCACCATTTTCCAAGTGATACTTATTTTTGGAATACTTAGTTTTACTTTCAGGCTGCTGTTTTTCTCACAGATGGGGTACCTTTAATGTTTTATAAAGATGCTGGAGTGATTGAGCATTAGCTGGTCTTACATGCCAGCACCAGAAAATCTTAGGGAAAAAATGCACTGAGCAGTATTTTCAGTGTTTCCACAAAGCCAGTGGCAACTGTGCCTTTTAACCAGCTTGCCCTTAATAAAGTGCAATAAAGCAGTCTTCTTCCCTGAAAATTTGCAATCAAGGTATGGTGGTGCTTATAATAATTTACTGGTCTCCAGAAGTTTTGAGTCGACTAACAATTACCTGTCTTTTAGGGAAACAATGTGTTGAATAAATGGAGCTTCTTTACACAATGACTGAAAGATTCTGGGTAATGAAAAGGTTTAGAGAAAATTCAACAATTGGAATTGAATCATTACGTATTGCCTTTCTCTTGTCCAGTTGCTTAGTGGGTATAGTCAAAATAGGATGCCCCTGTTGGGAGCTGCTGACAATACTAGCTATTCAGTCTCCTGAGGTCTAAAGGTGGTGATTGGAAGCCAGCCCAAGCAGAAAGTCTATAAGACTCTGATCATCAGCTAACCATGAAGAAAAAAAAAAAGGAAGGAAAGAAAAGGAAAAGCCTGATGTGGAGCTGTGATTCAAATGGTAGAGTGCTATTTTTGATTTAAAAAAAGATGCTTGAAAATTTGTACTAAGTAAACAGAGTTTATTTGACATTCAGTGGATAAAGTTCACTTAGGATGTCATACTCTAATTCCTCCAACCTAGGAAGATGTTAATTTATCTGGAAAAAAAGAAGATTTTTGCATAGTTAGTTGGTTTTGCTGACGTGAGGAAACTCTTAGCATGAGTGGGCCCGATTTCATCGCCATTCTTAATAGGCAGGAACTTTTTCCACTAGTCAGAAGGAAATGCGAAGACAGAATGATTGGAAAGTGCAATGGGGAAAGGCTCCTCCACTTACCACTTCTGGCTTTGAAAACGAAGCTTAGAGAAATGAGCTTAGGGCTACTGTGAATTCTGGAAGCTTGGAATGACCTAGCTGTAGCTGTGGAGGAAATGCAGGTGCTTCTACAACCTGGAAGAGTTGAATTGTACTAGCAAAGAAAGGAACCTTTCCTTAAAACCTCCAGAAAAAAAATACCCTGCTGAAATCTTAACTTTGGTTTACACTTGAGACTAATTTTAGAATTTTGACCAACAAAATATAAGATAACAAAATATAAGATAAATATAAATCTGTGTAGCTTAACAAAGTTTGTAGTAATTTATTATGACTGAAATGGAAATCTAATATAAAGTAAGATTATGTTTTTCCTTTTAAATGTTCACAGAGAGGATAAATCTAAAATGAAGACATTCTGAATAAACTGCTAATATGAAAAAGAATGAAGCCTTGACTGAATTTGTCACCCAATCTCAGTCATCTTCATCTGTAATACTGTGTCCTTCACTTCTATCTCTCAATTGTAATTTGATCACTCTCCTGGCTAAACCCACACAGAGTATTATATTTATTTTCTTATTAAATCATCTTTTCATTTTGGGTTCATCAAAAATCTAACAGTCTCTTGTGATTTAGAGAATACAGTCACTGTGATATTTTTACTTGGTGTACAAATACAGAACTAAAATAAACATATATCTAAGAATTAGTACTGTTGTATGTACCAGCATGGTAATCAACCTAGGAGAGAACATAAAGACTGGTTGTAAGCAAACTTTGCAACATAGATCATGACTCCTGAGCCAGCTTGCTTTTTTTTTTAAGTTCTTGATTTGAAGGAACTGTTCAACCTTAAGGTGCCTGCACGTTACCATTTTGCATTCTACAGTGTGACACATAAGATTTCCATTTGCTCACATCATCATTCTGCTAGCACATATTTTTAGCATGTAAAAAGTTATTTCTTATAATGTAAAGAGTGAACAAGCTGTATATTGTAAGTTAATTGACATATTTCCCAATTCTTAAGGACAATGAGAATCTTTCAGTCTCTCTGTCTGTACTCCTCCTACCCCGTGTGTGTGTGTGTGTGTGTGTGTGTGTGTGTGTGTGAGTGTGCCAGGACCAGGGCTTCAACTCAGTATATAAAAAAAGAAGTCAGAGTATGGGAGCATATAGACTTCCACATGTTATTGAATCTGCCTTGTTTTGGGCTCTGTGTACTAATATCACAATGAAAATTATCCCGTTCCCAAAGTATTGGATAGTATTTTAGGGGAATGTTTGTGTGTGTGTGTGTGTGTGTGTGTGTGTGTGTGTGTGTGTGTGTGCCAGTCCTGAGGCTTGAATTCAAGACATAGGTGCAGTTGCTGTGTTTTTTTCCCCAATGCTAGCACTCTACCACTTGAGCCACAGGCTTTTTGGTGATTAACTGAAGATAAGAGTGTTACCAACCTGCCTGCGTGACTGTCTGAATTATCATCCTCAGATGATGAGCCACCAGCTCTCAGCAGATATAATTTTTAAGAAATTAAAAAAATCATTGACTTCTTTAATATATTGAATGCTCCTTCCTTAGACTACATCATTATTTTTTTCTATTTAAGTCCATTTTTGGATCATTAGTGAGTATTTAAGTATCTTTTGGTTGTAAATCATCTGTCATTTGGGTTGTTATTATAAACCATTTCTTTATGTCATAAAATAAGTATTGAAAATGTGTTTTTAAAAATCATTTTGTCTATTTGAAAGCTTTTTGAATTTATTTTTCAGTTTTCTATTTTATCTATTTTATCAGTATTTCTATTTATCTCTTCATTTTGTGCCAGCATTTTTTCAATTGATTTCTTTTTACTTTCTAGACACTTATTTACCATTAGAGGCCATTCTGACTCTTTTGCACTTCACCTTCCTCTAGTTGCTTTGTTTTGCCTGTAGTGATGAGCTCTTTCAAGGCAATGTTAAATAATGTTAGTGGTGATAATAGACATAACTTTTCCTACTTCTGAACCTCCTAGTTAATGCTCCTGCCATTTCCCCAGTAAGAAAAATATGGATTTTGCTACACTATTATAATATGTAAGAAGAAAAAGTATACAAATTAAGATTGGAGTAATATAGGATTCTCTGTCTCATAGCTAGCAGCACAACAAATGACATTTGAAATTAGAAAGTTTATTAGGCATATAATTGCTGCTTGTTAAATTTCTGGTAATGAATATACTTGCACATTTGTTTGAACATATCTCCTCTGGCTAGTATTTTAGGCTGTTTTCTTTCCTCCTGCCCTTCTATGTGGGTATCTTGGCAAACCTCCCTTTAAGAGTAATTTTTCTCCTGGTTCTAGCCTATGTGTAGATCTCTTTACATGACTCTGCTTCAGGGTACATTACTGTTTCCAGTAGTGCTAACTTTCCTCCTGAATGACGTTTCTTAGACCTGAGTTCAGTTGTCTATCCATTTGTGTTTCATTTAAACTAGTCACTATAAGTCCATTTTGGGAAGGAGTATAGTTGAATCTGAAAAAGACTGAATAAAAGTGTATTTAATCTGGGAGCTAGTGGCTCATGCCTAACTACTCAGGAAGCTGAGATCTGACCATCATGGTTTGAAGCTAGTTAGAGCAGGGAAGTCTGTGAAACTCTTATCTCCAGTTAACCACCAAAAGGCTGGAAGTGGAGCTGTGAAGCACTTGCTTGGAACCACCACCACCACCACCACCACCACCACCACCACCACCACCACCACCAGAAAACCACAGTGAATCAGGCCCTGAGTTCAAGCCCCAGTAGGTATCAAACAAATTAACAAGCATATTTAAATACATGTATGATTGAAAGTTAATGAAGGACAACAATGTTTGTTTCAGTGTGAAAGAGCTTCGAAGAGGAAAATGGAAGTCCTGAAGGAATTGTTGCCCACCTCCTCCTGTGTCCTGAGTACCTTGTTCTCGCTTGCTGTCTGTATTGGGTGTCAATGACCTAGTTCTCGGTATATCAGGGCTTTCTTTCTTTGCTATGTGGTAAATCTTAAAATATTATCAAGCTGTCAAGAATGTTACATTCTTTTGATTATTTTCTGTCAAGACTGTCATCTTCTAAAACCTTAGCTTCCCTTCTTATTTATTATTGTGGGCTTTGTCAGCCTGTGGTCAGATATGGTATTTGGAATTGGCTTGTTGCTTCATTTCATACTTCTCACATAGCCCCTGGCAGGTGCCTTGCTCTTTACCTGCTTAACTGATTTTTCCCTATGACATTTTCATGCTCTTAAAAAAATTGTTTAGGTTTCTTTTTTCTGCATTCATCATTTTTTCCTTTGTCTCTCTCCCGTGTGTGTGTGTGTGTGTGTGTGTGTGTGTGTGTGTGTGTTCTTTAAATTCAAATTTTGCTTTAAAGGATTTAAATATTTCATCACTTTTCCTCTGTTCTCAGCTTTTTCTTTGTTTAGAAGATGAGATTTGAGTGGCAAGAAAACCTGAAAAAAGCTGGAGGCTCAGTTAGCTTACCAGAGCTTCTTCATTTCCCAGTTGAGGAAGCTGAGTGAGGCATGAAGACTGAGTGATAAAAGAGGTAGAGACAAGCTTAGCAAACTCTGCTATCTACTCCAGAGGCAGTGCCCTCTTACATTCTCCTTGAATTCCATCCTTGAATTCTCTTCCCTGCTTTCATTCTGATGTGCCTTGCTTCAACCTTCCCTGTTCCTACCTGATTCCTTGGCCCCCAGTGCACTCTGTTCACTTACACAATGGTCTATAAAGGCAGCCATTTTCTGTGCCCTGGTCCTCTCATCATTGAAACAAGTTGCTGTCCACACTAGGGCTCCACAACTACTCAAGGTAGCTTCTGGAATGTTTGACAGTCCAGCCCATTAGTACGACCTGGGATTTTTCCATGGTCAATTTGGCTGTCATTCCCCATCATTGTCCTTGCAATCTTTTAGCAAACCCACTGCAGAGCCCATTACTTCAGAAATTAATTGTGTAAACAGGCAATTATAGATTTAAAGTCTAGCCTTGCTCAATTGTAGACTTGTTTATTTAATATTTTTCCTAAACTTGATTTAAGAGATTATAATTTTTGCTGTCTAGATTCATGATGATGCATGCACTTCAAAAAATGTAACAGGAAGAGGTATGGCTTTCAGATATATCAGAGCAGGCTAAGTGATTTCCCAGAGGAACTCTTTCCAGAAAAAGTGTGGGCAGATTGTTCTAGGCCATGCTAAAATGGATACATCCCACATGTTTAGAGCCAGAATCTTAGATGTCAAAGTGGAGGAAATGTACAATACTAGTCTTCATGTCTCTTGGCCATATTGGTTGTCCTCCTAAACAGAATTGGTAAGCAGATTCAGAAGTTCTTTCATTGTTGTCTGTAATCTCCCTCCCATCCCCCCTCCCCCTCCCCCCCTCAGCCCCCTGGGACTTGAACTCTGGCCTGGGTGCTGTCCCTGAGGTTTTCTGCTCAAAGAAAATTACCACTTTGAGCTACAGTTCTACTCTGTATTTTCTGGTGGTTAATTTTACGTAAGTATCTCAGAGACATCCCTGCCCAGACTAGTTTTGAATTGTAATCCTAATATCTTAGCACCCGAGTAGCTAGGATTATAGGCATGAGCCACCAGTGTCCTGCTGTCTCCACTTTTGAAAATATTTGGGATTATGTAAAGGCCCTGACCAGGTGGAGAAGAAAATACTTCACTTGTACAAGGGTTTGGCATCTGATTGATTGATTTATTGCCACTCCTAATGCTTGAGCTCAGGGTTGGGTGCTCTCCTTGAGTTTTTCTGCTCAGAACAGGAACTCTATTACATGAGCCCACAGTTTCACTTGCAGCAGTTAGTTGAATGTAGGAGGTCTTCCTGACTTTCTAACCTGGTTGATCCCCAGATCTCAGGCTCATACAATATAAGGTGTGAGCCATAAGTGCCCGGCTAATTTATGTTCTGTAAATTTCTTTCATATGACATAATTACTGGAAGACGGTTAGTTTTTGATTAAGCTTTCTAAAGAATTTATGTAAATGATATAGTCAGGAAAATTCTTGACTTCCTGTAACTCTTAAATGTCTTGAATCTATTCAGGAATCCTTGACATTAATAATACATACCAGAAGTTAAAACATAGATTTATTTATGGAAAATATTTTTGATAAATTATGGATTTGAAAATATTTTTAAAATAATTCCTCAGAAAATATACTGATATACCTCTTTTTTTTGTGGGACAATTGTAGGAGACTTTAAGGCTCTTGTAGTAACAGGAGAATGAAGATGTTCATAGAAAATACTAGAAGACAAGTAGTGTGGGATAAGTATTCTGGAGGGGCAGAGATTTAGACACTCAGTCAGGTAAATGTAACTGGGTAGATGAATGAAGAGATGAGGAATTGGGACTAGTAAGGAAAATTTCCTCAGAGGGCAATTCTGGAGGACACATTTTAGTTGGTAAAAGACTCAGCAAAGTAATTTGCACTTAGAGCTCAATAAATGTTATTAGTTGGTGTGGCAAACGAGTAATGTTTTGCTATATTCCTTTTTTTTTGAAAAACAAGTTTTCTATTTATTTAAAAATAAGTTTATAGTTACTACATTGCAGGGACAGGAATTAACACATACATTCTAGTTTGTATAAAAGGATTCAAAGAATTATGCATCAAAACTAACATAGAAAGTGTCCACGTAACAGTAAAGAAAGGTCCGATCAATATGTACAAAAAGAAAGGGCACTGCTATCGCGCTGTCAGACTGCTGTGTCTAGGCATGGTATTCCAGAACAAAACCTCAACAAAGCTAAGGAACTTGGTTTTACCTGTTACCTAATACATACAACAGATTCCTTGAGTTTACCATTGTTTTCTGTACAAAATAATTTTAATTTGAAAATGCGTCAGTTTCAACTTGAACCCTGCTATATTCCTGTTTCAGTGTTATTAGTTGTATATTCTGAACTGTTAGTCCCTTCATCTTAAAGTTGGAGAAGTCTTAGTGCATGAAGAAAAATCCACAGAGCATTTCTTCCTAAGTGCCGCAGTATCATGCTTCCTGCAAACTAGTGCTGATTTCTGGGGCTTATTTTTGGGTCTTTGCCATTGCTTGGAAAGGTGATTAAAGAGACAGATTTCATTGCAACAAAATAGATGGCTATAATTTTAGCCTGGAAAAGTTACTTTCTTTCTTTACAGTGAAATGATTGCTCAATTTTCTTCATTATAATATTAATTGGCCCATAAATTAAAAGCATGCATTTGTTTTCTAATTCTTATCTTTGTATATTAAATAAAACAATCTAAATTGATTCCATTAGTCTTCTTTCATTTTGCTACTCTAGTTTATTAAAGCCTATTGCCATTTAGGAAGCAAGAAAATTTTATTGGAAGAATTTTTTTTCTTTAAGTCTTTGTGGAGCCTAAGCTTAGCCAAAAATAAAATGAAGAGTTGGAAAGTGGGCTTATTATTATTATAAAGCAGGAGATAAAACGTATGCTAAATAGCACTCTTATTAATTAAGGAGAGAATGATTCTTATTCCAGCTACAGTTATTTTTCTGCTTTTTTTTCCCAACACACCAATTTATTCCTGAAAGCAAGGGGAAGGTGTCTGTATTACGACTACTGAATGTTTCAGTCAAAAAGACAAAGTTCAGGGCTGGGGATATAGCCTAGTGGCAAGAGTGCCTGCCTCGGATACACGAGGCCCTAGGTTCGATTCCCCAGCACCACATATACAGAAAACGGCCAGAAGCGGCGCTGTGGCTCAAGTGGCAGAGTGCTAGCCTTGAGCGGGAAGAAGCCAGGGACAGTGCTCAGGCCCTGAGTCCAAGGCCCAGGACTGGCCAAAAAAAAAAAAAAAAAAAAGACAAAGTTCACTCTGTTTCTGAGCTACAGATGTGTTCTAATTTCTTTCTAGGAATTGAATGACTAACTGATCTTGGCAAAACAAATGTTCAGTCTTCAAATTAAATTAAAAAGCAAAGCTTGGCACTTTTTCTTCTAAGTATCTGTCATCAAAATAGGTAATTTTACTGGGATGATTCTACTGGGATGTTGAAAGGGTTGACACTTCTCACACCTTTTCCAGTTGTTTATTACCTATCACCAGCACCTGCATTCCAGGATTTCTTTTGAGTTTGGTAAGTTTGACCCCAAGAAAGCCATAAAAACTTTCTTTAAATCACAACTACCACCCCCCCAAAAAAAACCTCCCACAATGAAAACCTACTGCAGTTTCACTTATGATTTGCGTCAGTTTACCAGAAACCAACTGGTATTTTCCATACTGATCAGTAGAGGCTTACAGTAAATCATTGGTTAGGAGAAATTTGTTCACCAAAGGAATGACTAAGTGCCAATCATCCTTTCTTTATCCTTCATATTTCTTTCACAGTTGGAAAGAAACAAATTTATGCTGTTGTCCTTGCAATGAAAAAAAAAAAGACCGTTAGGCTTTGTGATCTTTCTATGACTGACAGAAGCCTGTTGTTTTTTTTTTAATATAAGACTCCCTTACTTTTTCTTAACATAGGCTAAGCTGGTGTTTAAAATATTGCCCTGCAGTACCTGAAGTTTCATTAAGAAAAAAAAATTTATAAGAGGAAAATACATTTTTTTATTCAAGAAATAGACATATTCTAGTTCTTACAAATGAGGGAAACCATGCAACCTACTTTTCTTTGCATTTGGCTCAATTCACTTAGTAAAATTTTTTTCCAGGTCTTTCCATTTCCTTACAAATGGGGCAATATCATTCTTTCTGATGGAGGCATAGAACTCCATTGTGTATATATACAAAAGACGTAGGACTTTTAACCCCACCCGGTAATAATAAGAACTAACTTCAGTACCATCTTTCCTCCTTCTGCTGAAGAGTTACCAAAAGAAAACAGTTTAACAGACTTACATAAGATTCAGTTTCACTTTATATAAAAATAAAGAAATAAACACAGATATTACCTAAACCCACCAACAAAGATCATGCCAGATGAAATATAATCCTCCCCCCATTATCAGTTTCCTCATTTTTTTTTCTTCTTGGCACAAAGACTAAATGCCAGTCAGGTATTTTTTTCCTTTCTAATCTCCCATAGTACATTTTTATATTGCTTTAGGATCAATAAAGTGTATCTATAAGCTGTTATGTAAATTTAAACACTCAACATAAGAAATTGAATACGTTAATAGCCAAAGCTTTTAGTGCTTATAAGAAAGAAGCTATTATAAAAGTGATCATTTGAATTTTCTTGTGAAATTCTAATTTTATTTATTTCATATTGAATGATTTAACTATTTAGGAAAAACTGGATCCAAGAGATAATTTATGTGGAATTGAATTGTCACATGTATTGGTAAATAGCTTTTGGTTTTCACCATAATTTGAAGGACACATTGAAACACTTTCTATTATGGATATTGTTTTTGTTTGGCTTGTACCAAGGTTTGAAGTCACTGTCTCATTCTCCCTTGGCTTGCTTTCCTACCATGTAAGCCATGACTCCAGCCCTTCATTCTGCTGATTATTTTGAAGACAAAGTCCTGTGCACTTTCCTGCCCAGGGTTTAATGTTGAACAGTGACACACCAGATTTTTGCCTCCCAAGGTAACATAGATTACCGGCATAAGCACCTGGGCCTAGATCATGATGAGGTTTTTGTTTTTTTTTTTTTTTTTTTTACAATAATGCATTATTATTGACATGGATAACCTTACAATTAAGAAGGAAAACAACAGAGTGAATCATATTATTTACAGTTCACAATTTTAACTGAACATCTCTTTTTACTTGTATGTACATTGTCCAGAAACATAGTTCCTATATTTACCTTTTCTTTTATTGGGAAGACTGAGATTTGAACTCAAGCATTTGCTCTTATTAGGCCCTCACCATTTGAGTTATGCTAACAAGTCTATATATTTTCCTATACTGAGCTATTTCCATCTGAAAATCATAGGTAGAACCCTGCAGCTGTCTGGCTATATTTATTCTTTGTTTCATAAATTTGGCTTTACTAATCTTTCTGAATTAAAATCATAGTTTGGAGGGAGAGTGGAAGGGTAGGAGAAGGAGAAAGAAAAAAGAGAGATATGATGCTAACTACAGTTAGCATTACTAACTACAGTTAGAAAAGTAATATGTATTATGTATGAGAAAATTTCTTCCAGTGTGTTATTTTGTCATTACTTTTTATTGGTTATTTATCTTGACATGAACTAATTGTTTTCCCTTTACTTATTTCTCATTTTTCCCCAACGACCATCTGGATTAGAAAGTTAAAAGCATTCATCTTTATCTTACTCTGTCTTCTCATTCTCTCCTGCCTGTCTTGAATGTGAGCATGAATTACTCTATATAGTGGTGCCAGATGAGCAGTAGATCATGTGAGAAATTCATTTTTTTCTTTTACTCAGCATATTCTGAGATTGGAAGATTTTCTGAATTTGTTTAATTTGTTCTGATCTTTTCTAAATTTAACATCATGAAATCACAAGCAGCACATATCCTCAACACACAGACTCTTGACCTTAGAACACAGAAATAAAGCTTGTGCTGTGTAATGCTGTGTTGGTAGACATCAGGACTGGATGTCTCTCTTTAATCAGAACTTAACAACACCTTTTCAGTGTAATTCACTTGGATATTCTTCATCCCTCGGCCAATGAAGCCTTACACTTGACGTTCTCCTGAGCTTGAGATACACTGTGGCACATGGTGGCACATGGTGGTCTTCATAGGAATGTGTTCCTCGGTTAATCTGGAGCTGTCAATGCAAAATTTTGTTCTCTTTTGGATGGCTGAAGTTACATGTGTCCTTCCAGCCACAGTCTTATTTATTTCTAGCCCTATGTCTTTGTTCCAATGCCCCACATTTTGCCCTCAAGATATTCTACCAAGACATTCATTTCACCCACTGCATTATCCTGTTTTTTAGTTCTTTTCCCCTTCCTTCTCATTGCCTCATTAAACTTGGAGCAGAGCTATTGAGCCAGCATCTTCCTCATGACCCAAACTTCCTATGTCTGTACCTTAGTATTACAGCATTACAGCATCATTCAAAAACCATTTACAAAAAAACCACAAAAAACCATTTACACTTCCCTCTTCTCGTCTTCTACACATCCATGATGAACAATTGTGAGACACTATTGTATAGTGATTGATGTAAGTTAGTCTTAGTCAAGTCTATGACCTTCAACTCCACCTGAGCCCCCCTATGCTGCTTTTCCTTGTTTTTTGTTTGTTTATGTGTCCAGTAGTTTCCTGTGCCAATTTAGTTTTCAACTATATATGCTGATTCCACCTGATCCTGCTATGTATTCCTCTTGCCACAAGTGAGTGACAGTATATCATAGAGGTTGAGAACAGGGACTCTATTCAGATGTGGCTCAGAGACTTACTTTGCAAGTCATTCTGTAAGGCTTGGTGAGCAGTTCAACTTATGTGTCCTGTTTTCTTCATCTGTAAGAGGGGCATGGAAAAGGCATCTAGTTGAGTCACTTTGAAGGTTAAATGAGTTAATATTGATGACAAACACTATCATTCTGGTACTTAGTTTGTCTGGTGAGCATTTTATTACTATTGCCAGTTATTCATAATATTGAGACTGTTAAGGCCATGTGTTCCTCTGTTTCAATCCTCTATCCCTACCATTTTATCAATGACTCATCCTCTTCTATTTCATTTCCTTTATTCTCAGAAAGGGTACATTAAAAAGACATCTTTCTTTATTTTCTGCAGCATACTTGCATGTTTCTCCCGCTTTCCATCTGCAATCCTTTCTTTGAAGTAAAATACACACTGTGAGCTCATAACTAAAAGTTTCTCCCATTCTAAAAACAGCATAATTATTGCCATCATCTCCAGTACCATTTGAAAGTATGAAAGAATGTAAATGAATACTTTTGTGAGATCTCCGTTGCTATCTCTATCTTTGTCTCTCTATATATCCATCTTAGGAACATGCCTGAATTGCAGTCAACTGTTTGCCTAGTTTAGGCCTCCTGTCATTACTGGGATAACTTCCCTCTGTGGGGATGGAATCTCATAGACTTTTCTTCCTCAAATCATGATTTCGCCCATTAGAGGCCCCTTTTAGCTTGGGATGGTGTGCACATGCCAGGTTGGTTTCAAAATATGATTTTCCTGGTCTGGGAATATAGCTTAGCAGTACAGTGCTTGCCTTGCATGCATGAAGCCCTGCATGTGATTCCTCAGCACCACACAAACAGAAAAAGCCAGAAGTGGTGCTGTGGCTCAAGTTGTAGAGTGCTAGCCTTGCGCAAAAGGAAGCCAGGGACAGAGCTCAGGCCCTGAGTCCAAGCCCTAGGACTGGCAATAAAATAAAATAAAATAAAAACACTCTTGATCCTACTATCCTATGTAGCTAGGGTTAATGCAGGAACCACCAAGACCCAGCTTGTTTTGTGATACTTTCTCCTCTACTTTCTCTGGTCATTATTCTTTTCTTCTCTTAATTATTTTCTAAAGGTTAGTACTTCCTGTACTGTATTCTGGCTCCAGCTGTAATTGCTGATAAAGTAACAATTAGTCAACTGCCACATTCTAATATTGACTTTTTGTCCTGAGCCCACACTGCTCCTCTTGTGCATTTCACACTGCAATCAGCTCTCACCATCAAAGCAAATCTTCTATTGTTTAGCCATCCCAAACATTCACCTGTTCTGCCCCAGGCTCTGCCACTCTTCAGATTTTTTTTTCATACAACTTTATCCCATTTCTAAATATAAGCTTTCCCCTGCTTCCACATTCACCCTGATCTCTACTGTTTCTGTGTTCTCTGGGAAATTTAATCTGGTCCCATGATTTATCTGCTATATTTGCTGATGTGCCAGTGACGCATAAATCTCTATTTTGAGACCAAAACTCTTTCCTGAGCTTTTAGACCGCTTTCTAGCGTTCCTAGATATGAACAACCATAGCTATCCCAAATTCAGTGCATCTAAAATTAAACTCATTATATTCCTAATTGTCATGTAACTGCTTAGTGTCCGCCAAAAGCAAGGCAGTCCCCTAGGAGCTTTCTTCATCATATTCAGTGTACAAGATCATGTTGACATCTCTAAATTTAAAAGTGGTCAAATCTCCCTGTTTATTTTTGTCTTGAATCTCAGCTACTGTTTTAGATTTGATTTCATTTTCTTGAGCAACTTCAAGCATCACTGTTCTAATGTCACCTGCTGCCCTTCCTAACAGATCTACAATGCTTTTGCTTATTGTTTTTTCCTTTTTAATTTACAGTGTGAAAATGATATGTATTTTGTAGAAATTATACTTCAGATTTGAACTTTTATATTTTTCCTGCCCTACAGATATGTGATATATAATATTCTCCACCATTTGATAACCTTTTAAAATTAACTACATGTTTCTGTTTCCAAACCTTGATAATTTTTTATTAGTCCTAGCAGACATAGCCCATGGCTGTTACTTTGAAGAAGCCTTCCACAAACTCACATGAATTCTAAACACTCAG
The DNA here is from genome assembly GCF_023159225.1 of Perognathus longimembris pacificus. Lineage (NCBI taxonomy): Eukaryota > Metazoa > Chordata > Mammalia > Rodentia > Heteromyidae > Perognathus > Perognathus longimembris. The sequence continues at coordinate 18,192,931 of NC_063168.1, read as the reverse complement.
TCTCCTTTACTCTCTCTCATTCACTCTTATCATGTTCTATAGATACCACAGTCTATATCTGAAATGGTTTCAGTTGTTAAATGGTTCTGGGTGTTCCTATATTCCCAACAGCAGTACACTGCCTAGAATTTAAGTTGGTGCTTGGTGAATATTCAAATGAACTAGGTACTTCAAATGAATTAGGTACTACAAAACAGACTAAGAAACTCTTCTCAGTACAGAGCTCATAGTAAAGGTAAGAAAATAATATCAGAAAAAGGAGCAAAAAGCCAACTGACAAAATACTTGTATATTTCCAAAGAATGACTATTGTTTAAATAAGTAAGCAAGCATGAAGCAATAAATCCTTGCATGTAGAAGCACATTGGAAAGTTACTCTAGAAAAGGAAGAAAGAGGGTATAATTAAAGTTTGGCTGACCAGTGTACCTGAAGAGTGATGGAGGACCAGCAGCGAGACAAAAAGTTGAAGGATGAAGGGAGGAAGACCTGAACAGCAGAAGTTGTCCAAGAGTGCCTGCAAAAAAGTCAAGGAAGCTTCCCTTACATCTGACTTACATTTTTGTGTCAAGTAATGATGCTAAAAAGTGATAATCTCCCCCATTCCTCTCTAACACTCATGTCCAAAGAGCAGTGAACATAAGCTAGATACTCTTGTAAACTTATTCTTAGCTCTATGGAAAAGTCTTGACCTACAGCTCATATCCTGTGTATAGACTGCTGGTATTCATGTGGTCTTTTCTTGCAGGAAAGAAATACCAAAGTATATTTTTGGGGAATTATTTATAATTTCAAGAGAGTACTAGGGAATATAAATCTAAGAGGGGAATATGTGTCTTTAAGTTTACCTATTTCTCAAGGTAGCATTTCTGCCTTGCATAGAACTGCAGAGAACTTCATGGGCCCTCTGATGTTATAATGTTAAGCATTTATTGTATCATCTATGTATGTACATATGCATATACTTTCTTTTTAATGGGAGCAGAACTAAAACTTCAATTTTGATTTTTCCTTAGAAACATCAGCTGCCCATTAGGGAGTTTCACACATCTGAGCCCACTTCAGGTCTGAAAGGACATTTGAAGTAACAGTAATTTTTTTCAGCACAGCTTTGTAAGTTCATAGCAAAAGTAAGCAAAAAGTACAGATTTTCCACCTCCCATCCTATCATGAACAACCTTCCTAATATGAAGATTCTACACCCAGTGGGCTGTAACATTGGCTGCATTCTGTAGCATTATCATTATCATATGAAGCCTAGATTAACACTGGGGCTCACTCTGGATATTTTGCATCTTGTGGGTTTGGACAAATGTATAGCAATGTGTATCTATCTACAGTGATAGCATCACACTACATATAAGTTAATATATAACAAAATAGTAAACTCCCAACACATGTATTAACAGCACACATATACCAAGTTGTATGGGGTGCATTTATGCAACAGGGGCAAGCTTAGCTGAACATATAGAATAGTAAATATATACATTAAAAACAAATTTACTAGTATAAATAATAATTTACCATTTTGTTTTTCAATTAAATACTGAAAATGTATAATCTGGTTTTGGACTGCTAGAACAGAACAGCACAAATTGTATAAAAGCAACGCAAATGATTTGTCACAATTCTGGAAGCTGAGAAGCCTGAAGTTAAGATGTTGGAGGCCTGTTATCTGGTGAGAGCACCCATCTGATGTTCTAATAGCCACTTCCTCCTGTCATCTTTCTACTGGGTAGAGGAGATCCTCTTCCTGGTGATTCTTCTTGAATGGACTCTTAGACCTATTTACCCCCAAAAGGTAGCAGCTCCTAATACCATTACATTGTCATAGTATTTTTAGGGACGTACAGACATTGTGTCATTTTCAATGTGTATGTGTATGAGCATACATATATAAATGTGTCCAATCTCTTCTCTGTTTGAGAAGAAAAAGAGAAAAATTCACATGGCTGTTGAAAATATTAATTTATGGATTCTGGATATTATACCTATATTTACAGCTTCATGTGAGACACAGGCATAAGGATCATAGTTGAAGCCAGCTTGGGCAAAATGTTAGTGAGATTCCATCTCAACAAATAAGGTAAGCAATACGTGCCACATTTGTAATCTTATTTATATGGAAGGCATAGATAGACATTTTCTCATTCCAGGCAAACCATGAGCAAATACAGGAGATCCTGTCAGGAAATTAACTAAAGCAAAAATGAGCCAGGAAGCATGGCTCAAGGGATAATGTCTATCTAGTAAATGCCAGGCCCTGAGTTCAACCCCCAGTACTGCTTAAAAAAAAAAAAAAGAAAGAGACAGAAGAAGAGGAGAAGAGGAGGGGGGAGGAGGTGAAGAAGAAATACAAATTTAAGAATTATTTTAGAGGAGGAGGAAGAGGATGGAGGGAGAGAAGGAGGAGGAAGGAGAAGGAGGAGGAAGAGAAATGTAAACAAGAATTATTTTAGAAGAAATTTGTAGAAATCTTTGAAATATGTATTTCATGGGATAACCATTCTTATTTAAAATGCTGTTCCTTAAGGTTTACTTCTTTGTGATAGAGACTTAAGCTACATTTGCTTTATTAAGGAATTGTTCCTTGGATAACTTATAAGAGATAGGAAAGATGTGTGAGCTTATGTCATCTCCCAAAGGAGAATAACTTAGAGAGTTACTTGAGTTTCCCTCAAGGTTGTCTTGAGTTGAGCCTAAAAATCTACTTATTCATATTCTGCAGTCTTCCTCAGTAGTTGAGATATAGGGTAGTATGGAAGTGTGAACACTTCCAAAAAAGAGCATCCACCAAAGATGAGTTGCAGAGGTTAAATGTGACAAGCAAAAGTTCCATGGAATCCACAGAATTGCAGAAACTGCCTCCAGAGTGTTAAACAGGATAGCAGCATTGACTGGTGCAAACATTTGTTATGCAATAGACACTGCATTGAGCCAGATGCCCCTGGCTCATCTGAGGATCGCAGTTCCAAGCCAGCTTGTGCAGGAAAGTCTGTGAGACTCTTATCTCCAATTAACCACAAGAAAACTGGAAGTGGCATTGTGGCTCAAGTGGTAGAGTGCTAACCTTGAACTGAAGAGCTCAGGGATAGCACCCAGGCCCAGCATTCAATCCCCACAACTGATATAAACAAACACTGAATTGTTTAAGAAAGCAAACATGTTGCCAAATGGCTTTTGGAAAGCAAAGTGCAGACTTTTAAACCATAATATGGTGTGGCAATGGATCTGTAGGAAATAATAATGACGTACAACTCTAAGACTACCCTACATGTAGAGGTAAGTATAGTATTGTGAGAAAACTGAAGGATACAAATTCCAATAAATCCCAAATCCCAGAAATACAAGGTAGGTTTTGTATTAGAGGTCATATTAACACAGCTCACTACAACACAAAATTATTTAAAATAGCATGGTAATCACATTCACTCTTTATACAATCACTTTATAAAATCTAACAGTTTAAACAAAAAAAAATACCAGGTACGCATTAAAAGGAACAGATCAAACTTGTCTAGTGAATATTACATGATTATAAAAGCAAGAATATTTTCCTTTAAAATTAAGAAAAGATAACCCCACTAATACCCATTTTATCCCCCCACTGTGTTTGAGATTCAAGTATGGTAATGTTAGATTTAAAATTTTTTTTTTCTTTACCGTGAAAGTGAAGTACAGAGGGGTTACAGTTTCATATGGAAGACAAGTGCATTTCTTATCCAACTTGTCACCTCCTCCCTCATTTTCCCTCCACTTCCCCCCTCCCCCATGAGTTGTACAGTTGTTTACACCAAATGGTTTTGTAAGTCTTACTTTAGCCATGGTTTGTCTTTTTATCCTTTGTCTCTCAATTTTGGCATTCCCTGTCCCTTCTCTAGTTCTAATACACGTATATACAGTATACAGGGTACTAAGATCAGATACGGTGATACCAGGGGTAAAACAATAGGAAGGGAATGTGAGAGAAAAGAAAAAAGAAAAAAAGGGTAATGTTTCACATGGCATTTTGAAAATAATTACAACAGTGATATACCACTTGCTTCCATAACGTGGAATTCGTTTCACTTAGCATCATCTTATCTGTTCATATGGGCATAGCTCTTGGGCTATTATGACCTTTGGCTATGTTAGATTTTTTTTAAAGTTGCAAGAATTGAAAGCAAATCAACATTAAACAGAACTAATTTTGTTATTAGATAAGAATATTCTAAAATTTCATCACAATACTGACATTATTGATCTAATAAAAGAAAAAAAGGACTTTGGTATATTACACCAACATTTAAAAAATATTCATTTATGTTTGCAAAAAATCAAGTAGTTTAAACTTCCTAACCAATTTATAAAAGTCTTAAGGAATGCATGAAAACTGAAACATTATTAAATATGTGATAAACAAGGTAATTCAATGAATTTATATATTATTCATGAATGGAAACTAGGAAAGATGTCAATTTTCAAAAATTAATGCACAAGTCCAATGTTGTTTCATTAAAAAATCAGATTCTTCATACAATGTAGCAAATTGAGTATTTTTCACATAAAAGTCAAAATACCTGGTCATGGTCAAGATTTGCTTTTTTAAAAAAATTATTATTATTGGAGCTTTATTGTAAGGCCATGTTAGCTGGAATTGAGGGCTACTAGAATGGATACAATCAAACAGAAATATATGAGACCAAAAAATTATTAAATGGGCCCATGTCTACATGAGCAATATTTCACATGGAGAAGGTGTTAGAAATATGCTAAAGACAATGATTCTTGAACTTTTGGCTGTCTTCATGGGAAAAAAGTTTAAAAGTATGTCCCTGTCTTATACTACATTTAAAAATTGATTTCACAACTATTATTGATGCAACTTTAATACATAGAGAAAGAAAAGAAGATGGTAATCAGGATGTTGAGTCAGTAAATGATATTCTTCTTAAGTTTCCAGATAATAAAATTTGCTATTCCAAAACTAAGAGAAAAGATAAACCTATGTTCTAAAGAAAATACTAGGAAACCATGTACTCTTGTGACACAAAGAACTTCAAAGCTATAGGATAAATGATAAAATAATAAAAATTGAATGAATAAACCAAGGTTTCTTCTATGTATAGATGAAATATGGCAGTAATTTACAACTAGTATATGCCAATATAAAAGAGAAATGCTCAAAGTTTAGAAATGCAATTTTCAGTGGTACAAAAAATTATGAATTAAAGTAACTGAATATCAAGACAAAGCAAGTTTTCAGATTAGAATAAGTCTGAAAATGTGAGCAAAGCTTCCTAGGATAAAGGGTGGCAATATAGACCTGTGAAACTGACTTGGAATGTCTATTAAGTAGAGTACAAGTGTATGAACTCTAGGATAGTAAAATTCAGTGCTTGGTCAAGTATTCTAGAGAAAGAAGTCAGAGGGGCACGTGAAATAATGTGATTTCAGCAGAATGTGTAATAGCTAAATAAACCACAACCTTTTCCTTCCTGATCCCCTGCTTCCTCGTCTTTCTCCTTCCCTCCTTTCCCCTCTCTGTGCTTTTCTCTTTGTATATAATAATATAGTGGAGCTTACTGCTTCTGTTCAAGATAGAATAATAAAGACCAGATTTCAAGCTCTCTGCCAGCACATGAGACAATGATTTCCAAGAAAACTTCCATCAGGTATTGATATATAATGATACTGGAGATAAGAGCTATGGCTAATAATGTCATAACTAATTGCATTTGCAGAGTTTGGGGGCACAAAGGAGGAAGGGAATTACAATTAGACGCCAGTGGACAACTTGATTTTATAAGCGGTATTGAACATCTATTGAGACTGAGGTGTATAGGACAAAAATCCTATGAGAGAAGAGAAGGAAACCTAAAGTCTTATAGAGACATTTCATCTTGTCATGAGTACTCATTACGTGAGGCTGAGATCGAAAGTTCCCCTTAAAAACATCAGAAATGTATTTGAAACTCACACACTTAATGAGAACTTTAACATGAGTTAAACGAAAATCTAATGAATTATAAGTGATTAGATTTACAAGGAGAGCCATACTCCAGTACTGAGAGTAAGTAATTAACTCATGTGATTATGCCTCATGAATATTGAATTCAAGACAAAAAATGTTTACACAGTTTGAAGTAACAACTATTTCATAAGAAAGCTTGATATTTTTTACAGAAATACCAAAATAAGTAGAAGCCAACCAGGTATGGAAGTCAAAATAGCTTGCATTTAGTCCAAATTACTAGGTAAGCAAAGAAATGAGAAAGAATAAATCATAATGGAGACAAAAATAAATTAATCAAAATTGCTTTAAAAGTGAACAGATGTTAGAATTAGCAGGCAAGTACACTTAAATAACAATTTAGAGTGTATTCCAGATGTTTTAATGATTACATGAACATGAAGAGGAATTTTAAATGATCTGAACTCTTTTTTTTTTTTTTTTTTTGGCCAGTCCTGGGCCTTGGACTCAGGGCCTGAGCACTGTCCCTGGCTTCTTCCCGCTCAAGGCTAGCACTCTGCCACTTGAGCCACAGCGCCACTTCTGGCCGTTTTCTGTATATGTGGTGCTGGGGAATCGAACCTAGGGCCTCGTGTATCCGAGGCAGGCACTCTTGCCACTAGGCTATAGCCCCAGCCCCTGAACTCTTTAATAGAAATTAAAACTGTAATATATGAGATGAAAATGTACTGGATAGTATGGGTAGTAGGTTAGACTTGACAAAATAAAAGAGTAAGGAACTTCAAGTCATGGCAATTGAAAATGTTCATACTGGAATTAAAAAATAAATCCAAACTGGAAAACCACCTGAGTATTTGTAGAACAATAGCAAGTAGCAGAAAACTACTTAAAAAGACATGTTCAGAATACTCTGAATTCGATGAAAACTATAAACTCAGGATCACAAACATTTATGTACCTTGCAACATAAGAAACATAAGGGAAATATTTCCAAAACTGTATCATGATAAAACTTACAATACCCAAGATAGACAGTTCTGAAACTATTTTAAAAGCAGCCCGTTGAAAATTTTAAATACATGTTGTACTATATAGTGATCAGGAACAAGCATATATGAGAGAATAGAATGAAGTAATATATTTATAGTGCTGACTTCACCATAGACTTCTAAACCCTGTGAAAATATGCTTTTTTAAATGAAGGCAATATAAAGCTTTATAAAAAGTCATATAAAAGGCAACTGATATGCTCAGCACCTGGATCATTGCTGGAAGATTTGTCAAGCATGCATTCTGTAATAAATAAAAGAGAGACGAGATTGCAATTTGTGTCAACACAGATGGATGAAGAGCAAGGACTATCATAAGTATAAGGGTTCTATAGTTTGGATAATGGATGTACTCCAGTGGTACTTAAAAAAAAAAAAAGCATGGACCTAGAGTGGTGGAATTAGGAGCTGCTGTCTAGCTTTTAAGAAATAAAGCCTAGTGGCTGGCCCTAAGAGGTCACTGGAAGCATGTCTGTGAAAGGAAAGTGAGACCTAGTCTTTATCTCTTCACAAGTTCATAAAGTCATCATTTGCAATTTGGCTATTTTTTCACCATCTGCTACACTCAGTAGCAGCCAGTGCAGTGGAGCTGCTCTATATTGAACTTTGAATCAATAGCGATCCTCCCAAGAAAATATATTGGAAATTAACTGTATAACTCAGGGTAGGGGAGGAGGGTGGGGGAAGGATAGATGGGAGAAAAATGAGGAAGGGGGTAACAAGTATGAAAGAAATGTACTCACTGCTTTACATGTGTAACTGCAATCCCTCTGTAAATCACCTTGACAGTAACATTAAATTTAAAAAAAGAAGAAAACAGAAAAAAAGAAAGAAAACTGAATCTTCAAAGCCATGCTAAACAATCTCTTCCTTATATCATAGGTAGCTTGTGACATGTCATTATAATAATGTGCTTAATACAGTGGGTAAATATTAAAGACTTCTGTTTAAAGCTCATGAAAATATAATTGAGTGTTTAGGGGGGAAAAGCCATCATACGTAGCAAACACATACAGCCCATAAAAGTAAAATGTCTACCGATGGCATAAAGTCTGTGCAAGTTGAATTGTTAATGTATGATTCTTGTAAGTCTACCTTTAAAACCTGTACATGGGTTGAGATAAGTTAAAGAAATCTGTTGTAAATCCTACAGCAAATACTATAATAATCAAATGATGCTGACGATCTCACAATGCAAATAAAATCACACAATAACAGCAGAATGAATGCTTTTCTTTCTGAAGAAATTATGGAGTATTTACAAGATGGACAACATAACTAAATAACAAGTCTTAATAAGATTAAATTATTTAAAGTATAAACTAACTAGGGGGTTAATTATGAAATATACTATATGCTTCACACTATATAATTATAATGCATGTTATATACAATATATATTAATGCAATCTGAAAATAATGAAACTAACCTTGGGATTAATAATAAAAAGAAATCTATCTCAATATTCTGGCCCATCAAACATTGATTTTACTTGTAACCAGTGTACAATTGCTTACAATCAATTTGTTTCAATGTAAACAATGTAATGAGGAATTATAAAATATTTTACCTTGGATGGAAATAAAAAAAAAAAACATAATGGAAAATGTGAGATGCCTCTAAATTTGTACTCAGAGGGAAAAGTTGACTTTTACCAACCCAAAAGTGAGAAGTATCTCCTCAATTTTATACAAAGAAATTAAAAAATGAGGTTAATACAATATAAGTGAAACAAATTCAGTAATAGAAGCCAGAATGGAAATCAGGGGAAATTAAGGGGGGATGCTCATTGAAATGTTGAATTTGATAAATGTTTGCCCAGACTTAAAAATGTTTACCCAGGGCTGGGGATATAGCCTAGTGGCAAGAGTGCCTGCCTCCCATACACGAGGCCCTAGGTTCGATTCCCCAGCACCACATATACAGAAAATGGCCAGAAGCGGCGCTGTGGCTCAAGTGGCAGAGTGCTAGCCTTGAGCGGGAAGAAGCCAGGGACAGTGCTCAGGCCCTGAGTCCAAGGCCCAGGACTGGCCAAAAAAAAAATGTTTACCCAGACTTAAAAGTAAACATTTTAAATTACCCACAGTAGGATGGTGGGTTGCTACTAGTAACTCGATAGGTGGTAACTCATTAGGAAATGTTTTAAAAAATATATTTCCAATAAGTTTAACAATAAAGGTTAAATGGGCAAATGCTACAAAGATATAAGCTACTAAGATAAACCCAAGAGAAAAATTGTAGATTGAATATTACTTAAAATGAAATTAAAATTAGAAATTGCTGCCTAAAGAATACTCCATGTGACTTCATAATTAAAATTTATCTAACAGGTAAGGAAGTAATGATACACACATTTCTCTTCCAGAAAACAAAAAGGTATTGCATTCAGTACATTCTACTTTGCCTGTTCCCCAAACCAGGATTTGAAAGAAAATGATCTAAACCTTAGGGGAATAGGGGTCGTCATCGTCGTCATCATCATCATCATTTTGGTTCCAGCACTTAAGTTTGACATCAAGGCCTTGACACCTTGCTCAGCTTGCTCATAAATTAATGCTCTAACCCTTGAGCCGCCAATCTGGCATTTTGATGGTTCATTTAGATGAAGTCTCAGAGATTTTTAGAGATGACATTTTGAACATTTGACTTCCAGGTCTTAGCCTCCTGGTTAGGTAGCAGTACAGGCCTGAGCTACCTGCATACAACCAGAAAACTGATGTTTTCATAAAGATGGTAAGGTAGCTGTTTTTAGAATGAATGGTTTTCCCCACAAGTTTGCATATCACATGCAAAAAATCTTCATAACTTACTCGTATAAAAAAATTTACTCCAAGTGAAATATATTTCAAATATGACACCTAAGACCAAAAGTCATTCCAAAGGAACAGAATTAAAGCTTTTGACTGCAGATAAAATACAAAGAGCACAATTCATGAAAAAAAAATCTGTGCATGGGACTTTTCTATAAGAGTAAAATCTTTAGATTTATTTTTTAAAACCTCTCAATGAGGATGAAAATAGATTTTCATCCAAGTACATATATTTCCAAATGTATAGATACACAAGATTGTACTTAGAATATTTAAGGAGTCCTTGTCACTGAATATGGAACACAAAAACCAATTTAAGTATAGACAATTTAAAATGGTTTATACAGGAATGATCCCTATTTCAAGATGATGAAAGGATGACAAATAGACACGTGAAAAAAATTCAGCATCAATAGTGATTATAGACATGCAGATTTGCACCAAGGTATGACACATACAATACTCAAATAGCTAAAATTCGAGCTGGTCACACACCAGGATTTTGTGATATGTGGGGTTATTGAAACTCCCTTGTAGTGGTAAGAAAGTGAAGTAGGAATATGTATTTTGAACATAGTTCTGTAGATTCTTAATGAGCTAAACATATGTTATACTAGGTCCACACAGAACTTTATAAATGAATATTTATAGAAATGCAATAATAGTCAAAAAGTGTAAACTCAAATGCTTATCAGCAGATAAGGTAATGGAGTTCACAAATGCTTTGGCACATAATGGAATGAGACTTAGCAAATAAAGAATGCACTCTTGAACACACAGCTAGCCATAGATAATTTTCTGATGCTTATTCAGAATGAAAGAAGGTAGATAAAGAGAGTACACATTGTGTAACTCCATTTCTATAAAATTTCAGCCAAAGCAACTTGTGATAGACAAGAAAATGGGTGAGGATGGAGGCAGAGAATGGAAAGAAATGGCCAAGTGAAAGGGGAAAACATTTGAGGTCATGGTTATGTCCATTATCTAGCTTTAGTTGTGGTTTTACACCAGTCACAACTAATGCAAGTACTTAGACTATGCATATTTATCCTAGAATTAAGCTGTTTCATAACAATGAACATTGGTGAATACAGTATAACCCAAAACTACCAGTTACTTCAGTGCATGAAACCATGAACTAGCTCCTCCACTATGGTAAATGTATAAAAATGAAGTAATTACTACATATGAATACTCATAGTATATTACTTATGTGAGGTCTTCATTGAAGTGAATCATTAGTACCATGCCTAATGTTATATGAAGGGCTTTTTTTTTTTTGCCAGTATAACAATCATATTTTATGGGCCTTGGACTCAGGGCCGAGCACTGTCCCTGGCTTCTTTTTGCTCAAGGCTAGCACTCTTCCACTTGAGACACAGAGCCACTTCTGGCCATTTTCTATATATGTGGTGCTGGGGAATCGAACTCAGGGCTTCATGTATATGAGGCACTCTTGCCACTAGGCCATATTCCCAGCCCCTATATGAAGGTCTTTTAAGTCTTGAAAATCCTTTACTACAGAACATGCAAAGATATCTCCACTAGAAGACGGTGCCTATCTATTCTTGAAAAGAGAGATGGAATGAAACGGGTATTTTATGAAGTAGTTATTTCTTTGTATAAAATATGTTTGTTGTACGACTGATAAACTCTCTAGTGTAGGAGTACAGATAAGCTGCTATTATTCTGATTTTCATATGCCTTTCTCTATTAGACACATATCACACTTACCATTCAGGCAACCTTACAAGGAATCCATTCTACCTATGCCAGGAATATCCTGTTCTTATACAGTGAAGATACATACACTCCGCATCTTCATAAATTTTACAAGAAAAAGTCATCAACTATACGTATCGATAATTAGTTAACTATTAAAATATGAAATTTAAACACAGAATGCAGATGTCATGAAACTATAGAGTTCTAATGTCAAGTACCAAAAGGCTTTTGTGCATGGGAACTCCTAAGGTGATCCACTGTGGAAGACTTCATAAGGTGACTGGTGGAGTGAGTGGTGGCATTGTTTCTGAAACCAGGGTGCTTTATTCTTTTCACTTTTTTGCAGTTTTGTTGTTTTGCATCTGATTTATAGCAGTACAAGAAACAAATCTTACTGTATTTGATTTCAGAACTCTGGGTATTGTACGTAAGTTTGTCTGAATAGGGAAGGAAGGGGAACATCAAAATGTTGAGACAAAGTGTAAAAGGCAAATCAATGCAACAGCAAGACTTACAAGAGAATATACTGTAAACCAACTTGAGGGGAGGGGGTTGGGGAAGAGGAAGCGGGGAGAACAGTGAGGGAGGAGGTAACAAGTTTGACAAGAAATGTACTCACTACTTTATGTTGTAACTGTAACCCCTGTGTACATCGCCTTGTCAATAATTTTTTTTAAATGAACTCCATGCTATGGAAACGAGTGATATATCACTGTTGCAATTACTTTCAACATGCCATGTGAAACTGTAGCTTCTAGTGTTGATAATCCTCTTGTATCCCCTTCCTGTGGTTGTACCTGCACTATCACTGTATCTTATCTGAGTACATTGGAGACTGTATATATTGGTATTAGAACTAAGGAAGTGAAAGTGAATATCAAAATCGAGAGACAAAGGATAAAAAGACAAATGACTCCAAAAGCAATACTTGCAAACCATTTGGTGTAAACCAACTGAACAACTCATGGGGAGAGAGGCAAAGGGGGAGGGGGGAGGAGGAAATGAGGGAGGAGGTAACTAACAGTACAAGAAATGTACCCAAGGCCTAACGTATGAAACTGTAACCTTTCTGTACATCACTTTGACAATAAATAAGAAAAAAATGAATCTCTTTTCTGACAGACACCTGTGACTTACTTCTTTAATTCTAGCTAATTAGGAGGCTAAAATCTAAGGATCGCTGTTCGAAGTCAGTTCAGGCAGGAAAGTCCTTGAGACTCATATCTCCAATTGAACATCAAAAAGCTGGAAGTGGAGCTGTGCTTCAAGTGGTAGAGTGTAAGCTTTGAGCACAGAAGTTCTGAATTCAGAGGACCAGTACACACACACACACACACACACACACACACACACACACACACACACACACCCCGAAAATGAAAACAAAAGCCAAAATTAAACAACATATTTTCTGTTTGTGTGTGTGTGTCATATGGGTCAAAGTCACAGAAGTAAATAATAATTCATTTTGATTTAGTTACATACATATTTATCATTGCAAATTGAATGAGTAGGTGCAACAGGAGTTTTGAATTAAATATGATTTCTCTTTGACCTCTGTCTCAACCAGTAGATCTCATCCAGTACATCTAGTACATAGCAAAAATTAACAAGCTTGCCAGGTCCCTGCAAAACTGGTGAAGCTTCCTCTTACAGTGCACTAAAGGTTATTCTAGAACGTCTTGATCTGCATATTTCCATTGTACCTACATTGTGAATATAGCAACTGCTGATATTTTGTAGAACATATTTATAAGCTAGGTCACAGTGCCAGAACAACAGAGAAATCCCAAGTGCAATATTTTATATGTTAAACACTGGACTGTGTATTTTTATGCTTTATAATAATTCAAATCAAGCTAAAATATATAAGGGCACCCACGTCTTGCATTTGCTTTGTGGTCAACAGAGGAGAGCTTGATTAACTTTCAATAGATGCTAACCTTAAATTTCTTTCCAAATAGAAAGAGGGTTTATGTATGCATTATGTCTACATAATGTAATAATATTATTGTATAAAATAATAACAATGATAATGATAAAGCAAAAATGGCTGTGTAATATCTACTGTGTTCAAGACAGACACCATATATTATCTGTTATCATTCAGGTAATGGGCATAGTGCTTCAAATACCTGATGTAACAACTCTATGATAGAGAGGAAATTGTGGCTAATAACAACCTTTTCTGAGGGTCCTTTATGTGCCATAGTCTTTGGAAGCAATATAAATGAATTATCTGATTTGATCTTCACAACAACTTCATGCAGTTAATTCTATTGTCATCTTTACAATTGGGGAATGAAACAGAATAGTTAAATAACTCTACTAAGTCAGAACACTAGCATTTTCAGGGCCTAGGTTTAAACAAATCCAAGCAGAGATATTCTTTCTACAGCCTGTACTTTGAAAAATAGGTTTCTTTGCGGCTAGTCAGCAACTTGGTCTTTACCTAGATTTAATATTTTCTAATTTAAATACTTTTTATTTGAAACTTCTAAGCTTTATCAAACATTACAGCCTATTATGAAATAGATGTAGCTAGGCATCTGTGAAATATCACTTGTAGTCTACTTTTTTCAATTTTTCAGAAGAAAATCAGCCTAGAGAATCCATTTACTATAAGCTTTATGAAAATGTCAAGAGCAGCATAGAGCATTCCTGAATTAAGTTTAGCAAACAATATACTCTTGAAAATATTATATTTGGAATTCTTTCAAAAGATCTGGAAAAAAGACAGTTATGGAAATTGCAAGTAAAATACAGAATTGGGTAGTTGTGCTATTTATATAGGATATTAAACATCAATAAGTAACCTAAATATTAGAATCAATATTATCTCTACTCTTTAATGTATTATAATAATCTTTTTCTCATTCAAAATACAAACAAAGCCTGGTATTTAATTATAAGATATATATATATATATATATTTCATTTCTTTATTGCCAAAGTGGTGTACAGAGGGATTACAATTTCATATGCAAGGCAGTGAGTACATTTCTTATCCAATTTCATACCTCCTCCCTCATGACCCCCCCCCGCCTCCCCCTTCCTCATTTTCCTCCCTGCCATGAGTTGTACAGTTGGTTTACACCATATAGTTTTGTAAGTATTGCTGCTGTATTGGTTTGTCTTTTTATCATTTGTCTCTCGATTCTGGTATTCCCTTTCCCTTCCCTAGTTCCAGTGTACGTATATACAATATCCAGGGTACTAAAATCAGTTACAGTGATATTTTCTTTTGTATTTCTTTTCCGTGGTTTTACCCCTGCTAAGATAATATATTTTAATGACTCACCAATATCATAGTTATTTATTTCTTGACCTAATTAAAAGGCACCTTGCATCATATAAGATAGTCATTATTTTGACTTTTGTTAAGCTATATACTGGTGGCTCACCTGTAATTCTAGCTACTCAGGAGGCTGAGATCTGGAAGATTGTTATTTGAAATCAGTTCAGGCAAAAAAGTCTGTGAGACTTCATCTTGAAAATAATTAGAAAAGAAATCAGTAATGGAGTGCCAGTCTAGCAAGCACATGGTCTTTAATACAAATCCCAGTATCACCAAAATAAAAAAAGAAAGAAAGAAAATGTCTTTGATCTAGTTGGGCATGGTAATTTATGCTTGTTAATCCAACCACAGGAGACAGATGTCTAGATGATTATAGCTTTAGGGTACCACAGGTTAAATGTTAACAAGATCTTTTTTTAGCCTTACTTATGAAACTGTATGTAACTGTAGCCCCCCTGCTCATCACCTTTACAATAAACTTTTAAAAATAAAAAAATGATGTCCTTGAAAACATACCTTATCTGAAAATAAAAAGTCCAAAGGGTTTATTAAAAAAGTCACTCTAATACCAGATTTTTAAAAAGCTAATGAATATTAACTGCAATGTGATAAAGTTCAGAAAACAAAATAATATTTGTCTCCATTAAATAAAATTTCCCCTAGAAATTTATTTTTCTACTTGCCTGTTCATATACAAAATTTTATCATAGTTTCTGTGGAATGTAATAGAATGACAAGTCAGATTTTTCTGTTACATGGTAAATTGCAATTTTCAAATGTTCCAGTATTACATATTAAAAATAATATTTAAATTTCTTTAAAAGGAAATTTTATCACAAATCATTATTATGTATATAAATTATATGAAATTATTTTCAATTCAAATTTCACATTTCTTTCATGCACAAACTTAGACTTCATGGAATTTACAAGTTTCTTGAGCAGGAATTAGTCCTCAAGACTGTATTCTTGGCATTCATTAACCACTTTGTGGTTAATCAATTAGTCCTCAATATACTGAATTCTGGCATTCATTAACCACTTTGTGGTTAACCAAAGTCCCTTTCATGTTTGTAGTCATATTTGTTGGTGTCAATGGTTTGTACAAAATCAACAAGAAATATTTTCCAGCTTGTTTATATAATTCAGTCTACTATCACACTGTCTTTTAATAGTTTTTATATGTAAATTTTTAAAATAAATTCAACTTCTGTATATTCAGGAAGTATACTCTGTTTATTTCTAAATTTCAGAAGAAGTTCTTTCATTCTACTGGTTATATTTCAAAAATTTCATTTTGAGCAAAATGCATTTAATGATTACGAATAAACATGAGGGCCTATCCTGACTCTTGTTGCTGTTACAATATTCCAAAATGTAATTTCAAAGGAAGAGGTGAGAGTATTTTATATCAGGAAAGTAATAAAAAAATTAGAGTGTTATGTGTTTTGGAGGGTATCGCAGTAGGTCAGGGCTCATAGTAGGACATTGGGTATTGCTGGAAGCAGAAGCTGATCTTCTGTGTAATGCTTTATGTACCTAGTCTTTGGAAGGCTTTCCCCAGACTAAATTCTGGCTTTATAGTCTTCAGACCCTGTTTCTCCTCTTCAGGCACTTGCTCTTGATGGCAGTTTCCCATTCCTACGATGCCCTTTCCATATGCTTTCGTATTACAGCCAGAGGGTTAGTGGGGCTGCAACTAAGAGTTCAGAAGAGGAGCTTCTGGACATTTCTGAACCAGGAAGATGTATGTGTGATTTTCTTGGGGGAGCAGTATTTAATGAGGATTCTCCTGTGATGTACACAGGAGATTGGGAATCAACATGAAAACATCTGGTGACACAGGCCAACTCAACTTCCCCTTATATAGTGAATCTTCCCAACTTTACCATGCAGTGCATATGATGATTTCAAAGAAGCATTTGTTTCTCCAATCTGACTATAAATGCTGTTTAGTACTCAGCCAGTTCCTCCTACTTGCTTTTCAGCTTGGAATTTCCTGCTTTCCTTTTATGATAGTGGAAGCATCCCATTGTAAGTAAAACCTCTCACATTCCATGCTCACTGATAAATATAAACCATGGAGGGAGCCTTGCTTCAGGACAAGGGTTAAGGCTTTATTCATCTCAGTGCCCAGTGCATAGACCTGCTCAGTTACATGTCAAGGGCTGCAAATATGCTGAGAGCTAGTAACTCTTCTTTCATATATCAGAGGCTATATTATTGACCCTCGCAGATGAGCTGGTGACAAAAATCCAACCCAAGGTCATCTTTGAGTTTTGAGTCATCACATTTTCTGTCCATGTCAGCCATGGGCACACATAATGGAGGCAGGCGTTTGCTCATGGGCAGAATCAGATTGTCAGACTGGGATCCAGGCTTGAACAATGTAGATAATGAAATGCTGAATAGCAGATTAGAGTTAACTTTTGTGAACATGGCATTGTGCAGCAGAATGCAAGCCATGATTAGTGAGGAACTAGCTTGCAGGAGTCCACTTGAAAGCCCCCGACCCATGTCCACTTTTTATTGTCTATGAATATAGAGCTCCTCATTGTGGTGGCATTCCACAACTCCATATGTTTTTACTTATGTGAGTGAAGTTATGTGAGTGACTGAGTTATTGTGACATGCCCCTATGAGGTGGGTGAATGTGTTTCAGAAAGGAATAGGCTCACTCCATTTTCGTTGTAAAGAAACCCATTTATGTTCTTTTTTTCTAACCATTTTGAAGAACATGGTGTCCAAAAGCTTAGGAACAAGCAAAGATGGGAGGGGAAGAAAGGAGATGGAATGAAGAGTGAAAGGAAGGTTGGCAAGAGTCTGCTGAGCAACAACCTTAAAGCCTCAGTTGTATCCAGGTGATGCTCTGTGTTTGTCCCTGATTTAGCTACAAATAGATATGAACTCTGGGCCTTGTACTTTTCAGTTACATCTTTATTATGGAGCTCCCGCCACATTTTCTTGCTTTCTTTTTTTGGATAGTATGTCATTCATTCCTTTGAACATACCTCTGATCCTGATCCTTAGTTTTGCTTATCAAGTAGGAGGTCATGAATCACCACACCTGACTTGCTTTATTGGGATGTATCTTGAGATTTCAATACCTTTTCTTGCTTTCCACTATGTGCTTGCATTCCACTATGATCCTACCATCTCCACCCTATGTATCTGAGCTTCCAGCAAGGCACCGGTGTATTCACCCTGAGAATAACTGGTTTTGGACTCATAGAGTTCATATTCTCAATGGGAAGATAGGAATAATACACGATTAACATGAATTTGGAGTGTGGAGCAGTGCTATGTGGGCTTGTGTGTGTATTGGCAGATAGACTTCTCCTCTAGGCTTCTGCTTATTTCAGGAGCCAAGCACATGCACATAATTGTGGTAGAACACAGCATTTGCTTTTGTTGTGCTATATGCACTATGCTCAAGTATAGTAATCTATTTTAGCTGTGTTGTAAAAGCACAAAAAGAAAATGGATAGCAAGTATAGAGAGCTTGGCAAGAGTGTACAGACTGATGTATTTAGGACAAAATCCACACTTCTTTTGACTGGAATATCAAAACGACATTAAGTTTAAGAACATCAGAGTTGTTAGATACTTGTGTTGGTGATAGATATTGTGAAATGAGATATGTAGGAGGAGAAGTGACCGATGAAGAAATATCCTTTGACCCTAAAATACAGGCCTGATTAATATTTGTTTAATACGTAAGGAAAAGTGATATGATAATTTTAACAGTTGAGAACTGGAAGACTAGGCTCTTAACAGTTTTAAATAAGTTATTTTGACCACTCTAAAACAATTACCAGTTTTATGTAGGAAGAAATGTAGATTCATATTATAGTTTCACAGTAGGCTAAGAAATTAATATTTGGAAGTTTGGGGAACAGTTAAAAACATAGAATAAAATAGAAAAGTGCATCTGATGAGGCATTGTAAAATTTCAGTTCCAGTTATGTATGCTTGTGAGGAAACAGCCTGAAGAGAGTGTGTCTCACTGTGGGTTGGAACCAGAGGAATCTTGTTTGTCAGGCATGTTCACATTCCAGAGAAGGAACTGTTTTGCCATAAAACATAAGACAAGCTAACATAGGAGTGGAAGGAGTGAAGAAACTCCCAGAACTGTTTGCAGCATGTGGCAGAGTGGCTGTCCCGCATTACAGGGGTGCACATCTACATTCTCACAGCTGCTTCAAGGAAGTATGTGGGATTGTGCTCATCATGTAAATACCTAGGACTTGGTGCCTGCTGCTTCTGCCTAGAAGCACAATTCCCTTCATGTGTGACAAATCTAGTAGAACAAATGAAATGGAATTTCACTATTTGGGGCCTGGTTATGTCTTTACACAAGTTAAACTTAATCTTCATGAACATATGGTCTCCCTTATTGTATCACGTCACTTCCCTGTGAAATGCTGGTTTCTGTTGTTGGTGTTAAAATGGAATTTCAGTATAGTAACATTTGACAGTAAATCATTTTTGCTTCAAATAGTTTAGACATTTTTCATGTAAGTCCTGGTCCCTACAGATTTAACTGATGGTTAACTGATGGAATGTATAATAAGTTTATTTGGTATTTGTGTTTGTACATTGAGAAAGTGTTAATTTAACATCATGTGTTGAAGGTTTTCATACTTGTCACAACAATATGCTTTTTAATACACTTATTATGTTCGAAAGACTTGACATTGGGACTAATCATAATCATTGGGACTTATCATGTACAATGATTCTTTGCCAAACAGATTGAATATATAATTCACTTTTGCCATTTTCATAATAGATTTGTTAAAAATAGACCATTTATTATTTTAGGACACAATTAAGAAAGTCCCATTGAAACCAGCTGATATTCTCAAAAATGTCTTTTATATCTCAGAAATATATTTAAATATAACATTGCAAAATTGGTGATGCTGCTTTACCGGTCCATTATCAATTATGAAAAAAACTTAATACTTTCTTTTTAGCAAAAACTTTTATTGAAAATGCAAGCATTTATATGTTAAAGCATTCTTTTCTTTGTTACTTCATTAATTAAAGTTTTAGTGCTAGGGATCATACTCAGAGCCTTGCACATGATAGTCATGCACTCAACTAACTAAGCTATTACTCAGCTCCTCCAGTACAACAAATTATTTTCAGAGTGTGTTTTAGGCTGAATATGGTTTGCTACATAAAACAGCTAATATTTCTGCTGATATTTTTCATTTCATCCATGAAGATTATTTAATTTGTTAAGATATTTTCTGCTCACATAATTTTTTATCCCCTAGCTTTTAGACATTTTCTGACTTGTTTGGACTTTCCACATCTTACTATGAATTTTCCTAATGTTTTCCCACCCTATAGATTTTCTCATATGTATTTACTCCTGTGTCATAGTTAGCAGCTTTTCTCTCTCACTCTTCTTTCTCCTCTCCACTGCTGTGTCTCTTCCTTTCAGAAATACAATGCCTCTGCTCTTGAAGCTTCTATAAGCACCCTGAACAAACAGAATGAACATTGGCATTAACTTATTAGCTATTTCACTACATTGCTGAAAACTCAATAATTTTCCCATTTCTTCAAGAACAAAGTCACTTTTTATTCCTTGTCTCTGAGAGACATGGTCTGGCATCTGACCTGATTCCTTTTCCAATTATCCAGTTTCTTCCCTTCCCATTGTCCTTTTCATTATGCTTCAACCAAAGTGGACTTCTAGCTATTTCATATCATGAGTGTAATTTTTCTATATATTTTATCTGTAATATAAGCAGGAGTTGAGTGTCATAGAAATATTAACATTAAAATAATTAGTGGATTAGATACAACTAACTTCAAAAGTATAGCACCAGTTTCTTCTAAACGACTTGAAAATATCTGTGCAGAAGAGTGAAAATCCCTCCGACTTTGCTGATGTTCTTTCCAACAGTATGAATATGGCTACCAATTGTCTCTTCTTATTTACTTTACTTTTCTTTTGTTTATATTGAAAGCATCTTTCATTGAGTTGAATAATTATATAAATTTCTGAGTACTTGGAAACTTTGACATTATAGCTTTCAGTACTGCCCTTGGAAGGTGGTCTTAGTGGTTATTAGACACAGGCTATGGTTATAATTATGGGTGGCTGACAGAGAGTGAAAGAAAATCTCCAGACATTTGAGGCTGTCTATTAGATGGTTCAGATGCGTGGACAGTGGGATCAGGATTAATCTACAAATTGCAGTAAAGAAGAATGTGAATCAGGTGCTAAGTGAATGATCTTAGTTTCTTTATTGAAAGTAGAGGGAGGAGAGACTGCTAAGGCTCACTGGATATCTGTTTATATGAATGTATCAGGCCTGTTTTTAATTTCCTGTGCTTTATGATGTTTTGATATCTCAGAGTCTTTCCAATC
This sequence comes from Perognathus longimembris pacificus, assembly GCF_023159225.1. Taxonomy (NCBI): domain Eukaryota; kingdom Metazoa; phylum Chordata; class Mammalia; order Rodentia; family Heteromyidae; genus Perognathus; species Perognathus longimembris. The sequence goes on along the minus strand of NC_063168.1, from coordinate 18,171,703 downwards.
CTAGAGAGATCTACCACTCCCAGAGCAAGCTAATTTGTAAAACAGTAAATAACTGGGAGTTATAAACAACTCAGAGTACACTTTTCATTTACAGACCAATCAATTCAATGCCCATGGCCTATCAATAGTACTTACTTCCTTTCTTCAACTCTCTGACACCAAGGCAATATTTCCCGTGCCCTAACTCAGCAACAAAATTAAATAAAATATTCTGCTAATTCAGCTATGCTGCCACTAACACACAGAAATAAATATCAGCATGTAAACCTGAACTATAGAGAAGAAACACACAAAAAATAGGTGATTACAAAGCTATGTGTCCTCTGGTCATGATTTTAGTGAAAAATCTTTGAATACATGTAGTATAGAACATAGAAACATAATCTGGCATGGACTAAAGCATTAAGAGCAGAATTTGGTGGGAAATAAATGTTGTGGTGGGGGGTAATCAATTCAAAGGGGTAAGTTGAGCAGAGATGGTAACAGAGGATAAGGTTAAAGGTGTTTATTTGCATATATGCCAATACAATGAAACATGTTGACTTTGTTTTTTTAAGATGGTGGAGGATAAGTGAGAGTGATGCAAAGGGTGGGTGAGCTTGATCATTGTATTCATGTATAAAAAAATGTCACAATGAAATTCCCCTTGGATAACTATTATATGCTAATATAAATAATGAAAATAAGAGATGAATTTGAATTAAGTTTTCCTTTGGCTTACCCTGCATTTAAAGATATTTTCAAATTATTAGGGAATACTTTGCATAATTCTAAATAATTTAAAAGGGATATGACTAACCTTTCTCCTGGGAACATTATGATTTTGATTTTGATGGTGACAGAGGACTCATCAATTCAAGGAGTATATGTTAAACCATTCATATTATATAGTATGTGCCTCCAATATCTTTCTATAACGAAAAATAACTTTTTAGGCTGAACATGCAGCTCAGTAGTACAATGCTTAGTCTCCTGATTGATCCAAGCAACACACACACACAGAGACACACAGACACACACACACACACACACACGTCTCATTGTGCCTTGAGGAAACTTAGAATCATATGTACTTTACTTTGTGCAGGAATATATAAGAAAGACTAAACTATTATATATTTGGATAAGAATTTTGATTCATCTTCAAAGAAAACTGGTTGAAATCCTTCATTCGTTGTGGATTCTACCACCCAGGGCTCCTTGCTCACAGATCATGGTCTGTGTATCTTGTGGCAGGTTCTGTTTTAACTCCCCAGCTTCATTTTATCAGAACTTCAATCTCCTGGTATATTTTCTGTGTTTTCTCTAATCACAGTCACCTTAGAGGTTTTTCTTTCTTCCCATATGCTGTGCTGGGAATGACTACCTTATGAGTGAACGTCTGATGTTGCTTTGATATGACTGTTGAATTGAATCATCATGCCCTTACTCAGCCTTCTAGGTGTGCCCAGGACGAGTGTTTTGTATGTTCACCTAGGTGATAGTTGTACTCCTTTTGTAGTATGAAGTCATTCAAATTCAGTGCATAAGCTGAAACAATGTTATCACCACTCAGCATTACCAAACTGTTCCAAAACTTCTAGTACCTTAGTATTGTATGCTGATTAACTAGGAATTGTCACATGGTAAACCATAGTCTTGTATACAGTGCAAGCATTTTGTGTGGCAGAGGAATTGGGGTTACTTCCTTAAATTTTAGGAGAACTTAAGTACATTTTTCTTTTTGTTGTTTGTTTGTTGGATTGTGATGGTCCTGGAGCTTGAACTAAGTGCATGGGAACTGCCTCAGAACATTTTTTGAAAATGTTTATATTGTCAAAATGATGTACAGAGGGGTTAAAGTAACATGCATAAGGTAGTGAGTACATTTCTTGTCAAACTTGATACCTCCTCCCTCATTTTTTTCTCTCACCTTACCTGCTCTCCAATCCTCAACCCCCATCCCTGAGTTGTACAGTTGGTTGACAACATATAGTTTTGTAGTTAATTGCTGTTGCATTGGTTCACATTTCACCCTTTTTCTCACCATTTTGATGTTTCCCTTCCTTTCCCTGATTCAAACATATATAAAATACCCAGGATGCCTAAATCAAACACAGTGACAACAGGGGTTAAACCATAAGAAAGATAAACAAAAGAAAAAAGAAATATTTTCAGATAGTATGTTAAAATTAACAACAACAATTATCAACGACTTGTTTCTATAACTTGGAGTTCATTTTGCTTTGCATCATCGTATGTGATCGTATGGACATAGCTATTGAGCTATTGTGGTCATCTTCTAGGACTATGCTAGACGTATTCTAATTCTTACCAATGAGAGAAACCACAGAGTCTAAGTTTCTTTGGGTCTGACTCACTTCATTTAGCATGATTTTTCCAAGTCTTTCTGTTTCTTTATGAATGGGGCAATGCCATTCTTTCTGTTAGAGGCATAGAATTCCATCGTGCATATATACCACAATTTCTTGATCAATTCATCTACTGTGGAGCATGTGGGTTGGATCCATATTTTAGCTATGGTAACTAGTGTTGTAATGAACATGGTTGTGCTGGTAGCTTTATTATGGTCTTGTTTGTGATCCTTTGGGTAAATACCCCAAAGTGGGGTTGCTGGGTCCTAGGGGAGCTCTATGTTTAGCCTTTTGAGGAACCTCAATACTGCTTTACAGAGTGGTTAAACAAGTTTACACTCCCACCAACAGTATAGTAGGGTTCCCTTTTAGGCACATCCCCACCAATACCTGTTGTTATTAGGTTTTCTTGATAAAGAGTACTCTTACTGGGGTGAGGTGAAATCTCAATGCTGTTTTGATTTGCATTTCTTTTATGGCCAGGAATGTTGTGCACTTCTTCATGTGCTATTTGGCCATTCTCATTTCCTCTTCAGAGAAGTCTCTCCTTAAGTATTTGGCTCACTTATTAATGAGGCAGTTGTTTCTCTGAGGATTTGTTTTGGAAGAACTCAAGTTTTTGGAGTTCTAAGTATATTTTACATATGAAGCCCCTGTCTGTCATATGGCCAGTGAAAATCTTCTCCCAATCTGTGGGCTTTCTATTTATTTTTCAAGCTATGTCCTTTGCTGTGCAGATGCTCTGAAATTTGATGCAATCCCATTTGTCCAACCTTTTTTTGACTTGCTGTGTTTCTGGGCCTTTTTTAAGAAATTTTCAACCTGTGCCAAGGAGCCCTAGTGTTTCTCCTATTTTTTCCTGCAGTGTGTTCAAGGTATCTGATTTTACCTCAAGGTCTGATCCGTTTTGGATTGATTCTTGTGCAGAGTGATATATAAGGATCTAGCTTTAGTTTAGTTTTTTTTTTTTTAACAAGTGTTGAACCATTTTGCCAGCACCATTTGTTGAAGAGGCTGTTCATATTTTTAGCTCTCTTATCAAAAATTAGGTGGCCATAGGTCTGCTGGTTCATTTCTGATTTTTTCAATTCTATTCCTTTAGTCTTCAGGCCTGTTCATATGCCAATAACAAGCTGTTTTTATTACTATTGCTTTGTGCGTTTGATGTTTGGTATTGATATTCCTCTAGCACTGTACTTCCTGCTTGGGATTGTTTTTGGTACTTGGATTGCTTCCTCTATTTCATTGAAGAATGGTGTAGGGATATTAGTAGGTATTGCATTGAATTTGTAGGTAGCCTTTGGCAGTATTTCTATTTTCTCTTGAATTGTTTTTAACGATTACTCACACATTTTAAAACCCTGTAATTTTCCTTTTTCTACTGACTGAATACTTAAAGGTATATATTTCACACTGGAAAGCATCACAGTAGCTCCAACTATGTTTTTTATTTGCTGTTAAATTCAAATTTCTGATTTTGTTAATTCAAATATGGTTTTTTAAAGGCTTTTTATTAAATCAGAAATTAGAACAATTATCACAATTTGTAAAATACTGCTTAGTATTAATAGGACTCAAATGAAATCTTAATCACTTTGTAAGATTGCAAATGGAAGGCACTTAGGAATTCATTGGCATAAAACAAAATACACCTCAATAAGTACTGTGTGCAAAGCCAACATGTATTTTGTATCAAAACTTGGAATGCTGTTATTACATCTTAATAACCTTCCAAACCAGAAAACTGTAATTAATGTGAACACTCTCTAAAGTAATGATAAATATATTTCCTTAATTTTTCAACATTTGTCTAATGAGGATCAAGAGTGTGTCCAATATTTTGCTTCACATTTGTTGTGTATCCATGCCAGTAAGCCTACTGGACTTATGGTTATCAAGGTGGCAAATGGATTATAAAACCTAATTCCTAAGACTCCAGACAAAGCATACAGTTATGCTAATGATTATAATATTGAGCATGAATAGTGTTTCTCAACAGGATTATCATTGGGTTTTGGAGTTTAAAATTTTAACTTTGCATAACATTAACCAACCTGTAGATCCATATAATAATTGGGATTTTCAAACTGCTCCTTTGAAATAAAGATCTTGTGATATAAACCCTAGTTGAAACTCGCTATATGAAGTATGGATCAGCAAACACTGATTTTTTTCTTTTTTTATTATTATCTTTAGGCTGTTGTACAAAGGAGTGTTCCTTTAGCAAAGCAGTTTATGAATACACTATAACTTGATGAAAAATGTCAGCTCTTTCTACATTTTCACACATCTTTCTCTTATTTTTCTTAGTTTTGTAGGATTTACACTGGATTCTTGTCTGCATTTTCCTTGCCTTCTCCTCTTTATTCATCTACCTTTTTACCCTTGACCCTACCCCAACCCTTTTGAGTACCAACTCTCTGGTGCCTTATTGTGCTAAACTTTATTTTTGTTCCTTTCTAAAGAATTACACTATTTGAGATCTCCCTTGAATCTACTGTATTTCCATTAATAAATTTTATATACTTGCATATCTCCTAATATATTTACTTATGAACTGGTAAACTCAATCTAGCTTCCACATATAAGAGCAAGTATGGATCTATTGTATCTCTAGACCTGACTTACTTCATTTAATATAATTTTTTCCAAATGTTTCCACTCCTGGGCATTTACCCAAAAGATTAAAGCCTCCTGCACAATCATGTTTATGGAAATGCTATTCACTATCACTAAGATAGGGAATAAGCTCAGATGTCCCTCAATGGATGAATGGATCAAGAAGTGTAGTATATATTCAAAATATAATTTTAATCATACAACAGAAATAATGATATTGTACAGTTTGTAAAGAATTGCAAATAGTTTTTATAAACAATCAGATAATATTTGCAGTTTTGTGGACCTTAGTGTAGTCTGTCACTACTCAACCCAGCTGTTTCTCATAAAACAGACATGGAAAATACAAAAAATAGTATCTGGATTCATTATAGGTTCACTCTATTACTTATAGATCCTCTTTCTCTACTATTGGAGAATCCATGCAGAGCTCCTGCCCCTGAAATCAGTAATGTTGGTGTATTAAAGAAAATATTTAAACTTAATTTACAAACATTGCTTTGTATTCCTTACAGATGACCACAAAACAGCCCACAATAATTATACACATGAGTACAATCTTACAAATCATCTGGTTCTCATAATAAGTATTGAAAGTAATTTGTTGAAAAGCATTTTCTGTGAAGTGTTGTAATTATTTATTTTCATGTTAAAGGGCATCAGAAGACCAATTGACTCTTATAGGTCTATAAAGTTTCTTCTGTATAATTTTAAATGTAACAAGGGACTTTCAAGAGTATCATCATTTCAGCAATTAAGATGCAAAGTTATAACTTGGAATTTGTTTTCTCTCCTTAAAAAAAATATTTCTTTTATTCCATCGTGGCATTCCCTCAGAAAAATGCATGCTTAATGATCTCATACTTTTTAGTAAGGATGGCTCTGAATTTTTTTCCTTGAGTGCTCACTGAATTCTGAGCTACTTAAACTATTGGCATTGAAAATGAATAAAATATGCTTAGGTATACCTCCTATAGTGACTGAAAGAACCAGCGCTCTAATATTTCCTGAGTAACTTTGTTCACATGGTTTTGTTTTCCATCCCTCACAAATAAGTTAACTTTTAGAAGTGGCTGGCTTAGTAACCAGTTGTTACTTCTCTGTTTATTCAAGAAATAGTAAACACGCAGGTCTGTCTTCAAGGGCCTCGGAATTTTAATGTGAAAATAATTAAAATCACATGTGATTTTTGGCCACTGGAGGAGGAAGCAAAAGTGACTGAACAGATCCAGACATGTTGCTGAGTTGACTCTTAAAGGAGAACTGAGAGTGAGGCAAGAAAACAGAATAGAACTTCCCTGCAGAATGAGTGATGCAGTGAAAGCCTTAAACGCATAATTTAACTTGAATGTCTAGAGACCTGAGTTTGTATGTAAGAGTCAGTTAAAACTCACAGTGAATCAGGGTCATCAAAAACTCCAATAGTAGGGACAATGGTATGAATTCATAGTTTGGAATTTTAAAATGTATGTGGCTGTAGAATAAGAAAGAGTTAGAGAAGAAAAAGACTGAAACTGAGTTGAAGATGATGGTGCACAAAAGTAATCCCAGGTACTGTGAAGGTAGAGGCAGGAAATTACTGAGTTTGAGGCTAGCCCCAGCATAAATAATACAAACCCTATCTCAAAAAATAAAATTATACAAACGAGCTCTGGAGGAAGTGCTCAAGTTACAGGGTGCTTAATCTTGAGAGTGGCAATATTACTATACAAGGTTGTTTAATAATCTAAGAAAGATTAATGGAAGTAAAAGAGTAGAGGAAAGAAAAAAAGAAACCATTATAAAATGTACAGGAATAGGATTTACGGTGGTTGACTACTTTTATTTGTAGAGGTGAGACAAAAGACAAAAATCAAAGACAACTTCTGCATTACTAACAGGTGATTATAAATAATGGTTGTGCCTATTAACATGTGACCATAGAATTAGGACCCATGTTGGGGTAAAGTAAGTACAGTTTTAAGCCTGTACATTTTGAAGTAAACTATTGCAAGTAGGAGACTAACTGGAATTCTAGGAAGAATTGGGAGCTGGAAAAACAGATTTGGGAAAGTTCAGCATCAAATATACTTTTGACAGGAGTAAGGTTAATCAGACATTGCCCAAAGGTCAGAAATCAAAGACAATGACAGAATTCAGCATTGCATACAGGCTGCATACAGAAAAAGAGGCAGTAAAGAGGACTAAGAATAAGCTTCTTAGAAGATAAAGAACCAAATTGTCTAAATACTTTTATGATGATGTTAAGTAATAAGAGCTGAAAGGGGCCCTGGATATTTTTGAGATGATATATTTATTTTTATTTGGACAAAGAATGTGTGATCATTATATAAATTGTGTGAGTATATATAAATATATGATGAAAAGTATAAATAATTTTGCATAATTTGTCACCCTAATCCTGGCACCCTGCCTAAGTACTGTTAGAATTTGATATATGTATCTTCCCAGACTTCTTCTATATGCAAATATATTCTCTATATCAAGATATATATTTTTATATAACCAAATGAGTTCATACCATAAAAGTATGGGATGCTGCATGAATTTGATTGCCATCCTTGCCCAGAGACTATGATAATCTTCCCTATATCTTTCTCTGTTAATAAAAAAGTGAATCACATGTTCTTCATTGAATTAAGCAACTTGGGAGTCACTTGTAATTTTGCAATGCTAATTTCAATAGAATGGTAAGGCAAAGGATGATTGTTATGGGCTAGGAAATGCAGAGTTAGGGTAGGAATAGAGCAAGCCTGATGCCTTAGCCTTCCAACAAGTTACAGTATGAAGGAGAAGAGAAGTATACAATTACTAAAGAGGAATAGGAAGGAGAGAGACATTTTATATGTGTTTTAATTTATTGGTTTGACAAGACTTTCTACTTGATAGAAAGAGCCAGAGGACACTGAGAAACAGGTATGCTACTAAGCTATGGCAGAAAGGGATGAGGCTTAAGCAAGAAGAAACAAAATCTCTCTTCTAATAAGCCAATTGGGATGGGGGTGATTATGATGCTGACACATTTGCAAATGCATCATCTGAGGTGATTCAGAGCACATCAGAATGAAGATGACTGATAGCCACATGTATTGAGTTACTTGAGCGAGGTAATTCTGTCCTTTTGTGACCTTGGGAAAAAAGTGAGCAAGTTGTCTTCTATCCTGGTAGCACGAAATGCATATTAGCAAGGTTTAGTCTTTTCAGACAAACTAAAAGGTCAGAAATAATCAGCAAACACTCTTGTCACTATAAATAACATTGTGGAGTTTATTATCTACATGTTTTCTGTGAAGGTTTTGAAGCAATTTTCTTCTTAGCGTTACTACCCATGCTGCATTGAGCATGTTTAGGAAGTTCATTATACATTGGGAAAGACTGCCCAAAATTAAAACAAATTTTGGTTGCATTTCATTAACCTTGAAAGATCACTTAACATTCTTGCATTTTAAAATATCTTTTACAACAAAACTGGGATATTATCATATTGACCTCGAGACCTAGAAGATGCCATAATGTAGTCTCTGTAAAGTGTTTGAAGTAGAATCTGTTAGGGACCTACTGCACTAACATGTTGTGTCCATGTTGTCGCTCAGAGATACAGCATGATTTGATGGCAGGAACATGAACCTATTATTAATGAGAATTAACTTTGGCTAATAAATAGAAAAGTCCAAGGAAATCCTTGTTATTTTCATATTTAAATTCCACGAATTTAGTGGAAAGAGTCATACTACCTCATATCATACAGAACTATCAGAGCATCATTTGCATTTTGGGAATGCCATGTTATAGTTTAGTTTTTTATTTACAAAGGTATATCACCTAAGGGTTTGTTTTTTTTAGCTCATACACACTTAGTTAAAACTCACAGAAGGAAATATTTGTTAATGTTTTACTTTGTTACATATGGATTGACTAACAAATTTAGCAAAGTCATTCGCCAAAGAGCATATATACTGAATCCTGCGGATACTGAAATACCAATCCTTACAGTAAAATATTTGTAAGCAAATATAATTGCTTTGATGTTTGATGACCTTTCAAGTACTATAGTTCAATTGAAAGGGGGCAATGATAGCAAAATATGGTGAATTATTTCCATTTATTGTTGTGGTTGCAATATAAATAGCAGTACCTGTTTACATTCAATCAAATGAATAAGCCAGTTTAAGTTAAGGGAAACTGAATGAAGCAGGCGATATTAGACTTAAGATGTTTCCCTATGAGTTTCTGCGATGTAATCCCTTAATAAGTCACCAGCACACATCTGGATTTTACTTTGACTTTTAAAATGCATTGTAATAAGCCACTTGAGCTTGCTTGCAAAACACAAGTTCCTAGGTACCAATCAAATATTTTTATTGATACTTCACTGTTTAAAGTGGCTTTGAATATCTACATTTATGTCTTTATATCATATTACAATTTCTTTGTCTTTTTGTCTAATCTCCCTTCTGGGGTTACTTAATGACTTTCGAAAATAGTTCGTCTGCTTATTTTGAATAATTTTTAACTAGGTTGCATTCAAGACTATATTATTTTTGATTGTGCTGTTAAGCAAACTTTTCAATATGGCTCCATCAAGACAATCACAATTTGAAGGAGCCCTTCCTACTTTCTCATCTAAATGCCCTATTTAAATGGATGTTATAATACTCCTAGCCATGTCCAATCCCAGCTAAACCCACCCTCTAAGTTTTCTTCTGAGGAGTGGCTTCTGTTGTTATCCTTGATGGCAAAAAACAAATTCTAGTCAGAATTAAGCAACTATAATTACTTGATATTACTCACAACTCTCTCTGATGACTATGTGCGTTGTGGCTGGTTAGCCTGTATGCCTTGAACTAATAAGAGTTCATATTTCATAAATGTGCTATGCACTGTAATATGGAGTCATTCTAGGGAGAAAACTTTTTGGGGTGGTGGATTTGTATTTGTTTCTGGTAAATGTCACTGTTTTTGTTAAAGGTCCATCTATATATATATTGCAAAGAAGTATAACATCAACTTTCAACATAAAATAATTGACCTTTTGTAATTTTTGTCATATTTGTATTTGCTTATAAAGTAGCTATAAGAGTTGACTCAGTAGAAGTCAAGTTCATGTGTACCCATAACATTTTTACGATATACCGCTCACAGTTCTTATTATTAAGCAGGCAAAGACTTGAATATGTTAGAGAGGACAGATCTAATGTGAAGCAGACAGGAAGGACAACACAAGACAACTTGTGTTTTGGATGTTATCATCCTAAGTGCTGGTGAGATTGAGAAAGAGTTTGGAACTGGGAGACTTCATAAAAGCAGATGAGGTATGAAACACATTTGGAAACAAAGGGAAAGTTTTGTCAAGGACAAGAAAACTTCCTAAGAGATATTGGATCTAATCTGCAGAGTATGAATAATCCTTTTCCTTCTGTGTAACTCTGTATTGAGTCAAATGTCAAAGTATAATTTACTAGATTCCTGAAGAAGTTCTTAGAATCATTTTGCCTGAACAAAGAAGCCAAGTTTTTAAACATTACAAAAAATGACCTTTTCTGAATAAGTACTGATATAGACATACATATACACATGCATATGCATATGTGTCTATATATACATAATGTAAATCATATTTTCTAAACAACCTCAAGTTATCAATTGTCTTCAGGTTTTAATAAGTCCTGAATTTCTGGAAGCTACACGAAGAACTATTACCTCTTTCAAATAAACAGAATTAACAGGATAAAAGAATTGACACTAGAAAGAATAGGGTATGTTAGATCACTTTTCCTATCTGTGTACTTAATTAAACATTTATAAAATACATAATAAAGGATCTAGTATTTTAAGGGTGATTTTTAAAACAAAATTAACAACTTGATGAAATTAGTGGATTATGTCAAACTAATGTCCATTTCTTTGTGAAGTAATTAAACAAAATGTTAAAATCCTCATTTAGTGACTAAATGCTCTTATGATTTAGGGATTGTGAAAAAGGTATAGCATGATATAGTATTTGGGCACTTCGCATAGAGACAGAGTTCATTTGCTATAATGTGGCCCAAATTTTGTTGGAGCTAATGGCTTATGGTAATGATGATCCAATAGTCCAGAATCATAAAGTGGAATAGTGACTTGATTAAAAAGAGCACATAGAACTTGTTGGTGAAGAGATGTAAGCCATCATTTCAGTTACATAGGAAAAGAACATTAAGGATAATTAGTTTGCACTGAATTTTACAGTGAGACTGATGATATGGGGGGCAGTTGGTGTCTATTTTCCTATATCCTGAAAGTGAAATGATGAGATTGTAGCTCTAGATTAGCATTATATAATCATTCCATATGAAATTCTATTTTCCAGCAGGTTAGAGAGGTGGAGAATAGGTTGATTGCCGAAGACGGTAGGTTCATGTTAAATAATTTCAGGTTAAATTTGGATTGTACATGTAATTCCTTAAACTATGTTAGCTCTAATGCTGGCAGTTCTGAATTTGAGTTGTTGTGGTATATTACCCAAATCTCAATTGAAGGATACCTAATCAAATGGAGCAATGCCAACAACCTTTATTCAAAAATATTTTGTTGACAAATCAGAGTTTCATTAGGGAATTAGAAAACCATCCAGGATAGCAATACTTAATCTCTGTAAGTGCTTATAGAGAATAAATACTATAAATATTGCCAAACTGAATGTCATAGACATTCACATTAAGTAGAAAGAAAACTGGGATTTTTAAGTATATTTAATTTGTTTATGATTCCAAGATCAATTTAAATGAAAGTGTAAATGCAGGACAATCAAGAAAATTAAATTGATATTCACTTGCATTTTCAATTTCAAATTACTGAGTTTCTCTGACCATACCCTAGGAATAGTGAAATTCTATTAAGTTGGCACATAGTTTTAATTTTTATTAGTATTCTATTCTACTTTTCTGAGTGTAAACATATTTTAGCACAATATGAACATACTTATTTCTTTTTTGATATGCAAACTTGAGTGTATATTATTAGTCTCAGTTTATCACCTTCTAAATCTTGAGGTTGTACAACTTTCTTTTATTTCAAAGTTTTTATTATAAAACTGATGTACATAAGTTACAGTTTCATACGTTAGGCATAGGATACATTTCTTGTACTGTTTGTTAACTTGTTCCTCATACCCCCCTCCCCCTACCCCCTTTCCTCTCCTGAGGTGTTCAGTTCACTTACACCAAACAGTTTTGCAAGTATTGCTTTTGTTGTTGTTTCTCTTATTTTACCCTTTGTCTCTCAATTTTGGTATTCCCTTTCTATTTCCTAATTCTAATACCAGTCTTCACGGTTTCCAATATACTCAGATAAGATTACAGAGATAGTGTAGATACAATCACAAGAAGAACATCATCAATAGTAGAAACTACAGATACACATGGGATGTTGAAAGTAGTTACAACTGTGATATAACAATCATTTCCATAAAATGGAGTTCATTTCACTTAGCATCATCTTATGTGATCATAAGGCTATAGCTATTGGGCTCTTGTGATCCTCTGCTGTGACTTGCCTAAACCTGTGCTAATTATTCCCAATAAGGGAGACCATAAAGTCCATGTTTCTTTGGGTCTGGCTCACTTCACTTAGTATAATTTTTTCCAAGTCCTTCCATTTCCTTACAAATGGGGCAATGTCATTCTTTCTGATAGAGGCATAAAATTCCATTGTGTATATGTACCACATTTTCCTGATCCATTTGTCTACGGAGGGGCATCTGGGTTGGTTCCAGATTCTCGCTATGACAAATTGCGCTGCAATGAACATTGTTGTGCTGGTGGCTTTACTGTGATTTTGTTTGTGGTTTTTTTGATAAATACCCAAAAGTGGGGTTGCTGGGTCATAGGGGAGTTCTACATTTAGCCTTCTGAGGAATCTCCATACTGCTTGCCAGAGTGGCTGAACCAGTTTACATTCCCACCAACAATGAAGGAGGGTTCCCTTTTGGCCACATCCCCTCCAACAACTGTTATTGTTAGTTTTCTTGATATAGGACATTCTTACTGGGGTAAGATGGAATCTCAATGTTGTTTTGATTTGCATTTCCTTTATGGCCAGTGATGTAGAGCACTTTTTCATATGTCTCTTGGCCATTCTCATTTCCTCATCAGAGAAGTCTCTTTGTAGGTCTTTAGCCCACTTGATGAGTGGGCTATTAGTTCTTTGCGGTTTTGTTTTGGAGGAAGGTAATTTTTTTAGTTCTGCATATACTTTAGATATGAGGCCTTTGTCCGTTGAATGGCCGGTAAAGATCTTCTCCCAGTCTGTGGGCTTTCTGTTTATCTTGCAAGCTATGTCCTTTGCCATGCAGAAGCTCTGCAGTTTGATGCAGTCCCATTTGTCCAACCTTTCTTTGATTTGTAGCCTTTCTGGGTCTTTGTTCAGGAAGTTCCGTCCTGTGCCAAGGAGCCCAAGTGTTTCTCCTACTCCTTCCTTTAGTGCTTTCAGGGTGTCTGTTTTGATTTCGAGGTCTTTAATCCATTTGGAATTGATTTTGGTGCAGGGTGATATATAAGGATCTAGTTTTAGTTTGTTGCATGTGTTGAGCCAGTTTTTCCAGCACACTTTGTTAAAGAGGCTATCTTTCTTCCAAACTATTGTTTTAGCCCCTTTATCAAAGATTAAGTAGGCATAGTTCTGTGGGTTCATTCCTGGGTCTTCAATTCTGTTCCATTGGTCTTCAGGCCTGTTCTGGTGCCAATACCAAGCTGTTTTTATTACTATAGCTTTATAATACAGCTTGAAGTTGGGTATTGTAATTCCTCCAGCACTGTTCTTTCTGCTTAGGAGTGTTTTTGCTATTCTAGGTCCTTTATTATTCCATATGAATTTCTGGATTGCTTCCTCTATTTCATCAAAGAATGGTGTTGGGATATTAATGGGTATTGCATTGAATTTGTAGATAGCCTTTGGCAATATTGCCATTTTGATTATATTAATCCTCCCAATCCAGGAGCATGGGAGGTTTTTCCATTTCCTTAGTTCTGACTTAATTTCGTTTTTCAAGGTTTTAATGTTCTCCTCAAAGAGGTCTTTCACTTCTTTGGTTAAGGTTATGCCTAGGTATTTTATGATTTTGGAGGCTATTGCAAAGGGGGTTGCTTTCCTGATATCAGCCTCGGTCTTCGGGTCGTTAGCATACACAAAGGCCGTTGATTTTTGAGGGTTTATTTTATCACCTTCTAAATCTTGAGGTTGTACAACTTTCTTCATGAGTTTCCTTTAGAAAAGTTTGAGTAGAAGGAAGAAGCTCTGAAGTAGTTATTTAATATGCTTTTTAAAATTTTTAAGGCAATGTCATTCTTTCTGATAGAGGCATAGAATTCCATTGTGCATATGTTCCACATTTTTCTTGACCCACTTATCTACTAAGAGGCATCTGGGTTGGTGCCATATTTTAGTGATGACAAATTGTGCTGTGATGAACATAGTTGTGCTGGTGGCTTTCGTGTGGTCTTGCTTATAATCTTTTGGGTAGATGTCCCCATTGGAATTCTGTGCCTTTTTCAGAAAGAATGACATTGCCCCATTAATAAGGAAATGGAAGGACTTGGAAAAAATCATACTAAGTGAAGTGAGACAGACCCAAAGAAAATTAGACTCTATGGCTTCCTGGGAATACTTAGTGCATGTCTAGGATAATTCTAGCAGAATATCACAGTCAATCACAAAGAAGATGATGTTAAGCAAAATGAACTTCAAGTTATGGAAATAAGTGGTTTATCATTGTTGTTATTTTCAACATGCCATGTGGAATTATGCCCTTTTTATTTTGTGCTTCTTTCCCATGGTTTTACCCCTGATATCTCTGTAACTGATTTTGGTACCTTGGATATTTTATATATGTGTATTGGAACTAAGGAAGGGAAAGGAAATACCAAAGGATAAAAAGACAAACCATTGCAACAATACTTACAAAACTATATGGTGTAAACCAACTGTACAGCTCATGGAGGGAGGGCAATGGGGAGAGGGGAAGGTGGGGGAAAATAAGGGAGGTGGTAACAAGTTGGATAAGAAATGTCTTAGGTATGAAACTGTAACCCCTCTGTACATCACTTTTATAATAAAGAAATGAAAAAAAATAGTAAGGCATTTCTTAACATGCATTTATACTTGGACATGAAATTTTACTATAGCCCTCTCAAATCATTAGCATGATAATTTTGCTCACTCGAGCATTTGAGCATTTTTTTCAGAAGTATGGATTTGCCACAAACAAGTGGTCTTGCAAATACTAAAAAACTTGGGGGAAGTGTTACGTGTTACATTAGCCGTGCCAGAAAACCCTTTACTTAAAATGACAAAAACTAGCTGGAAATTGCATATCACTTCCATTTTGAATAAAAATATCGACAGATCCTGTAATTGTAGCACTGACTTGCATCTTGGGTCACCTCTCGGTTCACTGAGCCAAAGCATTGGATGGCTATTATGGAAAGCAAAGTTGTAGATGATACACTGCATCTTCCCACTTAAAGTAAGTGGAAATGAGCTTAAAATGAACAGACATAAGGGGAAAAATAAGAAGCAGACATTCCCACAGTTTATCCACTAACCCAGACCATTTCCACATAGAAAATATCTCTAGGAAGAATGCCAAACATTCTTTCTTAACTCCATTTAGAACTGCTACCAGTGAGCAGTCTTTCCACTGGGAATAAGGATGTATTTTATTTGTGCTATAATCTCAACTACAGAAAAATTTCACTTCAATCTAGCAATTGAGTATGACAGATTCATACACACACATACTCATACATACATAATGAATTTAGACTATATTTTTTGATGTCTAAATAACAGAGGAGTTAGTTACTCCCTCTGTGATATCCAAAATGATGACCTATATTTTCCTCCTCACTTCTCACTTTCTGTCATGCATGATAAAAGTTCATGACTGTATAGTGCTTCTAAAAAGATGATTTCTTGCCATGCAGCATTTGACCTAGTGAATCAGAAACTCTGTGCCATATTTATCATATCAGTTCCACCCAGATAATGTCATCTCAATTACATTTGCAAATTCCCATTTATTGTGATGATATAATGTATTCATCCCCAATGTCATGGGGACAAATTATTCATCTACTTAGCATAATTCATAATATGGTCTTACTTCTGAGTTTTCCCGGACCTTGTGTTTCACACTAGTTTGCTCATCAACATTCTCATTTGCCAGCTGAGACAAAGTTTGGGGGGTATTGGACTTTGGGTTTTAGAGCACCTAATTTTGGGAACTCCCTTTGTTTTTTTTAAACTCATCTTGTCTTAAGAGATCTCTAGTGGCTCCTTTGTTTAGGTCCATCTAGTGACAAAGGTAATAATCATGTAGGTGATATTGTAAAAAAGAAGATTCATTGTTTTTGCATATAAAATGAATCCACTGATTTTCAGAAGGAAATCATTCATAAAATAAGGTTGCTGACGGACATACTTATTTTGCAAATGATGAGATTTGAATCAAAATCTCTTTGTACAATTAAAGATAATATGAATATATTAAAATTTTTTAAATATTCCACAAAAAAAATGGATTTGAAGGTAGGGATTTGGGGATCCACTTCTTCCCATACTTTGTCTTTACAATACAGAAGTAAAACAAATGTTGAAAGGAGAAAGAATTACTATCTCTAGTCCCAAATGTAAAACAAAAAGCATGTCTGTGAAAAATAGGACTTTCTTTCTGTTTCTAAGTTTTGATGAGTAGCCTTTTCCCTGCATTAGGTTCATGTGAACATTCTGTACTTCACTTTTCCCAGTGAATATTATCTCTGTCATAAGCAAAGACTGAATTTTGTCCTCAAAGGAATCAATTGACACCAGTGATTTGTGAAATAACTTTCTCTTCCACATTTAGATGTGTAACACTAAGGTAGTCCTCCCAGGCTCCTGGCTGTGACTAATTCAGTTTCTTTGCTCATACAGTACTTGTCTTTGGGGCTATTACTCATTTCTGTTTAAAGTACAGTATGCCAGATTAGTGTCTCTGTTGTGACTATGCTAGAATTTTTTGGTTCTCTGACATTTGTGAGTGTCATTTTTTTTAAAGATGTATATTGGAGCATCCATAAAAGGCTGTGATTTCTTGATCCACCAGCTTATATAAATTAGCATGCTCAACATGTAATGAAAGCCTCTGCTGACCAGCACAAGGACCCTTGATACCATATAGAAATCAGTTCACTCCTAGTTACCCACCTTTTCGACAAGACTTCCTTGTTCATCACCACTGTTACTGAACTCCTTATTACAACAGAGTTTGAAAACCATACTGAGAAATCTTCCCATGAAATTGCAATATTGTGTCATGAATACTGGACCAGGAACATATACAGGATTATACATCAGTAAGATGAAGATATTGCAGTGCATACAGGAAATTGTTACCTTCAATCTCTCCCAGCATAAGCTGCATTGACCAGAGAAGAAACCCAGGCTTGTGAGGGCTACTTGTGGCAGTTCTTTGTGTGAGGGGGGGAAATGTGAAAAGTGTTTTAGGTTTTTGGAGGACTGGCAGTATGTCAATGGCAATGTTTGTTGTTATAAAAGAACAACATTGGCCTGTATAGTTAGACTGCTGAACTTAGGTTATTTTCAACATGGCATTTGGAGACAGACAAAATGGCAGCACACTATATCTTTGCCTTTTCTGTTTTTCCACTTGTTGCTTTCCCCCTCACACATACACACATCTTTTCATTTTATGCAGTAGATTAATTCTTTTGCTGAAAAAATCAATTGTTCAATAGCTACTAAAGAAACTCTTTGCTACTAGAGTCTATTGTGATAGACCTTCTTTGTAGTATTAATTCTAATAGAAATAATCATCTGTGTTGATTTATAAGGATAGATTGGAGTGAGGACATTGATTCAAAAGAAAAGAATAGCCACAAATACTTTGATTTATGGTGGTATTAAGGCAAACAATTCACATTCAGTTTCTATAAGCTGAAGTTGTTTCTGTAGTGGTTAAATGTCAAAACCTATTCTGCAATTTCTTGATGAAATGTATAAGTTATTCTTTCAAGTTAGGATCATATTTCATGCTTGCTAAATGGAAGACTGGGGAGGCTGCTACCTGTGTGTCACTGGTTCTAAGAGACAGTTGCATCAAGATGAGAGAGAAAAACAGGATCAGATAGTAATTCTGTGGACACATGTTTAAATTCAGTGAGTAATCAGTATATGTAGATGGGTGCAACCAAAACTTCAGAACCATGGACACTTCATGTGCAAAACATTGTTCTTTCTTAAGAGAATTACAATTACGTTGTCCCAAACATTATTCCCATTGGTCTTTTGTGATGACCGGCATTCTACACCTGGTGATCATGGTGGGTATACTTTGCATTATGGTTAGCCACAGTATTCTTTGTTGGTTTTCTCCACAGTATTTTTTGTTGTTGTTTTTGCTATTGTTTCATTTTTGTTATGGTAATTGGTTTTGAACTCAGAGAAGTCATTGTGATTGGTTGACTTGTTTGTTTATGAGGCTCCCTACCATTTGAACAAGACATCCAGCTTGGCTTTTTTTTACTTGTTATTTCATTGATGGATTCATTGGACTTTGTTTCATGGGCTAGTTAGAAACTATGTCCTCTGGATCTCGGACTGAGAAGCTAGGATTAAAGGCTCAGTTCCCCCATGCACCCCTCTCTGTTTTCACACATATGCATAAAGACACATATGTGATACATACACAGCATGTATCACACTGAGGTATAAATAACTGCTCTCTTATTTGAATGTCTAGACTTTTAAGCTATAAATTACATAAGAACCAGACTCAAGGCTTTACGAAAAGATAGAATATATATACATAGATATATGTATATATAATAAATGTTGCATGCAAGTATTCCAAGTGCAATAGTGCTTCAAAAATTTTCCTAATTTGCACAGGTATAGTTAAAGTATTTCATTTTTTTATTTTGTAAAATTATGTATGCTTGGGGCTGGGAATGTGGGTTAGTGGTAGAGTGCTTGGCTTGCATGCATGAAGCCTTGAGTTTGATTCTCAGCACCACATAAACAGAAAAAGCCGGAAGTGGCGCTGTGGCTCAAGTGGTAGAGTGCTAGCCTTGAGCAAAACAAAGCCAGGGACAGTGCTCAGGCCCTGAGTCCAAGCCCCAGGACTATCAAAAAAATTATGTATGCTTCATTGTGTCATATGTATGTATGTATGTGTTTAATTATTTATTTATATGCTGGTCCTGAGGCTTGAGCTCAGGGCCTTGTGGTCTTATTTGGCCTTTGCACTCAACTCAGGTGCTCTATCACTAGAGCCACACCTCCACCTGCATCTTTTCCCTGCCTGGTAAATTGGAGATAAGCACTTCAAAGATTTGTCTCCTCTGGCTTGCTTCAAACTTAAATTCGCTGATGTTGGCCTTAGTCACTAGAATTTTAGATATAAGCCACAGAAGCTCAACTTTCATTGTGTCTTTTTAAATGTTGACTTCACATACTAAACACTTCATTCGCTTAAGAGAACTGAAAACACATCATTGAAATTGTGAACAAATGCAGCATCACTCAGAATAAACCAAAAGAACAAATAATGTAAAATGTTAATGAACAAATTGTCAATGTGTATCTATATTGTAACATATCTAGCCATGAAAGGAATGAAATATTGCCACATTATACAGCATAGTAAACCCTAAAACATATTATGCTAAGTGAAATAAACTAGATATAGAAGCCCACTTGTAGAGCTGCATGTATATGAAATGTACAGGATAGGTGAATTATTCTGATATAAAATAGATTTGTTTTGCTTAGGGCAGATATGGGACCATTAGAGGCTGCTGTTGGGAGGATAGAGAGTTTATTTTAGGGCTGAAGAAAATGTCTTAGACTTGATTGTTGTAATGAGTATACAGTTCTGTGAACATTCTGAAAACTACTGAATTATACAACTTAAGTGGATGAACAAATTCACCCCTCTATATTTCCAATCCTTTCCTATCTTTTCCCCTTTTTTTCTCTCTCTGATTTTAGCATTCTTGCTTACGTAGCATCAGATCTGGTTTTTCCATCTCTAACTTGAGAAGGTTAGACACTTAATCTCCAAATGTGTTTCAAGTTTCAGTGTTTTTTTCATCAGTTTACTTTTGTGAACATTATTTGTAAATTATACCTTGTTTTTTCTTAGGGAGCATGACTTCGGCAACTTCACCTATCATTTTAAAATGGGATCCCAAAAGTTTAGAAATCCGGACGTTGACAGTGGAAAGGCTCTTGGAGCCACTTGTTACCCAGGTAAGGGATGCTTTAAAATGCTTGTTGCTTCCTCCCTCCAAACAGCACAAGAAATGTATCCATTGCCTAACGTATGAAACTGTAACCTCTCTGTACATCAGTTTGACAATAAAAATTAAAAAATATAATATACTGGGAAAAAAATAAAGTGCTTGTTGCAGGTAAACGTTTCTAGTGTGATTTGCCAAGATCTTGAGTAAGAATTTGGAAATCCTCAAAAGAGGTCATAACAAAATACTGAATAATGGGTACATTATTTCCTGAGTAATGGATATTCTCACTGCCTTATAAGGTATAAAGTGGCTTTATAAAATGATTCATGGGATTTTAAAAAATAAAGTTGAATAGATAATTGAAGGGACAAATTTGGTGAAGGAAGCCTTCATTTGTAATAATGGCTTCAAAGTCTAAAACTAGCCACCGTTCTCTGGCTTTCAGATACTAATGCACAGTTCAGAAAAAAGAAAACAAAGCAAAACTGTGTTTACTACTTAAGAATATTACATATTTATTCAATTGCTTTTCTATCAGTTTACCAGACAGAATTCAACCCCTTGTAATGATGAAATGATTCATTTTTTTGTCTTGTACAATTGTCACATTTCCACCAATGAACTATCAATAGTGAAAATAATATCAGGATTTTGTTTTTTAAAGTGAATTTCCTTAGTGGCCATTGAAGCATGCCCTTTGGTACAGTAACTCTGAAATTCCTGGAAAAGGAAAAAGTCAGCCTTTGTTGTATATCTGAAGGTAATTATTATATCACTTTAAGCTCAGCTTTATTTTTATTGGTTTGTTATATTGGTTTGTTATAACAAATTATCATCAAGTTAATTGTTTAAAGAAACCTTGATTTATTGTTTGGTAGTTTTAGAGGTCAGAAATTTTAATTTTAGGTATTCTGTACAAAGGCTAGCAGAAAATTATTTCTTTGCTTTTTTGTTGCTGACAAAGGACACTTTACTTTCTTCGTCTGTATTCAAAGTCAGCAATCTGGAATTTCCACATTGCTTTCTCTCTCTGAGCTCTGCAACTTCTTATATTTCCTGTTGATATTGGCATTTCTGCTTCCCTCTAGTAAGAACTCCATTAAATTTGGCTCACCCAAATAAGACAGAAAGTTTTAAAAATATTTTATCGGTAATCTATATCTAATAACAATTTAAATACCTCAATATATCCATAGGATATGCCTTTAGATATTAAAAAAGACATCTGATAAAATTTTGCATTTATTTCTAATAAAAATTTTAGCTCACAATAGGATTAATATATAAAAATAAGGACAGTTACAAGGTCAGTTTTGCAATAGAACAACAACAAAAAAGAAACCTCCAAATCTCTATTTGTAATAGATTTAGCATATTGAGAGTGATATGAGGCTGAAATTAGGTTGCTAGAGTTATGAGTATATAAAATATGTTTCTATCTATTGAAAGCATTTAGAAAGCCAAAGATAAAAACTTGAGAATTTCCTTAACTGTGTTAAATCTGTATTTATTTTGTAGTTTTATTTTCAATCTTATAATTCTCTGCATGTCACTGGGGTAGGATTCTGTTTGGGCAAGCTTTGCAAATTCTGTTGCTGATAACTTGAGTATCTCACTTATCCTCTCCTAAAATAATGTGGATAATAATTTATTATTCATAGGATTTTTTAAAGGATAAATACAATTGAGCTTTTGAGTGGTTATGGAAATATCTACACTTTGCTTATCTTAAGACATATTATTTGCCTCTTGATAGTAATGTCTTTATTAGGACACAGATTTATTGTTTAACATGTGGACTCAATTATGCATTTTGTTTATTAAAAATCAACACATATTTATAAAAAACACAGTGATCTTGCTTATTGCAGCTAATCAAGAATAATTAAATCATAGACCTCTAATGTTTGGTGGAATTAAACCCTCATTATTAGTAAGCAAATGAAGCACAGGCCATTCCAGTAAAACTGAACAAAACTTGCTTAAATTTTATTATTTTTTTATACAAAGCTAAATCTATAACTTAGAAGTAATAATAGCATCTAAGAAATAATATTTATGTTTAATGATCCATTCTAGACTAGATTGATATTAAAGAAGTCACCTAAACGAAGGAACTCTAGTCATTTCCAATATTACTTTGCCTTATCTATGTGGACCTATGAAATTAGGCTCTGGTGTATTTCACTTGCAAGTGTAAAATTTCATGCAAAATATTATCAAGTATCTCAAAATCCTAAAAGATTAAAAATTCATAAACATAAAAAAATAAACTCAATTTCATACTTTTAAAAGTATTTGGTGTTTTTGTTTGTGCCAGTCCTGGGGCTTGATTTCAGGGCCTAAGTGCTGTGCCTGTGCTTTTTTGTGTGCTCTAGGCTAGTACTCTATCTCTTGAGCCATTGATTTGCTTCCACCTTTTTGCTGGTAAATTGGAGATAAGAGTCTCATGGTTTTTCCATTAATTTGGCTCTGAATTGTGATTCTCAAATCTCAACCATACTGCTTTAAAAGGAATTTTTTTTCTCATGCATGGGCCATCAAAATACCTTAAGTTTATTTAAAAAACACAGTATCATTCCTTTAAAAAGGTATATATGTGAGTATATATGTGCAAATATATAAATAGTATGATTCCAATTTAAGAAATTTGGTTATGATGTAGAAATTCACCTTTATCACATATATTAATATTTAATTGAAAGCTATTGCTTATTTTATTGCTTTATAAATGTGGTTTCATCTCTTAAATGTGAACATTTGCAAAATGGCCATATATTCACTATTGACGCAAAGAGCACAGGTAGTTCTACTTGAAATGTTTCTTTGCATTGAGGTAAAATGGCAGATTGTTTGGCACTCATTGTTTGCCACTTTGGAAATAGTAGTTTAATTGACTCGTATGGAGTCTTCAGTTATGTTAATTTCTGCTTGGGGATTATGTTCAATATTTTAATGTCTACCACCAGATGGGAATGATGCTCTTTCTGTTATAGGGCCAGCTGTGTGGGCTATGATTTGAAACTTGACTAATGCACAGAGCCCTTTTACTAGGAAAAACAAGTAGCAAATCTCAAAGAAGGACTTGGAGTAATATGAATGTATAATATATCTGTTTATTTGTGAACACTTTTGCAAAATAAGTACACAATTACAAAAACAAAGAAAATAATACCAGCATTGGTTTGGTGGGTGGTGTTGGTTGACTGACATTAAATCACTGGGTATGATGTGTATGTGGTAATGACTGCTCTGTGCTTGGTCTTCTGTGAGGGGCAAGTTCAGCCATGCAGTGACTCCCTTCTTTTCTCATCTTTGTCACCAAGTGCTGTACATCACTGCTCTTCACTTTGTCATAGAATTACTACAGTGCTCAGCATACATACATTCTTAGTTAAGTAGCAGCAGCTGCTTTTGTTCTTTTCTCATCAGCCTGGAGAAACCAGAGCTAAATTGCAAAATATTATGATGATTTGAGAATATAAGCCAGCTATATAAACAATAGTAAGGGCCACTTCTCTTCCATCAAAATATTTATTTTCAATAATTTCTACGTTCAATAGAGTGATTATTTAAAAATACTAGTAAAATAAATTCCATTTCATATAAGGTAAAATCTAGAAATGGTGTGCACGCTATATGAAATTCAGTTTGCTGATTTCTTAATTTTGATTTTGAAAGTTTTTTTTCAATTTTCTCTTACGTTTTCTTAAGGCTGAGCTCAGCTATCTTGGTTTTGTTTACAAGTATGTAAGGCTCTGCTGCTTCCCCACCATAGGTGTTATAACATGCTAAACTAGATAACGTGCTTTCATCAGAATCTTCTCTGTGCTTTGTTTGAAGTGCCAACTGCTCTGATTTTAGGGGAGCTTTCCCCATAAATATACAACTAACCACAGATAACCTAGACCTTTGAATGAGAAAAGAGGGAGAGGTGTTAATGCTTCCTTAGTATTTTATTAGGTATCTCCTGATATCCTTAGTAAAGCTAATAGTTTTCATTTATTACCTGTGTCAACTTGCTAACAGCAGTAGTACTTTCTCCATCTGCTAGATGGTAAAACAGAGACTTTAATTATGTAACAAAAGGTCTAAATTGAATGAGATTCTGAAACTCCTGGGGAACTACGGACTGAAAATTCTGAGTTTTTAATGATCAACCATAAAAACTGTAGTTATGAAAGAGAGTACAGTGAGGGAATACCTTGAAGGGACTAGGAAGGAAGAACTAAGAATTTTAAACAGGTAGGGAAAGGAATATGCATAAATGGGCAGAATGTATTTGTATTTTAAAGAGGCATTGTTTTTGTTTGTTTGTTTTTGTTTTGAGTAATGCTACAAAGGAGTTGTCATTCAAAAAAAGTAGTATATGAGGTCTGGGAATGTGGCTTCTTGGTAGAGTACTTGCATGCACAAAGCCCTGGGTTCAATTCCTCAGCAGCACATACACAGAAAAAGCCAGAAGAGGTGCTGTGGCTCAAGAGGTAGAATGCTAGCCTTGAGCAGAAAGAAGTTCAAGGACAGTGAGTGCTGAGGCCTTGGCCAAAACAAAATAGTATATGAATCCTGAGGAAGGGAGAATATAACCATAAAATTCAATGCATATTCTACAAAATTAAGAGAGTTGAAGGGAAGGTTGGGGCCAGGAGGGATAGAGGAGAATGATGGAAGATATAGTGTCTTTTTCTCTTTGAATCACCTATTTCTGCAGACTTGTTATTTACTGACATGAACACATGAACTAAACAAATTCTTTAACTTTCCAATGAAACAGTTAAATTGAAATTCTGGTTTTCTGTTTGGATAGCTAATGTATATGAATGCAGCAATTGAGCTATGAGTATTCCTTTGATTTTCTTTCGTAATAAAATCAAGCCTTAATAGTGGTACTGTTTCCTTTCTGTGTTTTTCAATAAATCCATATTAAAATATTTTCGATACTCATAAGACAATATGTTGGAAATTAACTGTACAACTCAGGGAGAGGCTTTGGGAGGGAAGTTGGGAGAAAAATGAAGGAGTAGGGTAGCAAGTTTGAGAAAAAAATGTACTCACTACCTTACAAATGTAACTGTAATCCCTTGGTACATCACCCCACAATAAAATTTTTTAAAAAATAATTCCAATGGAAAAAAAGAATCTAAAATTGAATTTATAGAAAAATAATATCAGAGAATGATTTTGCTATGTATTCGAAACAAGATAATTAGTGAGAACTTATACATTTCAATTCAAATTTCCAAAGAGCAAATTGTGGAAAATTAGTAAAATTGCTTCTAAGTCTTTTGAACAGTTTAGAACCCTTATCTGCCGTAGAGACTAAAAAACCTATTATCACAAACATGAGAATCCCTGTGTGAGACAGTTACATTTTCTCTGGAAGTCTCCAACTGGCAAACTAATTAAAGCTTTTCAGATAACTGAGATAAAGGATGGGGGACATGTCAGCATACCTGCTTTTCCTTTTCTTGGCAGCCCATTTGAAGTACAAAAGGTAAGCATTGTTTTCACAAAATGAAGGAGGGAAGACCAGCAAAAGAAATGGAATATCTACCCAGCTATTTTATTTCCCAGCTGAAAACAAAACTCTCAGTCATTCTTTTTGAATGCACCCTTGTCTTGGAATTCCCTACTGTAGAGACTGTGCATTTTCAATCTGTTTTACCTTGTTTCTCTGCCTTCACTTTCAGTGTTCATGTTGTCAGTGTTCATGTTGTTCAAACGTAGCCCTGGCACTCCTTTTCTGCCTTTTACATTTTCTCAACAAGTGATTCCACCCATCTCTGGGGGGATGGATGGTCAAGTACATAAATGGATGGGCAAAAATGAAATTTACATTTCTGTCCACAAATATTTAAAATGACTTTCGCCTTACTTTCCTCCTAATGATTTTTCTTGGTTCCTCCTTTCCTATACCTACCCATCTTTTGTCAACTGTGCTGCCAAAGTTCTGGTTCTAAATAACATAAATTCTGTCTCACCATGACTAATACAGTCACCTATCAAATAATCCACCAATCCCATTCTTGTCTATCGATTTCTGTACACCACAACCAGAATGACCCTTGGAAACACTGCATAGCTCAACAATATAATTTTCCTGCTTACCAAGCCGCAAATGTCTTTCATTGCATTTTATTACAAAACTACTTTTTTCCTGTTTTCTGCCACAATTCTAGTACTGATGACCATTTCTTATCAGGCTCAAGCAAAAGAGCTATTCTCCTAATGACTTGGAGATTATCTATGCTATTCCTTTATGAGGCGATAGAAATACCTTGTTTCTGAATTGATTCCCTTAAATTTTTAGTGAACATGTATTCTTTCTCTAAGTCACAGAGAAGACCTTTCTTTTCTACCTTTTACAATTTTTCAACATATGTTCCTCCTGTTCAAATTTCTTTAAGTGCCTCTTTCTGAGCACTCAATCTCCATTTGTAATTATCTTATGGCTTTCTATGTGTTTCTTCTGACTTCTACCTTGGTTGGAAAGCCTAGATAGAATGATGTCACTAATTCATACATTCATGTCCATTAGCTGGAATGTAGAAAGTGTTGGATAAATAATTATTTTTAATTTAATTTTATTTTCATGGTGATGTACAGAGTGATAAATACTTATTGAATGATTAGAAAAATTTTCAGTCCCTGCTCCCTCCGATGCAACATTTATGTTTTCTTTTTGACAATTCCATTCTTCTAATGTTAATTATTAGTGACAAAAAATAGTATGTTACAGCATTTGTTTCATACTGACATCTGCAAATGAAACAGTTGTTTATTGTGGGATTTCAAGAATGAGCGCATCCACTAACATTTTCAGAGTATATATGCATGCTTTAACATCTAGTAACCAAATTAAGCAATACTATTTCTCTTTTTATGTATTGAAATGTGTAATGTTTTATATTCATGGGAAAAGGCCTAGTATATATACATATTGCATACATTTATTGGATACACATGTTAATATATCCATGGGGAAAATTAATAATTTCACAGTGCCTATAAATAATCTGTGTTTGCTTTAGAAAAATAATTTTGTTTGACCTTGTGCTAGTGGAAGTTCTGTCCTCAAGGATTACTGCTCAGCGGCATTTATAGGCTTTAAATATAATATGCAAAGGAATCTTTATTAAGTTTTCTCAAATCATTAGGCCCTACTTTTATGAAAACTGTCACACTAATACAGGTTCCTTATGCAGCCATTATACTTCAGTCCTACTTAGCTGACTACACAAATAAATCCTACCTTCCCTGCCTCTTTACCATGGTGGCTAAACTTAACAAATAAAATTCATGGTGCCCAGAATATATGATTTTCAGAGCAAGAACAAATCATTGTCTAGTAGAATCATATTAAAAGTAATGTATTTGTGAAATACTGCTACAAAAATACAATTTGTAGTTTGTTCTGGTACCATGGATTAAACCCAAGGCTTTGAGGTTTTTCTTACTTTTTATTTTATCAAAGCTGGCAATATACCACTTGAGCCACATCTTCACTTTTAGTTTTCTCTGGTTAATGGAAGATAAATCTCTCAGATTTGTCCACCCTGGCTGTCTTGGAACCTCAATTGTCAAACTCAGTTTCTCCTGAGTATCTAGGATTTACAGGTATGAGCCACTAGTGCCTAAACACGGGCTAACATATGCTTTATTGTTACAAAGTCTTGTTTTAAAACCACTGCTAATTTGTGAATTTCTGTCAGTGATAAATTGTGTACCTCAAAGGATTATGTTCACTAGAAATGTTGCGAAAAAAAGAGGCAGATATTGTCAATACTATTGTCACAGTGTAATTTTTAAATTAGACTCAAATTCTTCTATGAGATTTTTCTTGGTTGTTTCCTCTTTTCTCTCCCTTTCTGGTCACTTCTGCTTGATTTTTCCCATCTACCCAAAGAGAACTACAATGTTGTGTAGTCTAATTTCACATGTACCTACATTCTCTCATTTTCACTTCTCTTATTCTGGCTAGTACCTTTGCACCCTTTCATTTTTAACTCTGATGCTGTTTTCAGCTTTCTTCAGATTTTCTAACCCTCACATACATGGGTTTGGTGTCTACCTTGCTCTAGAAAATCCTGTACTTCCTTTCTCAGATGTAATATTAGTGTTTAGTTTCTGAGGCTAAATGGTGTGCATGATACTGTTGTTCATGCTTGTATGTATTATAGTGTCCTTTCTCTGTATATCCTTCTACTGACCTGTAATTCAACTGAATGACTATAATGATGTGGGGTTTTTTGTGATACAGTAAGTGCTCTTCTCTATGAAAAAGGAAACTCTTGATCTTATTCCTATTCTTCCCTTCTTTACAAAAGAAAGGCTCCAAGCTAAGAAGAGCTAATGTGTTTTTTTCTGCAAAAAAGCCTCAATTATAGTTATCTATTAGATCACAGTATCTTCTAAAAGTATAGTTTTAAAAATTAGAAGGCTTCAGACAATGTCATTTTTATTTCTTTATTTTTAATGCTTTGTGTTCTTAAGAGTGCGGATAATGACTTGGGCTCAGAAAAAAATGAAAGGGGGTGTAGAAAATATGCTTAATATTGGAAAGATCTCCGGTAATATGTTAGTTAAATGTAAAAAGGGAAATGTATAAATAACTTGAATATGGTATTATTACAAACTATATCCATTATTGTAAATGTAGCCTGGAATCTCTTGGTAATGGCTGAGTTGGTAATTTGATCCGAAATTGCACTTTTCAGCGGCTTATTTAACACAAACTCCCAATTTACACTGTTGACTGAAACTTCTTAAGCTTGTTTTCATCCCTTAGAGGAATTTTTGTAAAGAGATGAGACTCAATCCTTTCAGCTGACTTATTCAAGCATGACAAAAAAAATTCCACTCAATAATTAAAAACGCTGGACTATTTTGGTGACTTACATACATACATTTTAAAATGGTTTCCAAATTGTGTCTTTCATATGAGCAGCTTTCCCAGACAGAACAAACACTATAATTTAATAAACTGTTCAAAAATTTAAAATAGGTAAACATGATAAAATATTAAGATTTTAATTATGAAATTTTTTTTACCCAGTAAGTATTATATTAGATCACTTTAGTGAAAGGGTATAAAAAGAATGTCAAATTAATTTATTTTCTTTTGCAAACGACTACTCTGTATCAATAAGTAGCCAATTTGTTAGGAGATCATTTTTTTTTCTGTTAGTAGATATTTCTAACTGATTTTTATATCGTGGGATTCTTTTTATATTATATTTGCATTATTTATTTTCATTCCATTCATTATCTCTTTTCTTTTCTTTTCTTTTCTTTTTCCTTTTTTTTTAAATTGTCAAACATGTACAGAGAGGTTACAGTTTCATAGGTTAGGCATTGGATACATTTCTTGTACTGTTTGTTACCTCCTCCCCCTTTCTCTCTCCCCCCATGAGTTGTTCAGTTGGTTTATTATCTCTTTTCTTACTCTGCCAGATACCACCAAATCCATGTAGTTTGTGCAAATCCATGTAGTTTATTGTAGTTTGTGCACGCTTACTGGAGTTGTCAGAATATCATAGATTTATAACCACCATTATGGATATAATGCATGATAACTTTGTTATAGGAGATTTCTGTTATTACTTCAAATAATTTTAAGTACAACTGAAGCAAGTTTGCAAAGTGACCGGTGAATGTATATGCCAAGGTCTAATTAAAGAGGAGGCAGCTTCCGAAGTAAACACTACTTAATATAGGAATAAAACAAGGGTATCTCTAAACTTGCTCTACTTGGTTTGAAGGATTTGACATAACAGGGAAATTGTTATACACCTCTTCTTTCTTTGTACTCAGAACTTTACTTTCGTGAGATTCCTCTCTAAGTTTCTGAGACATGAGAAACTGAAGATACATCTCATTTTCAGGTATACCTCACAAGACAATCTCCTGAGTCTAAATTCTTTTTTATTTCTTAAAGGTTGATGTAAATGATCAAAGTCCTATGAAACTACATGATAAAGCAGGTGGAGACAGAGGATGGGAGAGGCCTACAGTCCTGAAGCCTGGGTTTTGATAACTACAGGCTTTACATGTCAAGGCAGCTAGTATTTCTTTAGTAGTATAACATAGATCAGAACATAATCTCTTATATAATGTAGAGGTTTATTTTGAGACGTTATTTTCAAGAGCATAATTTCTGATGATGAAAAAACCCAATTGAAAAACTGAAGTGACTGGTTGATAACTTCAAGTAGTAGAAACATGAGAAGAAATTCCAATTAATGATGAAGAAAGAAGAATAGCTGGAAGGGTACCCCTCTTGGAGTACATAATCTTCCATATCAATAAATTTATCTTCTCCATCTAAGAAAACCACAGTCTATACTCTTAAAGATATCCAATAACTTTTAGAGAACCTCTGCCCTCACCCCCTGCCTTAACTCCAAGATTTCTATTTGACTTTTTTTTTCTTTTGTGTGTCATTTTCCCTGAATGCTTGCTCAAAGTTAGCATTTTACCACTTCAGCCACAGCTCAGTTTGGGATTTTTTTTGTGTGATTAATTACAGATTAGGACTTTCCTGCCCTAGCTGGCTTCAAACTACCATACTTATATCTCAGCCACCTGAGTAGCTGGGATTACAGGTGTGAACCTCTAGTGCCCAGTTATTTGATTCTTTTAAAAAATTACTTCTTAGTCAATTTATTGTTTATATAATAATAGTTTTTACAAATTTTTATTGAATTATGTGACTCATTTTTATTTCAGTTATCTGATGGATTTTATCAAAATTATTTTATCACAAATTATTTTTTGAGGGGCTGGGGATATGGCCTAGTGGCAAGAGCGCTTGCCTCGTATACATGAAGCCCTCGGTTCGATTCCCCAGCACCACATATACAGAAAATGGCCAGAAGTGGCGCTGCGGCTCAAGTGGCAGAGTGCTAGCCTTGAGCAAAAAGAAGCCAGGGACAGTGCTCAGGCCCTGAGTCCAAGGCCCAGGACTGGCAAAAACAAAACAAAACAAAACAAATTATTTTTTGAGTTACTTTCACACAATTGCTTAATTTCCCTTTTTTTCCTTGTCATGTTCTGTTGCTACTTAGTTGCTCATACTTCTGCTGTCCCTATGTTGATATGTATGTATCAGATACAACATCTGCCTGTATCAATTTTACAGGCTTGCTCCCAAAAGTCTAGATGGTTTCCTTGTTGTAATTACTACAGTATAGGACACACTTGATTTGGTATAGTGTCAGTATTATTTCTTCAGAAGTGGTAGATTTTGGGAACCCCTGCAGAACTTCCAGTAGCCTAAGCAGCAGGGTTTTGGGAGAATACCAGGCATTTGGTATTCATCTTCTTAGGTAGGGGGGATGCAGAATGGGGGTTGATCAGATGCAGTGTGCTGCTTCTGGAAGTGCAGTTGGAGCACTCACCAGTGTCTAAGTGCTCTGCACTGCTGCTCTGCACCAGAGTGGTCTGAGAATTCACTTTTTGGGGATTAAGTTGGTTGTACAAGGACACCAGGCTGTTTCTCAGGCCCAAGGGTAGATGTGGTGTGAAGATGGCCAATATACAGGAACACACATGCCTGTACTTTTACTTTGGAGCAATGCAGTCATGCTGATTGCCTGGCAGTTCCCAAGCTAGACTGAGAGCCAAGAAGGGCTGCAATCTTCTCCAATAAAAAATACTTCTGGTTTCTGGTTTGTTGGTGTACCATTTTCTACTGTGTGTGTGTGTGTGGAGCAAGAGCTCCCCAATGGCTTTATATATGTATATCACATATGCATATATATATATATGTATGTGTGCATATGCATACACAAAGACCACATATGTTTAAATACACAAGCACAAATATGCATTCCTGTTATTGCATATGTGTATATCTACACATACCAAGCTTTTGTGTATCTTCATAGAATTTTTGTAACCTACCTTAGGTACACTGGAAATATCCCTCAAAAATGACTCTAAAACAATAGCTGTATTTACTTTGTTTTGTTACAATAAACTTTCCCGTTTTGTCTATGCAAATATCCTGCTGGTATCATTCTATTGACATTACCCGAGAAATCAAGTGTTGAATAACACAAGATCAATCAAGTATATAGTAATTGAGCCTCCCTAATACAAATGTTTTAAGTTTCTTCTCATGGTCACCATTCACTCTGAAGTAGTATTTTTAAAGAAAATCATTATTGATCTTTGAAGTTAATCTGTTCTCTCAATAGGCTAATGAATAAATCAACCAACCAAGAGACATTTCAATAATTGTGGCTTAATGATTTGGGGCCTTACAAGTGTGTTTTTTTTCTCCCTTTTGTCTATGTAGTAATACTCTCAACTTAAAAATAGTAGCATCAAAATTTTTGACAAGAACAGATACATTGACATATCAGGACTAGACAATGTGTGTTTGGTTGACTGATGCTAGATTTTGTGGCTGATTTTTGCCTTTGCATCCTATATCTAGTTCTTTCTCTGCCGTGCTCTATTTGTTTACATTGGACAGTTAATTTTAGTTTCAAGATGTTTCATTTCTTTTTCTTGCCTTAAGTTATAATTCATATTTATAATTCATTTTTCTGGCCAGCATTTTAACCAGTAGAGAAAAAGCTGAAAATTGGGATACGTGTAAGGGAATATGTTTCTGTTCTTCCACTCCTGAGAAAGAACTTCCTGGTTAATTGATCTTGGCATAGCCTGAGATAGTGATTCACAGGAGCTTGGTGTGCAGGTGGATGAGATGTTTTTTTAAAGGATATAGCCCCCATGGCCCTTTAGGAGAGGATGCTGTGTCTAACTGAGGACCTTTTTTCACATCTACAATATTAATAGTTAATGATATGTTGGAAGCAGAATGGGGTGAAGTTCTATTCTAGACTAGGCAGTAGCACAGGCCAAGCTTTTTTATGGCTTTCAGTCTAAGTGGCAGCACAAAGGCATTCTGTGCACTCACACACTGAGGAGTTCCATGTATAGGTACATGCTTCCATATATACTGTGAGTGAGGTCTGCCTAGTAAGTCATCCTCATACATTTACCATCTTGGAAAAGACTTTAAAAGATGACAAGAATCTATGATGAATAATCCAGTTCATGTTGAGGCAGATCTGTTTTCATGGATTCAAGATGAAAAGGCAAAATTCTAAAGGATGTAAAAAAAAAAAAAAAAACAAGAGTGAGGTTTCACATTTATATTTCAAAAAAGAATGGATTTTCTAAAGTGGCAGAGCAAGCAGTGAGAAATAAATGAGATAGTGCCTGGAAACTCTCAGTGCTTAGTGCCCTGTAACTGCCTGATACATTTTATTTTCTTTTTATTGTCAAATTGATGTACAGAGAGGTTACAGTTTCATACATTAGGCCTTGGGTACATTTCTTGTACTGTTTGTTAACCTCTTCCCTCATTCTGTCCTCCCCCACTCCCCCTTACCCTGTCCCTCTATGAGTTGTTCAGTTGGTTTGCAAATAGTTTTGCAAGTATTGCTTTTGGAGTTGTTTGCTTGATACATTTTAGACTATTAGGACAAGAAATACCATGTGATTTCTGAAGTTCAGATAAATGAGATCTGAAGGCAATGAAAGGCTCAATGAGATTTTCCAGCGGTGACTCCTAGGTTGAAGTTCTTCTTCCCCTGAATTCCAATATTACCTGGGAGTCACTCATGCAATGGGAGAGTCTGTTACCTAAAGTTAAGTGCTTTCTCATGTCTAGCAAACTTACAGTGCATTCAAGGAGAGTGGAACAAACAAGTAAAAGACAAGCAAATGTATTTGCATCTCAAAAGACCTAATTCAATCTTCTCTGTGTATACATTTTATAACCTAAACAACTATTTTGTGCCACATCAGGTTCTTTGTAAAAACGTATTTTCTAAGTTGGTGGACACCAAAATTCTTGGCCAAGGTTATATTCAAGATAGGTTAGCAAAAATCCTGATTCCTAGTCGGATTCATGAAAGGCACAGTTATTCAGCCATCACTTAATATAGATATATCAGTCCTGGGGCTGGGGATATGGCCTAGTGGCAAGAGAGCTTGGCTCTGGGTTCGATTCCCCAGCACCACATATACAGAAAATGACCAGAAGTGGCGCTGCGGCTCAAGTGGCAGAGTGCTAGCCTTGAGCAAAAGGAAGCCAGGGACAGTGCTCAGGCCCTGAGTCCAAGCCCCAGGACTGGCAAAAAACCAAAACAAAACAGATATATCAGTCTTGGCACCATGGAAAGTTAATAGGAAATATATTTATGTGGGAAAAAGAAACAGCAGAATTTTAGAAATTATCCTCATGTGACCCATAACAACCATCAGTATCATTAAAGTAAATTTAATTAAGTTAAATAGAAAAGAATGTGAGTAGAAAAGTCCAATTATTGCCTTTATTTTAATTAGTACTGAGAAAATTTGCCATTTTTACAAAAACATCCAGGAGAAAGAAAAGAAAAGAAAAAAAATTACCATGAAGATGAACTTTTGAAAAAAATGAAGAAAATAAAATCACTCTGTTTTTATGTAATTATTTCTTCTTCATGTAATTAAATGCACGTTTTTTGAAAAAATTGAAAATCTAGGCAAATTTCTCCAAAAAGCTATTAAAGTTGCAATATTTCTTGTGAGGTAGAGTTTATACTATCCAAAATTTTCAACAATATTGAAGTAAAAAAGTAGCTTGGTAATGAATATATACTTGTGCCAATAAATATTCTAATATGACTTTTCAAGTTTTATTAGGTTTGATTTCTCTGGAATTTTTGCTTAACCATTTTTATTGCCTGACATGTAGGTTTTTGCCAGTATTTCTTTACTATAGTGGAGATTATTATACTGCATTACAAAATGTATTTTTGTGTCATGACTGGTTTTTTTTTAATGTGTGCATTTGTTGTATTTTGAACAGAACAATCCTTTTTTGATATATAACAGAGAATATACACTTCTTATTTTCTTTACATTTCTTGAAACTTGCAAGTTTCCGTTGAGTTCTTATAACACTCATATTTTAAGAATAAAACTTAAACTAAAGGGTTACCATTGCCAGGAAGGAATGGTGGTGTATGCCTATAATCCCCGTAATTTGGAGATGGAGGCAGAAAGGTGATATAACATGGTCAAAATAGTGCGATCCTGTCTCAAAAAAATAGACAAAAAAATCACTTTCACAGTAAGATACATTTAGTTTTTTTTTTTTTGTCTTTTCTTTTTTGGTACTGGGGATCGAACCCAGGACATTGACACTTGCTAGGCCAACGCTTTGCCACTGAGCTACATCCCAGTTCATCTTTAGCTTTTAAAAAGCATAATTATAGATTGGTATTTTTATGATAAGTTACTAGTAAAGTGCATTAAGGAGATGGATGTAAACAAACTATATCAAGTACAGAGGATGGAAGGAGAAAACAAAGTGTGATGATTTTGTTCCTGAGAAGGTTGATCATGAAGGACTGATGGTGTATCACCATGTACAGCACTTGCTTAGCATGGTCAAGGCCTTGGGTTCCATTCCCAGCACTCCAACCCCCTCAAAACTGACTTGACAAGAAAGAATTATTTTCTTTTCTCCTATGGCATTGAATAATTTGTTCAGTTATAGTTTTGGTAAAATTAAAATGGATTTGTAAATGAGTGACAATTTGTGTTGAGTAATTCATTATAGCTAGCTTATATCAAAATTCTATTTTCTTCTCTTCCCTTCATTGTTAAAGTGAAGTACAGAGGGCTTACAGTTTCATATGTAAGGCAGTGAATACATTTCTTGTTCAACTTGTTACCTCCTATTTTCTTCTTGTGAGTTTGTGAGCATGGATTTTGAGCATTTCTTTTGATTATAGTTACTTCTTTTGTCCTCTGTATAATTACGTTTTTTGCTCCTTTTATTATCTACTTTCTTAAACTGACTTCACTTCTGTTTCTTTCCTCCCTCTTTTCTTTATTTTTCTTTTCATGTTTAAGGTCTCTTCTTTTTTCTCTTTTTCCTTCTCTCCCTCCCCGTCTCCCTCCCTTCCTTTTCTTTCTTTTTTCCCTTCCTTCCTTCCTTCCTTCCTTCCTTCCTTCCTTCCTTCCTTCCTTCCTTCCTTCCTTCCTTCCTTCCTTCCTTCCTTCTTTCTTCTTTCCTTTACCCTCCCTCCCTTCCCACTTCCCCTTCTCCTCTCTCTCTTTCTCTTTCTTCTTTCCTTTCCCTCCCTCCCTCCCTCCTCCCTCCCTCCCTCCCTCCTCCCTCCCTCCCTCCCTTCCCTTCCTTCCTTCCTTCCTTCCTTCCTTCTCCTTCCTTCCTTCCTTCCTTCCTTCCTTCCTTCCTTCCTTCCTTCCTTCCTTCCTTCTTTTTTCCCTCCCTCCCTTCCTCCCTCCCTCTTTTCTTCTTTCCTCCCTCCCTTCCCCCTCCCGCCCTCCCTTTTTTTTTTTCTTTCTTGTATCCGTATTTGAACTTCAGATTGCTCAGGTATTACTTTGCTATTTGAGGCACACCTTCAGGTTAGCTTCTTGCTGGTTAATTGGAGATGGAATGTCCCCAGACATTTTTGCCTGGAGTGACTTCTCAGTTTTTAGTTCTGAATGATGTTTCTGTTCATATTTTTCTCTTCTAAATGGGTTCTTCTCTTAGGGCCCTCAAATGCTAATCCAGACACTCGTGGTCTTTTACTATTCAGAGAGTATGTGGAGTAATTCTTAATGTTCTTGGGTAGTGAACTCATTTCAATACTTGTTGTACACCGTCACTTTCGATTTATGTTTGGTAGACCTGTGGTGATACATGGAATGTTGAGATTTCTCCATTGTGATCTGAACCCTGAGGGATGAAATTTGTGTTTATGTGTTTTGCTTTGTTCTTGTTTCTGGGTTTTCTGTTTTTATTTTATTTTATTTTTTTAGTAAGGCAACAGTTTGCTCTCAAGAGAAGCACAAATGTTTTCTAAACCCCTCCCATCTCTTCCTTTACTGTTTGATGCCAATTTTGCATGTTGAATTCACACGTGTCATATTGAATATCTTTGTCCACTCTTTGCTATGAATGTACCACTTTTAATGAATACATGGGACAGAAGTGAGTGGAAAAATGGCATGGCATGAACAAACAGTACAATACTGAATCAGTTTATAAATACTGCTTTGTGTGAAAAAAAGTTTGTTGTCTATTTTAAAGGGCAGGTCAAAGATTAAAATAGGAAGTGTCTAAGAGAGAGGAGTTAAGATGACAAATGCCATGACAATACTTTTTTTTATTTCTATACTTTATTTTTTGAAATGTCTTTGTTGTTATTGTAAAGATGATATACAGAGGGGTTACAGTTATGTAAATAAGATAAGCAGTATATTTCTTTTTGAACAATGTCACCAGTTCCCTGTCTATCTCCCAGTTTTTCCTTCACATCCTCACCCACAAGTTGTAGAGTTCATTTTCAACATAGTGTCTCTTGAGTAGCTGCATTTGTTGACTCTTTTGCCTTCCATTTCTGTGGGCCTCTTACCCTCTCAAAGACAAATATTTGAATAAGACAAAAGGAACAAAAATAAAAATAGCAACAAAGAGAAAAGAAATCCTTGTTTCCATTTCCTGGAGTTCATTTTGATAAACATTATTTTGTATGATCAGATACACATAGCTATTGTGTTTTTGTGATCTTTTCCTAAGAAGATGCTTCTTTAGTCTCACTCTGTGTGAATGCCTAGAGACTTGTACAATTTGTCATGTCCCAGGGTTTTTTCTTCTTTCACCATCCAGTTTGTTTACTCATGAATTTATAGGCACCTTCTCTGAGTGAGGGAAACCATGCAAGCTATGTTGCTTTGGGTCTAGCTTACTTCACTTACTATAATATTTTCCAGGTTGATGTTGCCTATGAATTGTACAATATCATTCTTTCTGATTGAAGAGTATGATTGCATTGTATAAATATACTCTTGATCCATTCATCCATTGAGGATCATTTGGGTTAGATCCATATCTTGGCTATAGTAAATAATGCTGCAATGCACGAGATAAATAGAAAGCCCACAGAATAGAAGATGATTTTTACCAGCTATGTGTCGAACAAGGGCCTCTTATCCAAAATACACTTAGAGCTCAAAAAAGTAAATTCCCCCCAAAATGAACCCTCAAAGAAACAGCAACCCAATTAAGATATAGATTTAAAGAGTTAAAAAGAGACTTCTCAGAAGAAATTAGAATGGCTAATAGACCCATGAATAAATGTTCAACATCCCTGGCTATAAACGAAATGCAAATCAAAACAACATTGAGATTCCATCTCAATCCAGTTAGAATGACCATTGTTAAGAAAACGAACAATAACAAATGTTGACAGGGATGTGGCTAAAAGGGAACTCTACTACACTGTTAGTGAGAATGTAAATTTGGGTCAACCACTCTGGAAAACAGTATGGAGGATCCTCAAAAGACTAAACATAGAGCTTCCCTATGACCCAGCAATTCAACTCCTGGGTATTTCATAAAGAATAATAGTTGCATGTCTAAACAAAAACAACGGACATATTACTGAATTGTTTTGGATAATAATTCTTTGGATTGTTTCAAATAAGGAACATATGTTCTATGATATAAGCTGTGAAGAAACCATAAATTTCATGAATTAAGTATCTAAACTGATTTTTTTCTTTACAGTTTGTTTGTTTTCTCAGTTGTGTTGCTTGAACTCTGGGTCTAGGCACTGTCCCCTAGCTCTTCAGCTCAAGGCTAGCATTGTACCACTTGAGCCACAGAGCCACTTCTGGTTTTCTGGTGAATAATTGGAGAAAACGGTCTCATGAACTTTCCTGGCCAGGCTGCCTTTGAACTATCATCTTCAGCTCTCAGTCTCCTGAGTAGCTAGGATTACAGGAGTGACCATGGGCACACAGCTTACAGATTACTTTTTTATTTTTTATTTTGCCAGTCCTGGGCCTTGAACTCATGACCTGAGCACTGTCCCTGGCTTCTTTTTGCTCAAAGCTAGCACTCTACCACTTGAGCCACAGAGCCACTTCTGCCCATTTTCTGTATGTATGGTGCTAAGGAATCAAACCCAGGGCTTCATGTATTTGAGACAAGCACTCTTGCCACTAGGCTATATTCCCAGCCCCTATAGTTTACTTTTAACCAAATGAAAGCTGAAGGAATTTCCTGAGGCTTTAACTGAGGTCATTGTGATAATACAGAGAGCTGTTGATGTATAATTGGTATTGATTCAAATTTTGTAAGCTATCTATTGTATGACAGGACAATATGTATTTTTTTCTTTGAATATTAATGGATGTAGTATTTTGTTCAGAATAGCAGAGAAAACATGGTGGTAATGTTGAAATAATATTTCCTTCTTCTAAGAAAAGAACATGGTAATTCTGACTCTGACAAGTATTTAGTAATTATACTATTGCTTAAAGAAACAAACTAGTGGCCTTTTCTGATTTCTGAAAATATATATGTATATGTGTGTATAGATGTGTATGTATGTGTATATATACATATGTGTGTGAGTATATATATATATAGATATAGAAATAGATATAGATAGACAGAGAGAGAGAAAGGAAGGGAGAGGAAGACAGAAGAGGGGAGCATACATATTTAACTAAAAAAAATTTAACTTCAAGTTCTGAGATTCCTTTTTTTCTCACCAAAATATTCTTAAGTTATTCTATATTCCTCTTCGATGCTACTAAAGGTACATTAAAGTTCTCAGTGGCAAGTGTAATAACAATGTACTGGGTTATTCAGCTTGCCTTAATGTCATTTGCATGTGAGGGCATCTCAAGGGATGGCTCTCGATCCACCTGATCCCCAGCTCTTCTGTGTCAAAATCTCGGAAATGACATAAGCAATATTTAAATAAACAAATAATGTGTTTTAAAATGTGGAATATC
Organism: Perognathus longimembris pacificus; assembly: GCF_023159225.1. Lineage (NCBI taxonomy): Eukaryota > Metazoa > Chordata > Mammalia > Rodentia > Heteromyidae > Perognathus > Perognathus longimembris. Next base: position 18,131,622 of record NC_063168.1, on the reverse strand, counting down.
TTGATGGATGAAGACTGTAGAGATTGTACTGGAAAGGAGATCAAATGCTCAAGATATTGATGGTCTTGCAGTATTGGCTGAATCTGCAAGAATCAAAGGGCTAATTCTAGGAAATACCAATCAGTTCACACTTGAGATCTTGTATCCCTTCTTCAGCCCTGCATTTGATTTGTATTTTTCTGTGTCTAGTTGAGAGCAGAAAGCATAGTATTCATGGAGCTAGGTAAATATCTAAAGTAGATGGAAGTGGATAGCATGCTTATGCCATTGACCAGCTACTGTAGTGATCCCTAACAGCAATAGATTACTGTGTCATTGAATACTAGGATCAGAAGCCAGTTCAGTTCTCTGCCCAACAGTTGTAGATAGCTGATAGTGGGGGAAGGGAATCTCAATTTTAAATATGAACACATAATCAAATATCTACAAACCTTAAAGCTAAGTCTACACTGTGGAAATTCAACTGAGAACCTTGGAATGGAAAGGATTAATTCTGAAAAGTAAAAATTTTGAAAGCTTTATAATATAATTACTTACTTAGACTCAGTCTGTCTAGGGCCTCTTGCTTATTCCAGGGAGCTGTTGTCAGGAAAGAGAGCACAGCTGCCTGCTTCTGAGGAAGATTTAGAGAGTAACCTTTCATCAGGCTTATCAATCACAGTCTGAGGTTTTAGTTTTTTTCCAGTTGCACTTATTATAGTATCCCTATTAGAAAGCAATAAATGACAATAGTAAATTCTCTATTCAAGTATTATCTAGGAGACACATAATATCAGGCCCTTTCTTTGGGATCTGTGACTATCTGACACTACTAGCCTCAAGTCTTCAAGATCCTATACGGAAGTGGTTAGGGTTGAGGTGCTTACTCTTAGGACAAATCTGCTAGTTTCTCTTACACATGCAATCTGCCAATATTTATTCACAGAATTCTATTCTGGATCTCTTTTTCCTCTGTTTTCTGTTAAATATTTCTAATCATATTCAATGACACCAGAATGGCAGAGGTGAACTAAATGAGGAAGAGATAACAGGTAGAAAGAAGAATGTTAATGCACACATGTTCTTACATCATATAGGTCACTAATTTAAACCTGACCCCACAACACCTTCAAGGGGCTTTGCATTCTGTAGGTGAATCTCTGCATTACCCTGAGACTCTCTGCTCTCACTGAAAACTTCCATACTATTGAAGATTTGTCCAAATGCTCAGAATATAATCTTTGAATTTAGAGTTGGAGAAACTTTGGGATCAGTTAGTCCATATATGTCACCATTCCAAATACCATTGCCATGTGATTATCAAACCAGTGTGATGGCATGCCAAAAAATGGAATACATTCGAGAGGTAAGCATAAAAATAACCTCTGAGATATAACTGTAAAAGTGTGTTTGACAAGAGAAGAATGGGAAAGAACTCAGAAATCACTGAATATTATGGGAAATGGCAGCATCCCACTAAGTAACCTCATTGTTTGGACATGTATGACATGGGCATCTGGCCTCTGAAAAGATAGCTCTCATTTCATACCTCACTGCAGAATTGGTGAAAACTACCAAGCCAAATGCAGAACTTGGTTTGATACTTGTAAGCTCATATTAAATGGTACTATTTAAAAATATATTGCTATAGCATTACAGGGCTTGAGGGTCTGGTATGAGCAAATTATAAGCAAAAGTACCCAGTTTCTTCCAGAATTTGCTATGTTTTGCTTCCAGAATATGCTATGTTTTGTAGATCTTGTTTAGACTGCCTGTGCCAGTTTTAATTCTGTTTCATTAGGGTAGCATCACATTCTGTATTAGAATGTTTCAGTGACAGAATATTTTCCTGCCTATCTCCCAGAACCACATTGTTCCCATTTTCATCTTATCCAGACTGTCTGGAATCAGCTGTCTCTGAAATATTATGGTTTGACTTCTAGATCACTTGGATCTTTCAAGATACAATCATGGCCTGCATGCTCTTTTGAATTATTCAACATCATTCTCTAAGTTATTCAACCCACATGAAATTTCTTTTAGGTCTGCGTTTCTTCTTTTAAAAATATACACTTGTGAGTCCAGTGCTGATGGCTCACATCTGTAATCCTAGCCATAGGATCCGGGGATCATCGTTTGAAGCCAGCCCGTGTAGGAAAGACATTGAGAATCTTATCTCCAATTAATTACCAAAGAGTAAAAAAAATGGTAGTTTTGTGGCTCAATTTAGAATGTTACCCTTGAGCACTAATATTCAGGGACAGTGGTCAGACCCTGAGTTCAAGCCCCAGGACAGGCAGACACACAAAGTATATACCCACTTGTTCCCTTAAAGGTAGCATGTAGGTATGACGAATGCCCAATCTATGAATTGTAAAAAGGCCCATGAAATCATTTGGTACGAGATTGAATGGGCATGTATTTTCATTGACTATCTGTGGCCCATCTGCCACTATTGATAATTTTTGTTTGGCTAAAGAATGTTATGAATATTCAAATGATCTTGGCTAGAAAAAGGTTTCCAAACTATCAAAGGTCTTTTAAATCTACAGATACATACACACACACACACATAAATATATACATATACATGTATTCATGTTAAATACTAGTAATCACATCCTAAATTACCAATTTTATATGTATTAATACCAATGTTTAAATTGTTTGTACAGTAGGCCACATACACACAAATATAATATTTATTATATAACTTTATTATATATTATTTATTACATATTTAAATATATTTATTATATATTATTTACTATGTTTATATTATATATTATTTATTATATATATTTGTGTGTACTAACACAAATATATATTTATTATATATTATTTGTGATATATATTTATCATACATTATTTATTATATATTTAAATATATCTTTATTATATATTATTTATTTATTTATTATACATTATTTATTATATATTATTTATTATTTTTATTTATTATATCTGTATATATACTTGTGTGTATGTGGCCTACTGTACAAACAATCTAATAAACACTGGTATTAATACATATAAAATAGGTAATTTAGGAAGTGATTACTAGCATTTAAAAATGTATCTTTGCCTCTCAAAGAATCTGTTTTAATTTACCTTTGTGTTGAGGTTCTGAAACTTGAATTCAGGGCCTGAGAGCTGGCCCTGGGCTCTCTTACTCAAGCCTAGAATTCTATCACTTTTAGGCACAGCTCTGCTTCTGGCTTTAGAGTGGTTAATTGGAAATAAGAATATGATAGACAGTTTTTTGCCTAGGCTGGCTTTGAGCAGTAATCCTCAGATCTCAGCCTCCTGAGTAGCTAGGATTACAGGCATGAGTCACTGGCACCTGGCTGAAATTACTTTTAAAAGAGTATTTTTCTATTGTATTTAAAACTGAGTTAACATTCTTCCAATGATTCATTTAATGCATAAGGAATGCTTATATTGAAAAAATGGAATAAAATTATTCTTCAGATGGGCACATGTTTGTCAAGCTATAATTGTCTAGCAGAGAAAACTGAAGTGATAGTGCCTTTTAATTTAAATAAATGACCTATTGATGAGAAGTGGGGCATGACTCAAGTGGTAGAACATCAGCTGTGAGCCAAAAAGCCAAGCATCGTTGTAAAACTGTGAGTTCAAATACTAATACAGACACACACACACACAAGCACATACACACACACAAGCACACACACAGCCTCCTTGGGGTAAGTTTGCATGTCTTCTTAATCCTTATGCTATCATGCCATCCTCTTCCCTTGACACAAGTGGTTGACATGTTTTCTTCATAGCCATATAAGATGCCCTGATGTCTTCACTGCTGAAACTTCTTGTGCTTCAGCTTTCTCTGTGGTCCTTGGTTTGTCCCCTCTCCATGGTTATCATTTTATTTAGTGACTGACACTGCCCCAGTGGCATTCAGGTAAATAATTGGTTCATGACTATCTTTGATTTTCCTATGACTTCACTTTCTCCACACCCTATACCCTCTCCCTCTTATTTTCTAGTAGACCTTCCCTTTGAGGGATGTGAAGAAAAAGGAAGATGAAGGCAAAGTGAGTTATTTAATCTGTGTGAGCTGACTGTGTGACCTCTCCATCAAGTGACACAATGTCTCTAGGACTCCCTTTTGTCATGTAGACAATCTCCAGTCCCCCAGCACCACTTTGTAGTGTTTTGATCCAAGAAGTCTCTTTCTATCCAAATTGTTAAAACTTTGAGATTACTCTAGGAAATCTTCTATGAAGCTAGAAATGTTTTGGAACACATAGGAAAAAAGGGATCAGCAGCCAGAATACTAGAGAATGCAGTGACACAACATATTCCTTCCTCTTTTGCAAATTGTGATTTTCTTATGCTTGGACAAGATTTTGTCAACTTCTTCTTTCATGAAAGTTGTTTTAAATTAGGCAGCAACTGAAGGAGAGTATCTGGGATTTAGAGACAAGCCTTCCCCAAAGATCATTGTCTCCTTCATGAATATTTACATGTAGATCAGCTAATAACTTTATTCTGAGGGGAAGGTTTTTTGGATGATATGTTTAGTTTGAGGCAAGCCAGCATGGACACTTGCTACTGCCGATGTCCCTGCTGCACCTGTAGCCTCCCAGGAGGAGAGGTGATAGTTGTTCCCATGTGTCTCCATTTCTTACCTCATTTCCCACACAGAAGAGATTTCACAGAAGTGTAAAACACCAATTTCATAAAAGACCCTCAAGAAAGGCCTATATACATCAAATGAAAACTGCCTCTTGAATGTACTATATTGATATGCTAAGCTATTGAGATGCAGAATTTTCTCTCAGAAACCACTTAAATTCTTGTATCATCAAAGAGACCACTGCCCAGGCCCTCAGGGTTTTGTCAACAGGAGCCCGAGGCGGAATTGACCTGAATGAGAGACAAACCAGACACATGGAAGGAGGCTAAGACAGGATTCTGATCAAGGTCTCAAATTTTATTTTTGCACGGCAGTTTATATAGTAATCAGCAAAGGGTAACTCACATAGACAGGGTCATTAGGTTGCTAGGTTACAGAACCATGGGATGCTCTTTCCCAGGACAGGGACTGGGTGGAAAGTTCACAAGGTTGTTCATCAAGGCTAGACAGGGTGTTAGGCTTAACAAACAAGGTTGTAAAAGCATCAAGTGTTCTTATCAGTTAAGTTTTATAGTTTCTTTATGTTACAACATGACAGTCAGACCCAGATGTCCTTATCAGTTAAGTTTTATGGTTTCTATATGTTATAACATGACAGCCATTTGGCTCCTGGCATCTCCTCCGTTTTTATTATAATTAAAAAGCCAATTATTACTTAGGTGGGGATGGAAGGCCCAGAACATAGCCAGTGCTTTAAAGAAGACAGTTTTTGTACAGTTATGTCAGGAATGGGGGCATTAACCCATGGAAGGAAGTAGAGACCCATCCCCCTAAAGTGTTTTAATGATCCTTTTTGAGGGGAGAGGATTTTAAATGGATCCAACCTCTATGCAGATGGGTATGCTTCCATGAGCCCGAACGGCAATTGTTTATAGCCCTGGCTGGCAGATACCGCTAGGTTCTACCCTCCCATAGGTGCCCATGGCATGTGTGTCTAGCCAGTCCCTTGATCGTAAAGAGTTTATGAGAGCACAGGAAAAAAAAATGGAGAAGCAAAATCCTAATCATACCAAAGAATTGTCAGGATTAGATGTACACTTGACTTTTAGCATAGATAGAAATAAAGAATAACACACTGGTTTTACATCATTGTACTTATATCACGTGCTGTATATTAGAACCTTTTGTAGTTTTTCTTAGACACTTTTGCTTGCACCCAAACATGGGTTTAAAACCTGTTTTGTTTTTGTTTTTAGTTTTACAGACAGACAGACAGATAGACAGACAAACAGAAATACAGGCAGTTGTGCACAAGCTTTGAGGTAAATTTGTCTTTCTAGTTCCTCAAGCCTTTTTTGTACTTCAACTTCTCTAATTATATCTGTAGGTCCTCCTCCATCAGAGATATGAATAGGGGCTTTAGTGGGCCAACAGGCATCAGCGCCTGGGGTGCCCATGCAGGAGGCTTGAGTGTATTTATTGTTGCCTACTATTTGAGGAATATTGGACCAATCGCCTCCCTGAACTGCCAGTTTATTTTTTTTGTAATATGGCGGTAAAATATCTTTTGCCATCCATGCCAGTGCATTCCTGTACAGTGGAATTACAAGAGGAGTGCATTTGGGTAACATAGTTACAACTCTGGGGACATTTTCCAGGAATACCATTATTGGATGGTATAAATTTTGGTTTATCAATGCATATCCATTCTTGTTTCCTAAAACCTCCTGCGTTACTAGGTTCCATTTGTAAGTATGCGGTGCTAGTGCCACAGTCAACATTAGTATATCTTTTGGGAATGGTCTTAAATCGTCCCCCCCACCCCTGACACTTGCATGGGGGACCAAAAAGGGCTTTAAGCGATTCTTGTTTATTTATCGGGGCCCCCAATCCAGCATGAGTTGTGAAGGGCAGAGCCAACAGAATTGCTGTTATAAAGGTCCACGTCGTCATTGTTATTCCTGAAAAAGAAAGAGATGTTCTCAGGAGGTCATGTTTCCGTGGAAGATAGGTTATGATCAACAGTTTTAATCAAGCCTTCAGGAAGCCAGCGTGCTGTACCATCTTTGTTGTCAAATATACAAGCGGACCCTCGACCCCAGATTAATACGAGGTCCGGGCCTTTCCACTGGAAGGTCAGTGGATCTTTCCACATAACAGTAGCATAATTATGAATTGTTTGTGGGTGCCAGAGACGATCGGCTGCAGATTTTTCATTAGCATCCAAAGTTAAAAAATTAATGACAAACAAGGCATGATAGAGAATATTTTTTGGGGATCCTTTCGTGGGGTAAAATTCCCCCATTTTTAATTTCTGAAGGATATTTTTAAGAGTTTGGTGAGCTCGTTCAACAATTCCTTGGCCTTGAGGGTTGCAGGGGATGCCAGTAATATATTTTATTTGCAATTGGCGGCAAAATTGTTGAAAGTTTTTCCCTGTATACTCAGGGCCATTATCAGTCTTAATAATTTTGGGCTTTCCCATGACTGTTAGACAATTAAGTACATGGACAATAACATTTTTAGAGGCCTCTCCAGTGTGGAGGCTGGCAAAAATAAAGCCACTAAAAGTGTCACTGGTAACGTGAAGATATTTAAGATTGCCAAAGGAAGGGACATGGGTAACGTCCATCTGCCAAATTTCATTAGGGACCAATCCTCTGGAGTTGACACCTAAGTGAGGGATTGGCAAAAAGGTGACACAATTGTGACATTGTTTGAAAATTTGTCATGCCTGTTCCCTGGTAATGTTATAGAGGAGGCGCAGGGTTTGAGCATTAAGGTGATGTAGAGAGTGAGCTTCTTTTGCTGGAGCTATAGGGTCATATTCGGCCAAAAGGGCAAGTTGATTTGCTCAATCAGTTACTTTATTGCCTGCTGCCAAAGGCCCAGGGAGCCCAGAGTGAGCACGAATATGCCCTATATAAAAGGGGCAATGTCAAATTAAAATATGTTGTTGGATTAAGAAAAACAAGGGATTGGTATTTTAAAAATTGGAGGAGTTTATCGGCAGGGTAATGACTATCAAAGATTCCTTGAAAGGAAATACAAGACACCATCCAAGCGTCATCATTTTGCATTAGCCACTGAATTTGAGTGGGAGAATATGGCAATATTATTTTAGTATATGTGCTGCCGAAGCGAGCATGGCAATATTATTTTATCAGGGTCTCTGCCAAACATTTTTCTGCTATGTTCTCTTCCAACTTTAATTAGTTCTGCCACCCAGGTGGCATAAGGAGTGAGAACTTTAAGCGGGGAGGCAGGTAAATGTACCCAAAAGAGGGGTCCCTCTTGCCAGAAAATTCCAGTAGGTATAAAGCTGGTGGCCCAAATAATAAATTGGAGGGGCTTACTGTAAGAAATAAAAGTTACTTGTTGATTTGTGATGGCAGTTTCCACTATCTTTAAGGCCTCTTGGGCTGGGGCAGTTAGTGACCAACTGGAGGCTGGATTTGGATCTCCTTTAAGGATGTCAAATAAAGGCTTAAGTTCTCCAGTGGTTAGTTTAAGATACGGCCAAAGCCAATTAATGTCTCCCAGAAATGTTTGAACATCATGCAAGGTACGCGAATGAGAAATCTTAATGTGTAATTTTTGACTAGTAAAATAATAAGGACCTAAAATATGACCAACAAATACTTGCCAGAGTTCTGATGTAACACTTAAAGAATAGCAGACTGAATGAGATTCATGTGCCATTAAATCAAATCATATTATTTAACCTTACCTTACCAGCAGGTGGAAGAGAACACAAACGAATAACAATCAAGAGGGCAAAGGGTCAGGACAATGTAAAAGTCTCAGCTTCAGTGGATCCGAAGTGGCCTATGTCTTACATCCCGAATCAGTAGGCCAGCAGAAGAGATGGGTTGGATCTGGGCGAGGCTGTAGTGGCATCTCTAAGAATCCCCTGGATAGATTGTCACACCTCCTGCTGTGTTGCCTGCAAATTTCTACACAGACTGATTAAAGACATTTGAAACCTCCCAGTATTCCTTGGTTGCTTACTCTGAGTATTCTGGCTTTTGTAGGCTGGTGCCCTACTGGTTTAAGCAGGGTGACAACTTTAAAAGATTTTAGAAGGCTTGGGCCTTTAACCATTTTCTTAGTCACAAAATCCACAAAGACCAAAGGCCAACAAAGTCTGCTCTCTGCAGCAGCCACGACATAGAGGGGAAGACACCAATGCTTCCCCAATGCAACCCTGTGGCCAACACTGATGCTTTTAACCTTGGAGTAAGCCTCGGTTGCAACTCTGTCATGATAGGCCTGCTATAAATCCAACTCTAATCTTGGGAGGGGGTGGGGCAGAGCTGGGCCTGTCAAAATCTTCACAGGACTCCTAGATTTCCTGAGCAGTTTCCCAGGCAAGAGAGAGAGAATAAGGAATCATTAGTAGTGAAACCAGGCAGTTTGGGAGCAGACTATGAAGGCAGCTTCCTGTAGCCACGGACTGCCACAGTCCACACAGCTAGCACCTATGTCCACAGTACACGCAGCTAGCACATATGTTGACCTGAATCCTATAAAGCAAAATATTAATTCTGCGTCAGGAAAATATAGGTTAGCAGCCACATTTGCATACTTATTTTAAAATGACTCTGGTCCCTAGGCTGGGGATCACTGCTGACTTCAGGCATGGGAATGGAAACAGAAGGACAAGGAGACATAGCAGAGGGAGGGCGGGACATTTTAGCAGGCTCCTTGTGGAGAGAAGCCTGGCTCCCTTTTAATTTTTCTTTTAGGAAAGTTTCACTATCTTCAACTACCTTGGAAACATCCGTCCAATAATGGCGAACTTGTAGAACCTCATGTATAAGATTCCAATAGGAGAAGGCCAGCACAGGTTCCTTCTCGGAACCGAAAGTCCAGTAATAGTCTTTAAGGCAATCACCAACAGGACACCACCTTTTTTCATCTATCGTCCCTTCCTGTGGGAACCATGGACAAATATCTTCCAAGAATATAAAAAATTCTACTAAGTCCTTTTTCTTGACCCATATTCCTTGTGCCTCGATAGAGGCTTTAAGCCCCCGGAGAAACAGTTCATGTTTGTTGAGTGTTTGTCCCATAGTTGCGTTGCCTCTCTTACCTTACTGATCTGCATCGCAAACGGGTGTTTCTGTGGTGATCTCAGTGTGGATCTTCACTCACCGGCTGGGTGGTGATCCAAGGGGAGGGTGCAGCTGCTCTATCCGGCGATGTTCAGACCAAACTCCGTTCCTCCAGCCCCACGTTGGGCGCCACTGTGCCCAGGCCCTTGGGGTTTTGTCAACAGGAGCCTGAGGCGGAATTGACCTGAATGAGAGACAAACCAGACACAAGGAAGGAGGCTAAGACAGGATTCTGATCAAGGTCTCAAATTTTATTTTTGCACGGCAGTTTATATAGTAATCAGCAAAGGGTAACACATGTAGACAGGGTCGTTAGGTTGCTAGGTTACAGAACCATGGGATGCTCTTTCCCAGGACAGGGACTGGGTGGAAAGTTCACAAGGTTGTTCATCAAGGCCAGACAGGGTGTTAGGCTTAATAAGCAAGGTTGTAAAAGCATCAAGTGTTCTTATCAGTTAAGTTTTATAGTTTCTTTATGTTACAACATGACAGTCAGACCCAGATGTCCTTATCAGTTAAGTTTTATGGTTTCTATGTGTTATAACATGACAGCCATTTGGCTCCTGGCAGACCACTATAAATACATCTTCAAATGCATGGCTTAGAATCCCATTAAATATGTAAGATTGATTCAGAAGAGTCCTAAGGAGACTTCATAGTAGGACATTCCTGATGTAAGTGTTTTCTTTTAGAAGTACCTTCAAATACATGAAAACTCAACATAAATATGAAGCATTATTGTTTTTGCTGTTTCCAGGGGATCACATAAAACTCCAAACCAAAGTGGAGGGCAGATTTATGTAGGTGTATCATGTTCATCTTTACGCAGGTGGAACTTCAGGTCCTGTGAGATGCAGGACCAGGGGCTGCAGGAAGTAGAAATGTTTGCTTTTTTTATAACAAGTGTAGTTGTTGTGAGATCTATCACCATGAACACTTTCCTTTCCTCTGGCTTAAAACATAGCCCTTAGAAGCATTTATTTCTGAAGATCTCCCTGCTTTTATTTAGCTTTTTTTTTTTAAGAGGGAATTCTTCCCACAACACAACAAGAGTTGTCACCTCACTGGTATGTCTTCAATTCCCAGCTGTAGCTCTTTTTTTTTTTTTTTTTTTTTACTGTTTCAACTTTTTGTTATCTCTATCATTTTTAATCTCCATTTTTTATTGGTAAAGGTGATGTACAGAGGGGTTACGGTTCCATAAATAAGTCTGGATTTCTGAATCCATTACCCAAGCTTTCTCTTCTTTCCCCTACTGTGCAATTGAAAGCAATAAGAGTATATACACCATTGAGTTATTCAAGAGTTAAATGGGATAATCCATCAGTGGAATGTCTGCAGATGTTATTTATATATTATTAGCAAAATGTCACATGGAATTGGATCATTGAAGTTGAAGCACTCTCAAATGCATCAGAATTACTTGGCTCAATTTCTTATTTTGGTTGAAAACTTCTCTTACGATATAAGTATATGGGTCTGTACTTTGATTTTTTTCACTACTATATATATACATACATATAAATGCTTTGCATATATACATATATATGTATGGTTTGCATAGAGATTAGCCAGTTTCCTATATACAGATAACATGGAATGTAGAATGGAAAACCTTACTTTAAAGGGGAAAAGGTTTTGTACTATATCTGTTCCAGTATGACTGAAAGCTCACTTTACTGGCTAATGGTCCAAGTATTTATTTGGGTTGTTTCTTCTAAAGATCTCAAGTGGTATGGACTGTGCCAGTACTGTGGAAAAAAACAAAAACATAGCATCCATTTCAGTGAGTTAAATATATATAATGCATTATGTCAGGAGATTTTGTCCATAAATCACATATTAAGTTTGGCTTTTCCCCTAAGAAAAGTGTCATTATAATTTTAACTTAAATGATTCAGAATAAAAAAAAAAGAAAACTAAGGACTGGATCTTTCTGGATTGACAGCTACTTTCTTTTTGTCTTGAGGAACTATATTTTTTATCTTTTTAAGCTTAATGTTTATAGCTAAGAATTTGCACGAATAATATGTACCTAAATTGGTTTGAATTGTAATAATCTGGTTAGAGTATTGAGGATAAACTAAGCCATAAAGACTGAACGAAAAGCACCAAAGCATTTACAATTATGCAAATGCTCGCACACTCCACAACATAAAACAAACATTTAGAAATGTTCCAAGGATCTGGCATTATAAATGAGTTGGGAACTACACAAGGAAAATGCATGTATCGATTCAGACATGAGATTTCTAAAGGTTTTATAAGAGGTGAGTTAAATAATTTTAAAAGGAACTTTATTATTTTATTTTAACTTTTTTCTTTATTGTCAAAGTGTAGTACTGAGGGGTTATACATTCATATGTAAGCCAGTGAGTACATTTCTTGTTCAACTTGTTACCTCCCCCCTCATTTCCCCTGCCCCCCTTCCCATTTTCCTCTTCCCCCAAGAGTTGTGCAGTTGGTTTACCCCAAATGTCTTTCTAAGTACTGATTTTGGAATGGTTTTTCTTTTTATTCTTTGTCTATTGATTTTGATATTCCCTTTCCCTTCCCTAGTTCTAATACACATATAAACAGTATCCAGGGTACACAGATGAGATACAGTGGTAGTGGCGGTATAACCACAGGAAGGGAATACAGGAGAAAACTAAATGAAACAATCAAAACAAAAACCAAATAGACAAGGAAAAAGAGGTACAGTTTCACATGGCATGCTGAAAATAATTACAACAGTAATATAATTCTTGTTTCCATAACATGGAGTTCATTTCACTTGGCATCATCTTATATGATCATATGGGTGTGGCTATTGGGGTATCTTGATCTTGTACTATGACTAGCTTAATCATGTACTAGCTATTCCTTATGACACACATCATAGGGTTTATGTTTCTTTGGGCCTGGCTCACTTCACTTAGTATGATTTTTTCCAAGTCCTTCCATTTCCTTACGAATGGGGCAGTGTCATTCCTTCTGATGCAGGCATAGAATTCCATTGTGTATATGTACCACATTTTCCTGATCCACTCGTCTACCTAGGCACATCTGGGTTGGTTCCATATTTTAACAGTGACAAATTGTTCTGTGATGAATATAGTTTTGCTGGTGGCTTTAGTGTGGTCTTGCTTGTAGTCTTTTGGGTAGATGCCCAAAAGTGGGGCTGCTCGGCTGTAGGGGAGCTCTATGTTTAGCCTTCTTGGGAACCTCCACATTGCTTTCCAGAAGGGTTGAACAGGTTTGCATTCCCACCAACAATGTATTAGGGTTCCCTTTTGGCCACATCCCCTCCAGCATTTGTTATTATTAGATTTCCGGATAATGGACATTTTTTTACTGGGGTGAGGTGGATTCTCAATGTTGTTTTCATTTGCATTTCCTTTATGGCCACTGATGTAGAGACTTTTTCTTGGGGTTCTTGGCCTTTCTCATTTCCTTTTCAGAGAAGTCTCTTTTTAGGTCTTTAGCCCATTTTTTGAGGGGGCTGTTGGTTCTTTGAGGATTTGTTTTGGAGGAATTTTACTTTTTGAGTTCTGTGTATATTTTCCATATCAAGCCTTTGTCCATTGTATGGCTGGATCTTCTCTCAATCTGTGGGCTTTCTGTTTATCTTGGAAGCTATGTCCTTTGCCCTGCAGAAGCTCTGCAGTTTGATACAGTCCCACCTGTCCAGCCTTTCTTTGATTTGTTGCATTTCTGGACCTTTATTGAGGAAGTTTCTTTCAGTGCCAAGGAGTCCTAGAGTTTCTCCTATTCCTTCTTGTAGTGTTTTCTTGTAGTGTTTCTGATTTTATTTCCAGGTCTTTGATCCATTTGGAATTGATTTTGGTGCAGAGTGATAAATAGGGATCTAGTTTTAGTTTATAATAGGTGTTGACCCAGTTTTGCCAGCACCATTTATTGAAGAGGCTGTTTTTGTTCCAACCTATATTTTTAGCTCCTTTGTGAAAGATTAGGTAGCCATAGGTCTGTGGGTTAATTTCTGGGTCTTCAGTTGTATTCCATTGGTCCTCGGGTCTGTTCTTGTGCCAGTACCGAGATTTTTTTTACTACTATAGCTTTGTAATACAACTTAAAGTTTGGTATTGATATTCCTCCAGCACTGTTCTTTCTGCTTAGGACTGTTTTTGCTATTCGGGGTTTTTTATTGTTTCATATGAATTTCTGGATTGCTTCCTCTATTTCTTTAAAAGTTTGCATTTCTAGGGTTTGGGGTTGTTTTAGTGTGGTAAACAGTGAATATGCATATATGTTTTTGATATTTTGTTTATATCTCCTAATTTCCCATAACTGCCTATGTCTGTCTGTCTGTCTATCAATATCTATCATCTATCTATCTATATGAAAAGAAAAATGCTTTGACCTGAGCATTGGTGGTTCACGCCTGTTATCCTAGTTGCTTAGGATGCTGGGCTCTAAGGATCACAGTTCAAAGCCAACCTGGTCAGGAATGTCTGTGAGATTGTTTACCCCAATTAACTACCAAAAATCTGGGTGTGGAACTGTCATTCAAGTGGTAAAGTACTGGCTTTGAGGGGAAAAACAAAATTCATGGACAGTGTTCAAGCCCTTCATTGAAGCCCTGAGGACCATTAGCAACAACAATATCACAAATAAACAAATAAAAATGAGCTTTGAGACCACTAGTAATAAATAATGCTACTGTTATTATTTGTGAAATAATAGAATGAGTTTTATTATGATGTAAAGATTAAAGTCTATACATACAGACTGATGATTCGGGGAATTATTTTATTGCTTTCTACAACTTAGTGATTGTGTTATTATTTAACAGCATTGTAGTAGACAATCTGCAGCCCTGTAACTCCATTTTCTCTTTAATCAATACCCATAATCTAATTATCTGCTTGCTTTGTTCTATCATCACCCTTATTCCCTGTATCTCTGATCCTGGTGGTATGTTGGTTTAACTTAGAGCAATTAAATGCACTTGTCTGTTTTGGTTCTTCTTGAAAGGCTCTCTGGTTCTGCTTCTCCTGGAAGAATTCTTTTTTGGTATAGTATTATGACTGAAATGTATAGGAACAGTAAAAATATACTTGGCCTGCTACAGTTTCCCTAAAACAATTCATGTTTGTGGGAATGCATTTTTTTATTCTTAGAGTGGTGTGTGTCTTGAATGTAGCACCTCAACTATAATTCAGGGAGTTTTCTCCAATTATAATATTTAGAGAAATTGGTACCTGTTAGACAAAGTATGATTTCTCCCAAATTGTCAAGTGTCTTCACTCACAAGAAGTTCATCATTGGCCATCTCAATTTCTCTCTGTCAATCATAGCTTGATGACTGACTTCTAGACTTTAAATAGATGCACTATAGAATGAATCCCACCTGTGCAGGTCATGAGGCATGTTCACTGACAACTGGGTGGAAGCAGTGTGGAGAAGAGGATAAAAGATCCAGGGTTGGGATTACTTTGAGTCTTCATGTTTTCTGACACAAAAATCTAAGCATTATTTCTTTGGGGAGGAAAAGTCAAAGGTGGTCTGGGAGAATGGGATCTTTTGACATTGAAGGAGCTTCTCTCCTATTGCACTGTTCCTAGAACCAGTTTTTCCTACTTGAAACATCCCAGTGAGAGGGAACAGAGTAAATTTAGGGGCTAACATGCCAGGGAGTTCTTTAAAGCTGGACAGGATTGAAGTCAACAAGTGAAGTCAGGCTGGGCAGAGGTGGCTCATACTTGTAATCCTAACTACTTAAGAGATTGAGGTCTGAGGATCATGGTTTGTAGCCAGGCCTGGTAGGAAAAAATGTGAGACTCTTTTACCTTTAACCATCACAAAGCAAGAAGTGAGGCTGTGGCTAAAATGGTAGAGTTGCCTGCTTTTGGGAAAAAAAAAAAAGGTTAGGGACAGTACCTAGGCCCTGGGTTCAAGTTCCAAGCCTGGAATATACACAGACACAGATACACACACAGACACACACATACACACACACACACATGCATAAACAAACACACACAAGGATGGGTCAAGAAATGAGCAAATAAAAGCACACTCATGAGGCCTATTACTGCTCACCTCTTAGTGAGATAAGCTTTGGAGTTCCAAATTTATTGATCAACCTATATCGTGTAAATATCTCTGTGTGTGTATGTGTCCCAATGAAAGGTTATAAACCTTGTTTATGCATCTTTCATGCAGTATTTTCTGCTTTCTGTTCTAATTTATACTAAGTAACTTAAAATAATGTCTGATCTCAAATTATTGAATTGATTATACAATCCACTAATGGGTCAGGACTTCTAATATAGAAAAGAAAACTAGTTTATTTTTAATATAGTTATGAAATTCTCTGCTTCCAACAGAAAGAATGGCATTGCCCCATTCATAAGAAAATGGAAAAAACTCAGAAAAAATTAATATTAAGTGAAATAAGCCAGACCCAAACAAACATAGGTTTCATGGTGTCCCTCATTTTTAATAATTAGTATATGTCTAGGATAGTCCTAGCAGAGGATAACAATAGCTCTGTATTTATATATTAAATAAAAATACCAACACTGGCAATAAGTGTCAACTGGATTGTCTTCAAACCAATCTAAAAAAAAAACAATGTATAAAAAGTCCTTAGAAATACTCTGACATGGTTTGATGTCACTCATTTATTGGGTATAAATTTTATGGATGAAGCAAGACATTTTTTTAGGATGAATATCTCTAGTACTATATTGGGTTATTTGAAATTGAAATAAAAATAACAATACTATGTCAAGTTTAGAAAAACTCATGGTCCACTCATAGCTGTTTCCTTTTTCCAATGCCCGTGTGTGAGATTGAGAGTTTCAAAATTTTCTGCAAATTATTGGCTTGCCTTCTACCTAGTTGGATGGGCTCTTTTCTTCTTCTTTTGGGCTCTATTAGCTAATTCCTCCTGCCTCATTTTCATAAGCTGAAGGATGTAAAATTAATGTTGCTAAGATGGAAAGTTCATTTTATCCCCCAAATGTATTACTCTTTCACTTTTAAAATCTTCAATCTTAAGAACGAAAACTTAAGTATTAAGCTATCCATCTTAGAATGATTGAATTTCTCTTATACTTTGACCAATTGAATAAATATCAATAGATTTCTTGATATTAAATATCCTGTACTCTATAATTAAGATATGCATTGCTACTAATTTGTGGTTTAAAGATACTACTTAATTCATTATGCAAACATTTCATTTGGAAATTTTGAAAATGTATTCATGAAGTAGATGAGTATATAATTTTAGGTTCCTAAAATCATTCATATACTAATTTGTGTATCATTAAACAAATAGGAATGTAGTATCTGGTCTTATGAAATGTATAGTCTAATAATAGAAAGAAACATCCTTGGAGAAGTGAAATCCAAATTGACCTCTCTATTTAGTTAGGCTAGGCACATGATTATATTAACTGATTAAAATGACAGATAAAAGTTTAATTCTCTTTCATAAGCAGTGGGGACTGTGGGTCTATGTGGGTAGATATACCAGGCCTAACATACAATTTTCATGTCTATCACCTTCCATCAACCGTCCTAAGTCATGAGGATATTTACAGAATCCAAAACAGGTTTCTTTTGAAGATCACCTGCAAGTTGTACACATGGTATCTGTTCATATGCTATGTTCACTATTAGTGGCAGAAGTAGTTGGAAAAAACTCTTTGGGCAACTAGATAACTAGCCATAAGGAAGAAAGGAGGAATAGATCAAAGAGTGCTATGAAACATCTGAAACAATAAAAAAAACTAGTCATGTAAACAATGTATAGATTGGAAGACTATATAAGACAATTTATAAATGAGAGTGTGCTGAGAAACAATTATGAAGTTTTAGAGCAGTTTGAAACTGCAGTGACAGGATAGGCACTAAGTAATGAGCACTGAAGTAGCACTGGTGAGAAATTTAACCCATGGCTGAAGGACCAAATGACAGAAGCTTTTAAATATAGATAGATCAGAATGTCAGCTATCTCTGCCATCAAAGGTTAGAGATCTGAGGCCAGAGAGTATTAGAGGACAACACAGCTGGAAATCTTAAATGTGCATGGAAAATTATAACATTCACAGGAATTTCAATTTGGCTTATACATGCATTGCAAATGACACAGGAAATCATTGTAAATGCCAAGGCATTAGTTTTAATTTAAAGTATATAACTATTCCTGTGAACACAATGAGTTTATGTTGTTTCTTTAGTTAGGCTCATGAAGATGGCTAGATTGTGGTCAAACAATGTCCTATTGATTTACCAAGAGGAATCGCTGTAACCCAGGCTGGAAATAATCACTTAGCATGATCATCATATTCTCTGTTCACAGATAACCTTATGTGGCAATATTGTAGTTCTTTGGGGAGACTGGGTCAAGAGTCCTAGGTGAACAGAATGTACAGTCTTCCCTCTAAGAGGGTGAGATACTCCCCCACTCATGCCATAACTTTCAGGTTTTCTGTCATAAGTTTTAGCTTAACTTTCAAAAAGTCATGCTCTTAAAATTATGTTTTTTCTAAGTTTTTAGAGTTTGTAGAGAAAAACACAAAAGAGAATGTGGTTTCAGGAAAAAAAAATAACCTGATAAAGTTTTGATCACTGGCAGGAAACCATGAGAGGTGATGTGGAACTGCTTTCCATTTCCTAAATTCTCTCATTGGGATTTAGTTCTATGCACACTGACCAGAGGGCTCACACTGGCATTACTTGGGTCTGAATTCACTTTGTTTTAATTTCCTTGCAATAAATTTTTATCACTAGGTATCTCACAAGACTATCACCTAAATCTGGATTTGTGGTGGCCATTTTTATGGCAAAGGAAAAGAATGTAGTATAGACTGAGTAAGTCTTGATGGAAATAAGTGAAAAGCTGCATGAAATATAAAAGCATCTTTCAACTGTATTGTGACCTAGAAAAAAAATGAAAACCTCAAATGCTGAAATTATCTTGAAAATGATCATCTTCAGTGATAAATGCCACAGCAGGATTTCACCTTGAGGATTTCTGCTAAGCCAAGATGTAGCTTTGGTTGAAAAAATGTAAAACTCGGAAAGGGAAGGACGTGGCGTCTACGTGGTGCTTTGGGAGGGAGAGGTGAAGAGGAGAGTCCTCTCATACAGTGGGATTACCTGGAGACAATCACAAACCATGAACTGTCTCAGACCTCAGCAATTGGCAGCCTGTTATTTTTATCAAGTAGGATCAGAATGAAGAAAAATAATTGAAAATTTGAGTAATCCCTCCACAGATTTGCAGTCAGAAGCTGTGCTATATGAACAAACTCCAAATGGAGAATGCAATTTAGCATGGTCCGAAGACGGTAGTGAAATAAGCTATTGGTAGAAACCGATTTCCTAGAAATATCAACCTTGACTTTAGGACATTGGCACCTAAGGCAAAAAAAAAAAAAAAAAAAAAAAAAAGAAAAAAGAAAAGCAGTCCCACTGACTGCTAGCACAGCAAAAAGCAAAGTGAAATACACAGGAGAATCTCATCCAGAAAAGCTCTGGTACTAGATTTATCAGAAATAAAAGTTAAAAAATAATTTTGTGTACTGTGTTTTAAAAATTAAGAGAAGCTGTGAAATGTTAGCAGTAGAGACTAGAAACAAAATTATAAGTAAAATTATAATAATGTCATATTTACAAATTGTATATATACATACATTTGCACACCTATTCATATATGCATATGTGTGTGTTTATACCACATATAACTGTCACAGAGGTTTTTGTCAAGTTCAAAAAAATTGGCATACCAGCTATGGAAAATTCATTGCAATGTTCAGGCTTTTACTTTGGATTACACATTACAAAGACAATAGCCCAGTTTCAAATCTCCTTACTCTCTTAATGGATTAAGAGTATCAATTCCCTTCATAATACTCTTTCCATAGAATTTTTTTCTTGAAGAAAATGCAATAACTTATAATATCTTAAACATTCCCAAATTAATACACAGTATATGGCACTGAATTACAAAAAAGGGGTCATGCAAAAACCTGAGTGAAATTAAAATGTATACAAAATGTCATCTACAGATTGCTGAAGATGCTGATGCTGAAATAATCAGGAATAGTAATATAAAGTAGGTTAATGTAATTCTGTCCAGATGTACTAAACTAATACTGTGAAATATTAAATTGGAAGAGCTTTGGTAGAAACAGAAAAGTATAACAAACAATTAGAGAGACTGTGGTGTAACTCAATGGGAGATCACTTTCCTAGTACATGCAAAACCCTTGGTTTGACTCTCAGTATTTTGAAATAACATAAAAGGATAAAAGAGAAATTCTGCAACTACAAATTATAATATGTAAAATGACTTAAATGAATAGCTGTAACTGAAGACTAGAGACAGCTGAGAAGTAGTAACCAGTTCTAAATAACTACTCAGAACAAAACCTAGACACAGTGATTAAAATGCATAAAAGTACAAGAGGTAGTACATAATTAAAGCATCTATTGTATGTCAATTTAGACTCCATGAAGAAGAAAGAGCAAAATCAGTATAGAAATTGCCCAGAATTTTCCTAAACTGATGAAAGTTATGAAAAGGTTGATTAAAATTTATTTTACTTCATGAAAACCACATCTATGATTTCACAGTATAACATCTAACACTATAGGGAAAGAACAATAAAAAATAAATATAAGAAGACATGCTGACTTTAACACAATAGCTCATCTTTTTTTCTTTATTTTTTGTGCCATTCCTGTGGCTTTAAACTTAAAACCTAGGCCCTGTCATTGAGCATTTTCTTCTCAAAGCTAGAATTCTACCACTTGAGGCATGGCTCCATTTCTGATTTTTTTCCTTTTCTATGTTTTTGTTTTTGGTGATGCTTAATTGGAGATTATCTTACCTGGGCCTGGCTTTGAACCAGGATCCTCAGATGTCAGCCTCTTGTATAGCTAGGAGTCCAGATGTGAGTTACCAGTGCCCAGCAGTAACTCACTGTTCATTAGGAAAAATGACACAAATTTGATGACGTGAACTTGTCAGAGTCCTGAAAGAAAATTATTACTGTATAGTTCTTACACTAGTAAAATAGTATTCAAAATAAAAATGAAATAAAAGCACTTCTAAATACAAAAATCTTAGAATTTGTTACCAAGCAGATTCACATTACCATAAATATGTAGAAATATTTTTCATATAGAAAGAAGGTAATGTTGGGTGGAACATATGAAGGAAGGAATTCAGAGCATACACTAAATATTCACTCAGGAAAAATTGAGAGTTAAATTTTTCAGAGTAATTAGCTTGAGATAAGATGTATACAGTATCCAAAGGCATAGCTTAAGTAATAGAGTTCCTGCCTAGCAAGTACAAGGCCTTGAATTTAATCCCTAGTGTTACTAAAATTGAAACAAAATAACATTAAGTTTGTCCAATCCCCAGTCTTGAAAAAAATATACATATTTGTATATATAGCTATATATTATATATATATATACATGTATTATAGTAAGGGTATACTAATATGTATTCATGCATGCACAAGAACCCCACACACAAAAGTTGAAGCAGTGTAGTATTCAGAAGTTGTTTTTTGAATTATACAGGATGTAAAAGTAACAATGTCTTAAGTTTATCCCCTGTACTCTTTTATATTATTTAATTAGTTGAGTATGTTACATTATAAGTTATCCTATTCATTATAGTTATTATTGTTTTAGTGGACACCCCAGAGCATATGATTTGCCATCTATGGCATAGAGTAGGATATATATCAATTATATCAATGATTTGCCATCTATGGCATAGAATGAAGAGTAGGATATATATCAATTATATCATAACCTAAGTGCTAAATATTTCAGTTTAAAGAAACAAAAGCAGATGGAATTTAAAGTCAATTTGCTGTTCATGAGACACACTTTAATTACAGAGGCAGAAGTCTGAATAAAATGATTTGGAAAAAAACATTCCATGCTATCCTTTCCCTAGTATAAGGTTTTTACATGAAATAGTGTCATTCAATTCAAACTAGTGTTTTGTGGTAGTGATGGGGAATAAAGATATAGATGATGCTAGAGGTAGATAAAGTATCTTTGTTAACAGAACATTAAAATATTTTACATCATTGTATAGTAAAAATTATGAAAATTTGGAAGAATTACAGAAGAATATTAAATCCTTCCTACCTAGGTTTTAGAATTTTTGGCTTCATTTCTTTGATGATGAACATCAATTTAAATATTCATTGTTCCACTTAACTGTTTGTAAGACTTCCAAATTAAGTTGAAAAGGCAATATGCTTTCCTAGTCATTGGGAGGATGCAGAAGGGAAGAAGAATTGGGAACAGGGGAGCAAGTACTGGAACAGTGTCCTTCCAAAGTCAGTGTCTATGAAAAAAAGCAGAGCTGTATTAGGTGTAAGTTAGGAGTGAGGGTACTTTTCAGAAGGCAAATTTTCCAGGAGCAAAGCTAGACTTTAGGAGCAAGTGATGGCCAACAGTGGTAAGGTGCCATATGGGAATTCTCAAAGGAATATTAAGTAAGATGCAAATAAGGCAGATGGCAAAATCAGAATTGGATTGAGAATTGATACAAGGCAATCATGTCAATAAATATGATTTTTCATCATCCCTAAAACCGACTTGAAGTTTGCAGTTAGGGTAATTTTGGATGGTATCAATGTGTCTTGTAGGGGAACTTTTTAAATTTATATTCTTTACATAGAATTTGCATATTCTGACATAAAGAGACTTAATGGTAATGTTTTATTAAATGTTATTCAAAGGCATGAGATGAAGGAGGCTCTTTTTTCTACTTTGCCATCTTCACAGTCTCCACAATTTTACTATTTTTCATAGTGTTGTTAACTTGCCTAGTCTAAATCAGAAATGCTACACATAAAAATTACATTTTTGACAAAGACATTCAATTTTGTGAGTTAGGAAAAATATTTATAGCATTTATTTAATCTAAGTAAAGTTCAGGAAGAAAAAAAATGTTTAGACTACCCCACAGAGAAAAATATATTGAGCAAAAGCATATTGTACTGTTTGATTTCCTGACCTTCATTATGTAGAGGTATATTGAAATTGCTACCATGTCTTGTTTTATTCTTCTCCTGAAATACTGAGCAAAGCTACAGCATGTGTGAAAACTTACTTTAACTGGACCAGGGTTTTTATATAGTTTCCTGGGTCAATTCTTTGAGCTCCAGCATATAATTTAGAAAAATTGCTATTTCTATTCCTTTCCTGTGGAAAGCCTTTTTCACACTGGAAAAATGATTTTATATGTGAACAGAGAATGCCAGCAAAGTACCAAAGCAGACTCAGTGGGTTGGTGGCATGGTAAACAGTTACTTGATTGCTAGATATTTGTGATGACTTCGGGGAATGACTGTTTTTCTGCCCTGATGATTTACACCAGGCATTGTCTGAACTCTATCATATGCTCTCATAAAGTTCTGAAGGACATTTTTATTAGAAAGAAGAGAATAAATGGGTTTCTTTACAACTCATTCTACCTTTGGAAATCTGTGAGTTAAGAATAGAGAGTATACAGTCTCATTTGTATTATTGTGATTGTTACAGTGATGCAACACTTTCAGGGACAAAAACACAAGGTGTCTGTGTTGTTAAAGGAAAGTTACCCACTTTATATCAGCCTGAAACAGCATTCTTTATTGGGATCTCCAGGGCCATGTTAATCTAAGCCTAGATTGTTTTATTAAGTTTGGCAAAGAATAATTGCTTTTTTTATACTGCATTTTTATTACAAATGAAAAAGTGTTAACCACCTTTAGAATTTTAACAGCTGCCAATGGAAATTCTATTATGTTTGAAGGTCATGGACATACTTATAGTCAGTTACAAAGACTCTTGGGCTTATAGCAGAATGACAGTTCTTGAACACACTTTAGTGTGTGTAGCTACTGACCTTCATTTTTATAAAATAATGCTAGAATCAGATTTAAATAATTAAATTAATTTTGGTCAGAATGCTCTATAGCTAAATTTTGGTAAGTCAATATAGTCTTTGTTAGACAAAATAAATCAGGATTTTTTTTAACAGAGTTTGTGTTTCTTTTCAGTGAAACAGACACACCAGATTATACTTGCTGTTTCTTGTAACCATTTGGTATCGAATATCCTAGGTTCAAAATTGTGGAAATGGAGGATCAAAGTGTAAATGCTTGTTTTAGAAATTAGGAAATTTGGGACTAATGGCACCTAGATTACCTAAAATCTTGTCGTCTATTAGTAAACTCAGATATTTTTATAGCAGAGAAGTGATCAATGTGTGACTTACTAATTTTAGTTGAATTTATCAAGTTTAATCGCAGTCCTATTTTTTATTTTTATTTTTGATTGGCTGGTTTTATTTTTGTTTGGTTGTTTGGTTTTTGAGATAGTGACTTCTTATATAGCTTTGGATGGCCTAGAACTCACAATCCTCTTGTCATAATCTCCTCTGAGTGCTAGAATCACAAGGGTAAACCATAATTCTTGGATGAATGCTAAACTTAAAACTGGAATCACTAAAATGTTCATTCGCTTGTGAAAATAGTTTTTCCATAGTTATGCGGTATCATTCTCTGGCATTGTGAAAGTCAGTCTCAAGTCAACAATTGGTGCTATAAATTACCCTACACTAAAAAGAGATTCTGGCACACCTCCATTTTTTATGTGTTTTACTACCACAGGCTTGTTTAGAAAGTGCTTATGGTTCTGGTATTTTGTCAACACAAACAGCCAAGTTCATTTCCTTGCAGTACCCTGAGTGTTAAGCATATATAACTAGAAATTACACTTTTGAGTTGCTTTTACTAATGAATTTCAAAGAATCTCCAGGTATTTGGGTTTGATTTTGATTTTTGATCACATTGCTTGTATCCTTTCTAGTTCCATTGTTGGCATCACTTTTATAGCATGCAGTCAAGGGCGGTAAGGCTCCATTGTATTCTCAGGCATGCCTTTTCCTTCTTGAAAGTACTTGAAATTTTATTGATATCTATTATTTTATCATTTCTATCACTTGCCTATGATATGCTATTTTCTATGGTATGCCAGCATTAAATTGTCCTTATACTATTTTGTGCATTATACAGAAACTTCACATATTATTTTAGTTGGAGCACACTATATTTTCTGTAGAATCAATAGCATACCAAGGGGACAGTGGTTGAGAAAAATCTATCACAGGTTCCACCTAAAGGGGGATTATATTGTAGAGATTGTAAAAACAGTGATTAAGCCATTGAAAGTAATCTTTTTTCACCATTACCATGTTATATCAAATGTAAACTGTCCTACAGACAAAATACTCATGTCCTGGAAATCCCTACATTCCGTTCAGCCCTTGGGCACCAGGGGAAGTAATTTGTTAACAT
The DNA here is from genome assembly GCF_023159225.1 of Perognathus longimembris pacificus. Classification (NCBI taxonomy): domain Eukaryota; kingdom Metazoa; phylum Chordata; class Mammalia; order Rodentia; family Heteromyidae; genus Perognathus; species Perognathus longimembris. The sequence continues at coordinate 18,106,585 of NC_063168.1, read as the reverse complement.
ATAGATATTATTCTTTTCCTTGGCTTCCCATGGCATATCATCCTATATTGATAATTTTGTATGGTATCTAATGTTATTTTAAATATCCAAATGGCCTTTTGCAGAGAAAAAAGTTCCCTGTTCCTATAAGATGCTATACTTACTATCAAATTTTAATAACATGTGATCTTATACTCTATGTTCCCTCATTGGTAATCATTAGTATACGTCTAGGATAGTCCTAGCAGATGATTACAATAGCTATGTACATATGATCACATCAGTTGATACTAAGCAAAATGAACTACAAGTTATGGAAACAAGCAGTTTATCATTGTTGTTATTTTTAGCACACTATGTGAAATTTTTTTCTTTTGCATTTTCTCCCTATGGTTTAGCCCCTGTTGTTATTGTATTTGATTTTGGTACCCTGCATAGTGTATATATGTTTGAATCAAGTAAGAGAAGGGGAACATCAAAATGGTGAGGATAAAAAGCGAACCAGTGCAACAGCAACACTTACAAGACAGTATGTTGTAAATCAACTATACAACTCCGTGTGTGTGTGGGGGGGGGATTGGGGAGGAGGGAGGGTGGGAGAAAAATGAGGAAGGAGGTAACAAGTGTGACAAGAAATGTACTCACTACTTTACATATGTAACTGTAAACCCTCTGTAAGTCACCTGACAATAAAAATTAAAATTAAAAATGCAATCTTTAAATGAGTGCTTTTTTTTTTTTGGCCAGTCTTGGGCCTTGGACTCAGGGCCTGAGCACTGTCCCTAGCTTCTTCCCGCTCAAGGCTAGCACTCTGCCACTTGAGCCACAGCGCCGCTTCTGGCCGTTTTCTGTATATGTGGTGCTGGGGAATCGAACCTAGGGCCTCGTGTATCCGAGGCAGGCACTCTTGCCACTAGGCTATATCCCCAGCCCTAAATGAGTGCTTTTTGAAAAAAATGGCATAAAAGTTTACATGAGGGCTAAATTTTATCAATTCCCATTGACAAAGTTGGTGCATAGACTTTGTACTTATTTTAAAAGGAAGCTTAACATTACTTTAACAATAAAAATAAATAAAAATATAAAATAAAGGAACCTTAAGTTTTCAACATATTGGAATTGTTTGAGTTCTGTTAAGATACAGGTTGATGTTTACTCAGGCTATATACATTATCACATTTAAACAGTAAATCAAAAGTGAGAAATGAGAGTCCATGGACCTTAAAGAAGAAAAACTGTAATTTGAGCCACTGCAATACTTATATAGGAATTTGGAGTTTTATTTGTGACTAGAACTTACAATGGCAACAGATTTTTTTTTCTCAAATTTTTATTATCAAACTGATGTACAGAGAGGTTACAGTATCATACGTTGGGCATTGGATCCATTTCTTGTACTGTTTGTTGCCTTGAATGGCAACAGATATTGAATTGCAAGATATGATACTTTTACTTGATGGGAGAAAATTTTTAAATTATTTGAGTATTTGTGTGATATAATAGTACAGAGGATATATATTAAATGGAAAATATTTGGTAGTCATTATTTCAAAATATATTAATGAAATTATTTGCTAGTTCGTATTACATGTAGAATTTTGAGGATGACATAGGAACCAAGAAGATCATTACATAAATGGCACGTATTCATGCATGAATGTATGTGATTTGTGTGTATGTGATCTTATTAACATAATCTGCCCCAATGCAGCCAGAAAGGTAAGGTTGGAGTGATTTCCCTAAGGATATTTACCTCAGTAATACAATGGAAAAGGGCAGTTTTCTACTCCTCTGTCAGTTTCCTGAGGTTTACGAAAAGCCAGTAGAAAGCATCTGATTCTATTTGATCCTCTCTTCCTGCATCTAAATTGAGTAGAGAGAAAGAGTTTGGGTGAATTGGTATGTCTTTCCACTTACTTATAAGACCGTGATTTGGCTAGGAAACTTGAGATAAATTTTATGCTAGAATATATACTACTAAGTAAAAACTAAAGAAAGCTAATTTTCAAATGTATCTTTAAGATATAATGATAAGGTATATTTTTATGTTTCTGATGAAATTATAATCAATAATGAATCAAATTATCCATCAAGGCAACAACTTTTATAGACCCAAAAGAATTAATGGTCATAAGTAATGCTGTGCTTTTGACCTGTTTTGTGACTTAGGGTGAGTTATTTTGCTTTTGATTCTTTTGATTCTTTTGATTCTTTTTGGTTCTTTTTCTCACAGATGAGGAGAAATAGCAAATTCAAGGAACAGATTATAAGCATAGATAATTGGCAGCTACACATGATAGCATGTAGAAAACTTTATCAAATGTTAATTATATTGTTAACCTGTGATTGTAAAGAATATTATTCTAAAATCAAATTTTGTACTCTGGGACATGTACATGCTATATATACAAAACCTGCTACTTATAGTATACTTATGATACAAAATGGAAAATCCATAGGAACCAACATCACAAAATTTTTATTTATTTGTTATTTATTTTTGCTCATCAAAACATGTTATTTTAGGAGACAACAAAAACAAGCATGATTATTGTATACATATCCCAACAGTACCTTGGACTCTTTGGTGGCAAGGAGTGTCCTTTGTTTTGGGGTTTTTGTTTTGTTTTGTTTTGTATTTTTCCTTTTAGTTTAAGTAAAACAGCTTAGTTCTTTAGTATGAGTATTTCCCAATCAGACTTTAGTGTATGTATTTATGATCTCAGGAACAGGCAAGGAAACTGAGGATAGGATGTTAGCTTATAAAGTAGGAGGTTTTTTTCTTATGACACAGTAAGGTAGAAGGTTTTATTGGAGACTGGGGAATATTACATTATTCAGATGTAATCAGTGATCACTTTTTATCCATTTGCAATGGTAGCAATTAACTAATCTTGCCTTTAAGAATTTCAGAGTATCTGGTTTGGAATGCTAACTATGCAGTAGTTATTATGGTACTTTTGGTAGATGTTACTCACAAAACTTATTTTAAATTTTTATATGAATTTTATTTTTTCTTTCCTTTGCTCTAAGGGAGTAGTAAGGTATAACCTCATAACATTTTTGATGATGATAGGAGAGAGGACAGGAAAAGGAGGTAGGACATAGAAATAACAGGGCTTCTATGTGAGGCAGGAGCCAATGTTCCATTACAAAAAACAACACAAAACAAACAAACAAACAAAACCTGTCCATAGTTGGACCCCAGTGGCTCAAGCCCTTTAAACCTAGCTACTCAGGAGGCTGAGATTTAGGAATGAGGGTTCAAATCTAGCCATAGCAGGAAATTCTATGAGACACATATCTCAAATGATCACCACAAAACAAGCCAGAAGTGGAGGTGTGGCTTAAGGGGTACAGCACTAGCTTCAAAAGGTTGGGGCTAGCACCCAGGTCCTCAATTCAATCCCCAGGACCATCACCAAAAACCCAATTGAAAACAAAACAACTAGATAACTTATAGAGGAGGTCTCTAGCCCAGAAATAAGGGTATCTCACTGAAAGTATCTCAGAGATATCAATGACTCCTTAAAGATGAAGAAATATTAGTGTTTCAAAGAGTTGTGTGAAGAGCCAAGAAAGAGAATGTAAGTGCCGGCTTCTTCTAATGTTTGCTAGAGCAAGGAAGGTATCTTACTCAGTTTTCTGCTGTTATCACTGAATACCATAAGTCTGGGTTCGAAGAACCTATTAATATAGAGCTATCTATCTCTCTATCCCTACATATACACACAGTGGCTCTCAGCTTTGTATGCTAGGAAATCCAAGAGTGTGGATCCAGCTGTAGTTGAGGACTTCGGTGTGGTTGCATTATAATGTGATGCAAGGCAAGTAGCCCAGGGGAGACCAAAATCACTTTCACAACAAAGCCATGCATAATAAAGGTTTCATTTTCATTAGGATGGAATTCTCATAACCTCATCAATATTTTATTTTTGTTTAGATTCTAGTTCTGGAGCTTGAACTCAGGGCCATGGCACTGTCCCTGAGCTTTTGTGCTGAAGACTAATGTTCTACTAGTTGAGCTATAGCTCGACTTCCTGCTTTTCAGTAGTTAATGGAAGGATATAGTGTCAGGGACTTTAGATCTCATTTTCCTGAGTAGCTAGGACAGGCTTGAGCCAATGATGCTCAAATTACCTCACCATATGTTAACGGCTTCCTTCCTAAACAATCTCAGTGGCAATTAAGCTCATGAGTTTGAAAGATATTCAGCATGTTCCGGGAAATTGCAAGTGTGAATGTCTGAACTGGCCACCATACAGCACAGATTCATAAAGTATTACCTGGGAACCAAATCTGGATCCTTCTGCTTTCATATGGCTTACCTGTTTATACATTTTTGGATATCTCTTATTATTTTTTAAAGCAATAGTAGGTTCTTTAATGGTGACGTATGAAAAACATATTAAAATCAAATTTTATGTGTCTGTAGGTAAAATTCTATTAGAACACAGCCAACAGATGTTTCATTCATGCCAAGGAGGCAAGGCTCATAGTGATTACTGGAAACGTGGTACAGAGAACCTGAACAGATTAGTATTTCGACTCTTGCACAAAAATTGCAAACTCAGGAAGTTTGCAACCTCTGTTTGAGAAGTTGATAAGGAATCAGATCATAAAGAGTACTGTAATTCATATTAAGCAATTTCAGTTTTTAATCCTGAAAAGGAGGGGAAAAAACAAAAGGTGTATAAGTATTGAAATTTGTTTTTCTTGGCCCTTTGCTGATCCCTTCATGTTTTCCTATCTTAATGCTCTGCCTTTTTACTTTCTTACACTTGTACTTGCAATCATTTTATAGAGTCTTATGCTGCTTCTGGAATTTTAAAAGTTATTAGTGATGGCATGCATATGTTATACTTTTATAATGTAAAATTTATCAAAAGTGAGTCCTTCAAAAATGAGGATAGAAATCAATTTTTGTTGTATTGTTAATTTTTGGCCCTCGGTTTACATGTGTTTTGAATTCACATTCTAGGGTCAGTTACGTTGTTTTTGTTTAAGTCATAAGGATTACGTAGTTCTGTGTAATCATCTCTGGTTCTATACACATGCATACACATACATACACACAAACATATACACACCCACACACACATACATATACAACAGATATCAGTTAGTGTGAATTATTGATTAAAGATACTTTAGTTAGGAAGCATTTGGATGCCTGTTTTTAGTTTTGTTTTGTTTTTACCATAGAGAAAATGTAGAGAGCTTGTCAGGACTCTGAGGCGGACAATTAGTCTTTCTGCATCTTAGCAAAGAGGCTATTTTCTACTACACTTGACAGGTGGGTGAGTCCCAATCTGCATTTCTATATCAAAACATTACATACACTGGAAGGGAACATCTAGCTGCAAACACACATAGACAGTAGTTCAAAAACCCATTACTTGATGTCAGTAAGTTAAAAGATTATAACTAATGATTAGTTGGTTTCAAAATTGTAGTAAAGTGATTATAATCAGGTGAAGAGATGGGTGATTCAGTCTTGTCTTATGTGTTAACATTTCTGAATATTTACTTATCACACTTATCTTTGGAAAATGAAATCCTTCACTCTCAAACTTACTAATCTCTTCTGATGCTTTACAGAACAGAAATATACAGAAATAATGATGTGGTGCCAGTGTTGATATTCCCTTTGCTCTTACTGTTAGAATTTTAGATCAAACTCTACTGGAAAAAAAATTTAATCTGCTGACTACAGATTAGTTACATCTGCCAACCCTGCTGTGTTGTGTTAATTTTATTCTTGTTCTTCGGAATTATTAAGCATGAAGTAATTTTGAACTGAATATTTTATAAATATGAATAATGGCTCAGCTTTTAATTTAGAGTTGACTTTAAAATAGTAGTTGAAATTAAGGACTTTACATTAAAATCTTTTATGTAAAAAGTGACACCTAACTGTTTGATGTTTTATAGTCTTTATATAGTAAAAATTACCTTGCACATTTATATGCATAATGTTTTAATTTGATAAGTAATACACTTTATAAATAATTTATAATTTTTATAAAAATTTGAAGATTGTTTATGCAAACTTGGCATACCTTTGGTAAAAGAAATGCTGTTAATGTACACTTGCATCTATCTACCTATTTATCTATCTATTTATCATCAGGATATATATACATATACACATATATTTACATATATATATTTGATATACCCTAACCATTAAGCAACTGGCACTTAATAGACGTGAATCCAATATTTATTATATGTATTCACATAGTCAAATATAGCATAAATTTTGGAGATGTGAAACCCTTTCTTGGGTTTGTCTTCCAAAAAGTATCATTGCTTGCTGTATCTGATATGTATAAGTTAATAATATTTTCTTTATATTGGTGAGATGTTATTGTATTTCTTACTTTTTGTGACCATAGTAGAGGATTTCCTTTTGTGCATAAAAGAAAATATATTCTGTCCTCACAATTACCATAGTGAGGGCCAATGACAAACTTTGATGCAAACTTTGTTTTTCCATCTTGATGTACTTCACTTTGATAATAAAGAAATTTTAAATAAGATCGTGGAAATGGACCTCTAGTACCTATATTGAGTATATTCACTTGAGCTTCTTAGAGAATCTTAGTTGTAGAAAGTATATTTTCCATAGGCCCTCTCTAATGCTTGTCTAGCACAGACCTGAACTTTATGTTTGTAGAATGGCTGATAATTACTAGGAGAAAAGGATTTTACTGCTTAGTGTAACTCATCGTTCTTTACCTAGGGTAGTTGTGAATCTCTGCACCATCAGATGTGTTCTAGTATGTAGACATTATTGATGGCTACATCTGTGAGAGCTATTGACTTATTCAGAACAGGGATCCTGCTAAGCCATCTTGTAGTGCCCTCTATAGTCCCATCTCTCTTCCCCACAGACACAATTTTCTGGCACACAATATCAAGAGTGCTAGGGTTGTGCACATGACGGATAGACCAATTTCTGATTTTGAAGTTAAGGAAACTATACAATGAGATATGGAGATTATTTCCAAGACACACGATTTATTTCATGCCTATGTCAAAGCCCTGAATTGCTGCACTTAATCTTTACTTGAAGATCTATATGAAATTCCATATTGGAGAGAAAAATAACATCACTAGGATCAATATATAAAAGAATAACATTTGTATACAGCCTTGCATCTATTCCAGTTCAGTAAATATTTCTTTATTATCAAAAAATTATCTGTAACAAAGGCTACAAAGATAGAAAACCTAGTTGCAATGACAAACATTCATTCTCATGTTTGTTGCTGCACTATGAGCAATGCATAAGATGTGGAATCAACCAAGGTATCCAGTGATAAATGAATTACACACCATTAATACAGTAGAATACTATTTATCCAAAAACACAGAATGCAGTCCTGTCATTTGCAGCTGCAAGGAAGGATCTGAGAAACATAAGCCAGGCAAATGACCTACAGTGTTGCAGTGCTTGTGGAAGCTGAAACTGTTGCTCATAGAGAAGAGTAGAATAATGATCATTAGAGTTAGGAAGAGTGAGGATGGGGAATAGAGAAAGATGGGAATTAGTGCTAAAATGCCACTAAATGAGTGGAATAAATCCTAGCATTCTCCAGCATAACTGGGTGACAATAGCACACAACACTGCATTTCATAGCTTGTCAGGGTCTTATAAAGAGGGAGTAGTTAAAAGGCTCTCAATGATCTCTAAGGAGACATGAATACTATTTACTCTGATTTGATCATTTTTCATATTGTATATATGTATCAAATTATCACACTGGACCTCATAAATATGGAAAATCATTATGTGACATTAAAAAATCCTGTTGTGAACAGATCAGCAATATAATGACTTGGGCCTTAAGTGAAGAGACCAGTTGAGATAAAACATCTCTATCTTTCACTCATAATGATTCTTATTTGTCTACTGTACTGATGGGAGTTGTCCCTGTAGCAAATTATTTTCATGTAGTTAAAAAATTTTTCCCTTTTCTAAAGAAGATTATCCAGACATATCGGGATTCGAAAGCACCTTTAGGGGACACAGTATACCCAAATGGAACTGGTTCCCATGGTGACAAAAGTCTGATATTTGAGGAGGGAGGAATGGTGCCAGTAGGAACTGAAAATCAAGAAAAGCTTGCAGGGGAGGATGGATAGTCTGAGTGCCTGTCTTGTGATCTTTACGTGACCAAACTTTTTAGGAATTGGAACTGTACATTCTAATTATTATTATCATACTTATTGCTTTATTTCTTCCAAGCCAATTGCTTGTATAGAAATAAGCACTACTATGTGTAATGGGAGCTACTAAGTGTGCCCAGAAAACTCCTGGGTACACAGAGTTTTTCAGTGAAGTACAGCTGAATTCAAATGCATCTTTACCATCAGACCCTGGAGAAATTCCTAGTGTGAACAGTTAGCTATCATTGTCACATTGAGGACTCTAAAAAACGTTGTTATTGTAAAGGTGATGTACAGAGAGGTAACAGTTGCATACATTTCTTTTAGAACAATATCACCCCTATTCTCACTCTCTCCAGTTTTTCCCTCCCATATCCACCCACATGTTATGTAGTTCATTTTCAATATAGTGTCATTTGAGTACCATTGCCCCATTTGTTCACCCTTTGTCCCACTATTTCTGTGCCTCCTATTGCTGTCCCAAAGACATATAAGCAAACAAACAGAACAATTGGAAAGAAAACAAAATAGCAAAAATGAAAAAAACCTCTTCTTTTCATTTCCTGGAATTGCTTCAGGTAAATATTATTTTATATGATCATATGTACATAGGCATTGTGCCTTTCTGTTCCTCTCCTAACAGTATCCTGCTTTGGTCTCACTGTGTGCGTGAATACCTAGGGACCTGTATAATTTATTATGTCCTGGTGTATTTTAAATCTAGCTTCCACATATCATTCAGGACCTTTTGATGAATCTGGAAAAACCCTCTTCTGGCCAGTTGCTTAGAAAGCCAGGATTTTGCTTGGGAAACCCTCAGCCAGGGCTACAAGCTTGGCAAAAGGAAAGTGGACATGTCTTTGTATTTATTGACCACAGATTGTATCATTGTGAACAGGGATCCTAAAACAAGTTGAGTGAAATGTGTTACCCATATTGTATATATATATATATTGTGACTTTACTGTAAAAACATACAGTAACAAAAGAATGAGTATGGTTATGGATATATGGATCCATAAGAGCTGTATCCCCTAATAACCTGTCACCATTTCTAACTAAGAACACATTCTTAGTGGAAAGTTTGACAAATTCAGTCCTGTTCTGTATTTTACCTGTATTGGCATCTTCTTCCACCCTTGCCAGCACCTATATTATCAGCAGAGGAACTCTATTCATGCATCTGTAAAAACAGTCTCTGCATAGCATCTGTGTCTGTTGGATTTCTAAGTTTATCTATGGCACTTCAATTTGGTTTTCTCCTTCGGCCTTTAGCATTCTGTTTAAGAATCTCCTGTCCTGTCCTCACTTTTTCTCATCAATTATGTGTCTGCATGGATCTCCATGAATGTTCTTCTCCAAATCACACTCACCGTGTGAGCTCCTGGGAGTAATCATTTTGCATCCATCTCTGCCTTGTGACACTGATGGAGACTTTCTTGATTCAGTGGGAAGACATCTTGAATTATTCCAAAGACACTGAATACTGGAATTCTGATTTGGGGTATTTTTCTGTAAGCAAGAACACTTCCTTGGGCTTCTTGGGGGCTACTGCATCCATTGATATTCAACAAGTATTTGAGAGCTCATTTAGTGACAAGCCCCATAGTTGCATCCTCATAAAAAGCTAGCCTTAAGTATCTTATTTATGAGATTAAAAAGTAAGACATTACAGTAAAATTCAAGAAAAGGAAATGCACACCCTCAGGTCTGCCTTGATGTATTCAAAGGTAACATATAAGTTTTGAACTTTTCTCTTTGTTTAATTTTATAATGATATATATTTGGAAAATTGAAACACCTTCAGATGAGAATTGTTCCACAAGTTGTTCTTAGGTCATATGATTGTACAGCGAGCCTCATTATTCTATTCTCACTTACACAGGTGTGATTAAAGCGATGTGCTTATTTCAGCATTTTACTCTTGTTCCATGGCTTTCATTGATTTTCTGAAAGCTGCAACTAATATTTCCCATAAAAGTTTTACCTCCTTGGTTATAGCTTGTTGATTTCACTTGCAGTAGGCAAGTAAGGACTTCTGTGTGGTTATTTTCCTTTTCATTAGATTCCTATTATTCTTCCTTTTACTTAATGTTGAGTAGAACTTTTATTTCTCTTGATTTGGTCATTCTTTTCATGTTTAATAAGGTGTGTATTTTGCTTTTTAATTTTTTTCCTACTCATTTCAGACATTTTAAATATCTTAAACTTTTATTCTTTGTTTACAAAGTTATACATCTAAAATGATCCAGAGTCAAAGAATAGAAAGTGCTTTAAGAGGTATAGATTTTACCAAATTTTGTATGTCATTATTTTGTATTAAATTAAAATACAGTTTTAGTCATTTTCTATAGTAATTTTCTATATTGTAATTACTACTTAGCAATGTTGCAAAGAATAGAAAATAAATATTCAAAAAATCTGATTGCTGTTATCAATAGTTATTATCAACCTCTAAATTTAGTAGCAACATCCATAAATTAACATCTATAGATGCAATCGATTTATTTCTACTTTTAAGGGTAGTTTTGAGTTGTGGGACATGAGTAGAAATTATTCTTGTCTTCCTGGCCAGAGTTAATAATGTGCTTCTTAACATTGTAAGAATGAGTTTTTCCTGTTTTCGATTGAATGAAGAACTACAGAACATTTTTGGTATTCTTCACCTATTACTGTTTTACATGTTTAATCTTGGGATTTTCATTTTAATCAGTAGCTAAGCATATAATAAAATTGAAAAGTAAAATGAATCACTTTTCTTTATTGTTCTATATTAGAATCAGAGCCTTAATTAGGATATAGGCTACTAAAGTGTCCTCTGTGTCTTGAATAAAGAGAGGGTCCCCTACCCCCTAGGGAAGGTGACAGCTGGTATATTTAAGCCTATATCTTCTAAGAGTTAATCTGAAGGTGAAGAATTTAACAAAGGAATAATTATAATGTCATCAATTTTAAAGTTGTAAGGTAAAAAGCTGAGCTGGGGAAACTATTTAATAAATATAGGAGAGTCAAATAGGTAAATATCATGCCAGGGACTAAGGTCCATAGGGAGCTAACTTCATTTCCAGAAAGTTCATTATTCCTACCAATCAAATCAAGACAAGAACATGCCTTACAGAATTGTAGGGATTAGGCTTAATATAATGAAGTACTTGTTAAAACACGAAATGAAAGATGCTTCTGATGTTATTACCATTAATAATGATAAGTATAGGGTAGAGTATAGGGTAAGTAGATGATATATTTTTGTAGACAGGGGAAAACATGATGAAGAGTTTGAAGCAGAATTCATCAAAAATAAGAATTATTATTCTCAGAGGACAGAAACAAGTAATATTACTGACCAGATGTTATAACAGAAATTTGAACTAGAATGAAAGTGAGATGAGGTGCATTGTTGGGCTGAACAAAGTCATTTGTGGGGATTGAGCGATGACACAAACATTAAGAAGCACAGGGAAATTTCACCTAACTAGAATTCATCACTCAGTTTCAAGGACTAAGCAGTGGTGTAAGTTTTGGTTGAAGGCTATAGGTGTGAAACGCAATAATTAAGTCACCCATGAGCTGCCAATCCCCAACTATTGTTTTCCTCTTGTTTTCTTGTTTTTTGTTTTTTTGGGGGGTTGGGGGGCAGGTAGAGCATAATAAATAAATAATTGTTTTATTTTTATTTTTAAAATTGAGAAAGATCAGTGCATCAAGATTCACCCTTAAGAACTGGTGGGAAGTTAATAGAAACTGTTTTAGAACCTGAAATGTTTTATCTAATTATGAACATTGTGTTTGCTCTGCAGCATAACCTCACAGTTACCTCGTATATGAAAGAAAATGTGTAGTTTTCCTTAATGGTGCTATTGCTCTCTAACTGTGTTGTTACAACTTTTACTTATCTTATGTCATGTCTTTAAATGCTATATTTCAAATGTACTTCTAAATTAGTAGATTAACTTATTTTGAGAAAATTCTGAGAGTTCTAATAGCTTGGGTAAGCAATCTATAGGGTTCTTTAAATACAAGATCATGTTGTCCACAAAGAAAAATAGCCTTACTTCTTTCCCTATTTGGAACTCCTTGATGCTTGTCTCTTACTTTATTGCTCTTGGTAAGAATTCTAGCAGAATATTGATAAAGAATGGAGAGACTTGACATCCTTGTCTCATGATTTTAGAGGAATTTTTTTTTAGCTTTTTCCTGTTAAATATAATGCTGGCTGTAGGTTTGTCATATACTGCCTTTATTATATTCCACGGATTCCTAGATTCTCCAGAGTTTTTATCATAAACTGGCGATAAATCTTTTCAAATGCTTTTTCTGCATATATTGACATGATCATGTTGTTCTTGCTTCTGTTGATATGTTGGCTTACATTAATTGACTTGTGTATATTGAAATCCAAGAAATGAAAACAAGACATAACTTTTTGACGTTGTTGTTGCTCTATTTGTTCTCTTTTCCTTTGGCTTTGCTGGCTTGTTTATAATTTGGAGGGTAAGAGGAGAAAAAAAAGATTGAACAAGGGTAAACAAATACAATGGTACTCATTAGACACTATGTGGAAAATAAGCTGTGTATCTTATGGGTTGATACAGGAGGGTAAAACAAGGAGAGAGCAAGGGAAGGAGAGACATGGTTCAAAACTAAATGTATTCATCATCTGATTCATGTTAAAGTAACCCCTCTATATGTCAACTCTACAATACAATAAAAATGAAAATAAATTTCAAATATACTGAGAACATATTTTGAGAACCGAAGAAAATGTAAGAAGCTAGAAAATTTTATTTGGTGGTACAGTGGTTTGAACTTAGGATCTTCTAATTTCTAGGTGGGTGCTTTACCACTTGAGCATTAAAGGAATACTTTTGTCTTTAATTATTTTTCAAATCCAGTCTGACACCTTTGCCCAGGGCTGGTTTCTTCCATGACCCTCCTATTTTCACCTCAGGGTTACAAATATGGTACTCTACATGTGATTTGATGATGCTCTGAGTGGTGAAAGATACATTGTACCTTGTAAAACATTTACTTCATACTTTATTTCATTATGAATTTCTTTTAAAGAAAGATACCCCAAAAATGTACTTATTATGAAACCATTTCACTCGATCTAACAATTGTTGAGCTATTCCAATTGCCCCTAAAGGGACACAGTAAGAATGTGTATGTTTGTGTGTATCACCTGTGATTCTGTGTTTTGTTTGCATGTTGAGTCTGTTTGAATACATGTGCTTTCCCTCAGTGTACACATGCTCTGCTTTCAAAGAAATGTCTCAGCCCCACATCAGTAGTTCCATTATATTGTATTTTCTCTTTATTTGGAGAAGTTATTTTACAGAGTCTTTATGTGCTAAATGTACATTGAGGCACTTTTGGCAAAGTAAAGCCTTTTTTGTAGGAAACACAACCATCCATACATGTTGCTTCTAAGTTAACCAGAGGAAAATAAAATAAAAGGATATTAGTAAAATGCTTTCATTTTCTTTTTTTAGTTTTAATATATTCACACATACATTAATATATATATGCACATATAGTTCCTAAAAGTATTAAATAAAAATAGATGGTTGAGATACATCTGAGTGCATAGCTCTAAAATAGAATAACTAGTTGACTTTTGACACTGTAGGAAGTGAGAAAGTCTTGACAATCTTGCAACTGATATAATTTGATTCATTATTTCTTTGTCTCATGGGCAGTGATACTAGACTGAAGACAAACAGGTTGCTAGACTATTGTTGACACTGCACTTAGCTGTGTGGTATTTCCACATCTCGCTTCCTGCAGATATTTTGTTTAGATGCCAGATACTGTGTGGGAGGAAGGAATAGCATCTTCCTTGGATATCACCTAATTAATAGCTTTCAAAGTTTAGCTGGCATAAATTTTCTCTTTCCCTCTTTGCTCTCTCTCTTTCTCTCTCTCTGCCATTCTTTCTTCCCCTCAAAGGAAGAAGGGGAAATTGTAATAAAGTAGGTAAATACAAAAGATAATTGGCACAACAATATTTGCAATGATTCTTTTTGGTTTCTGGTGTGTGTGTGTGTGTGTGTGTGTGTGCGTGTGTGTGCGTGTGTGTGCACGTGTGCTGGTCCTAGAGCTTCAACTCAGGTCCTGAGAACTGTTCCTGAGCTTCTTTTGCTCAAGGATAAGTGCCCTACCTCTTGAACAAAAGACTCATGGACTTTGCTACTCCTGCTGGGTTCCATTAACAATTCTCAGAGCTCAGACTCCTGAGTAGCTAGGATTTACAGATGTGAACCACTGCCACTCACCTTGCAATGTTACTTTCTTTCTTTTTACTTTTTCTCTCTCTCTTTTTAAATAGAAAACTATTTCCACCAAAGGACAGACAGGAAGCATTTTCATTTTTTTAGGCCATCTGTTTTCCATTGCTGGCACTCACATCTACTGTTAGACTGGTGAAGCAGCAGTGCATAAGTGTGAAGGTGTGGCTGTATTACACTAAAACTTTATTTTCAAAAATAAACAGTAAAGTATAAAACATAGTAATATTTTGATGACTACCTCAGGTTATCTCTCTTCTTTTTCTTAATTGTGAAGATGATGTACAGAGGGGTTTACAGTTATGTAAGTCAGGTAATGAGTACATTTCTATTTGAACAGTGGCACCTCTTCCCTTCTTTTCTCCCAGTTTTTCCCAACTGACCCCCTCCCCCACAGTTTCCAACAGTGTCTAGTGAGTATCTCTGCTGCATTTGTTCAGCTTTTATCCTACCATTTCTGTGGTCCCTTTTGGCCTCCCCAAAACATATAAATTCACATAAAAGAAAAAGGTACAGAAATTAAAAAAATAGTGAGAACGGAAAAAATAAAAACCAGAAAAACAACATAAAAAAATTTCTATTTCTTCAAGTTAAATTCAATAACCATTATTTTATGTGTTCATATGCCCACAGCTATGGTGGGTCCTCAAAAGACTAGGCATAGAGCTTTCATATGACCCAGTGATACTACTTCTGGGCTTTTATCCAACAGACCACAAACAAAGCCACTCTACAGAAATTAGCACAGTCATGTTCATTGCAGTATTGTTTACCATAGCCAAGATATAGAATCAACCCAGATGCCCCTAAGCAAATGGATCAAGAATACACACACACACACACACACACACACACACACACACACACACACACACATGAATTCTATTATTCCATCAGAAAGAATGACATTGCCCCATTCATGAGGAAATAAAAGACTTGGACAAAACTATATTAAGCAAAGTTAGCCAGACACAAAGAAACGCCAATTGCATCGTTTCCCTCATTTGTTGTAACTGTAAAGTGTCTATACATCTACAAGTAAACACACTGGATGGTGAAAGACAAAGAACTACAGTTGGACATGATCGCTTATACAGGAGTCTAGACAATCACACAGTGAAACCAAAGGAGGATATTCTTAGGAGAGTATTGCAATGCTCTTCATAGTATCAAAATATTTTAATCTTTCTTTTCTCATCCTTTTTCTTTATTGTCTTAAAATAAACGTTCAAATATGCTACATACAGAAAAGGTAGACATTAAAAGACAAACAAAAAAGATGCTTTGTGACATACTCAACGTGGTACTTTAATTTGGTGGCTAAGATCAGGGGTGAGTTTTTTAGTCTTTGTGAGCCCCCTCATTTACTTCAGCTGTTCACCTTCACTGTCTTCTTAGACAAACAGTAGACAACCTCTAGCCAGAAGAGTGCGACTACATTCACATAGGGTGCATTTGAATTTCATGTAATTTTTATGAAGTCATTATTATTTTGATACTCAAGTAATTCTAAATTCTAAATACAAATCTTAGGTCACACACTGTAAGTACTAGACTGATCTGACTCACCAGAAGCCTTAGTTTGCTACAATTTATGAAGTGCATAATTCATTTCATGAAGCACTGATGGCATTGACTGTCAATAGCTACCAATTCTTACCAATTACCTTATACAAGGCACTATGTCATGACTTTCTATGTTGTCTTGTATAATCAATAAAGCAACTCTGTATCAGACATCATTGTCTTAATCCTTAAAAACTAATTGAGGATATATGAAATAAGGAAAGATTTCAATATCATACATGGTTGAAAAGTCAAAGACCTTACTTAGTTGCTTCTTACATGAAGTTAATCAGCGCATTTCTTGAGGTATGTGACTTAGTTTTGTAATAGAGGGATTCTGTCCTTTCTTTATAATAAAACCTACTAGAAATTGGAGTGACTATGTTCAGAAAATACTGCTTCCCCCGTAAAACCTAATACTACTAATAATTTAATTAACAATCAATGTCCGATGCATTGAATTGAAAGATCTAATAAAGGATAGAAAATATTTAGGATATTTATCTCCTTTGTTTTAATACTGTATAAACAAGAGAAGAAAATTCCAAGTAGAATAGATTATCAATCTATGTCTTATAATAAAACATATAAATTACTATGGATTCTAAGAGGCAAACTTTATAATTTATCTTCTCATTGACCCAGAAAATGTATGTTTTGCACTACATCATCCTTCTTATTGAGGTCGCAGCCTCAATTACCAGGCTGAATTCATGAAATTTTCTGCCCAGAATTTTCTGTGTACTGTTTTTAGAGACTTCTGCTGCATTTGTGAATTTCAGATCATGTGCCATGTCTGCTTTGCTTTATCATTTAATAAGTTCTTGCAAATAGAAACAAAATTGACTGAATATATACACATATCCATATTTATTCCTAAATATTATTTACTAAAATCTCTTCATTTGTGATAGGCACTACATAATTTTAAATAGTAATGGAAAAAATCAAACTATTTTACTGACTTTTCTAGTAAATAGGCTCAAATTCGTTGCTCAAATAACGAAGAGTCTTATTGTTAGAAAATCAAATTGTTGCCATTATAATTTCCAGTACTCAAACTATTGTCTTTGAATGAAGATATAGAGAAATATCATCTTTGTATTGGGGGTATTATGTGAGACAATGTTATAGGATAATGTTTTATAACTATATATACATATATAGTTATAACTATATATAGATTTTATTGCAAATAAAATTAAGAGAGGCCAATTTTACAAAATCAGAACAAATAAGTTTAAAAGGAATTTAATACACTCTATAATATTTACCAGTACTAATTTTAAATGCATTTTGTAGCAATTTTTAATTTACATTTTATTGTAAAGATGATATACAGAGGGTTTACAGTTACATAAGTAAGGTAATGAATCATTCCTTTTTGAACAATTTTACCCCCTCTCTCATTTTCTCCCATTCCCCCCATACTCCTCTCCTCCCCAAGTTGTAAATTTCATTTCCAACATAGTACCTAGGGAGTATCACTGTTGAGTTGGTCCATCCTTTGTCCCATCATTTCTGTGAACTCCCCTTTCCTTCCCCAGATTTCTGTACTCTTTACTCATAGCAATTTTTATCTGAATTTGATTCAGTTTTCTATAAAGAAAATTACAGGACTGGGAATATGGCCTAGTGGCAAGAGTTCTTGCCTCATATACATGAAGCCCTAGGTTCGATTCCTCAGCACCACATATATAGACAAAGCCAGAAGTGTTTCTGTGGCACAAGTTGGCACTAGCCTTGAGCAAAAAGATGCCAAGGACAGTGCTCAGGCCCTGAGTCTCAAGCCACAGGACTGGCAAAAAAAATTACGGAAATATTTAATAGGAGTATATATTACTATTTATTCTTCATTCACCTTACATGTTTTGAATACCTGCTATGGACCATATTCTCTTTAAGGCTGGTGTACATGTAATTATGAGCAAGATAAGTTTGTACTTATCACCAATAAAATGGCTGAGTGTGTGATTTACCAAGAAAGCCACCTTCTAGAATGAACCAGATGTGAGGGAAGAGGCTAGATGGTTTTAATAATATTGTATTATGTAGAAGCCTTGGTGCATCTGTTTGGTTGTGGGGTGTGTGGGAATGTTCTATAATGATCATCACAAGTGTTTGTGGAGTTTCCATGAACAGAAGATTGGCTGAAGCATTGACCTGAGTCTTGTGTGGTAAATAATTTAACATTGAAGTAAGGAAGTTTCTCTCAGTTATCTTAATGAATTGGATAAGTATGAAGTTTGGATAAGACTGAAGTTTTCATCTCAGAAAATAATCAAACTCATTCTTTGCTCTTTTCATTCTGTCCCAAGGACATTGTTTCCTTTGTCACCCTATTCTTGTTTGCTCTTGTAACTTTTTCTTACTCTCATTACTTAACAGTAATTCCATGAGAATCAATATAGTAATGGTAGGGACAGTATCTGTTTTGTTTACCTGTATATATTCATTGCCATCCCAAGAGTTACTCTCTCCACGGTACGTGGAATACGACCTAGGGCTTCACACGTCGTAGGCAAGTGCTTTCCTACTGAGGTATACCCTAACTTCTTATAGAATTCTTGTTTACAAGTTGTGTTCATTAGTTGTTTAAGTACTGGAAAACTAGCTGCTGAGGGTAAGCGTTCAATATGTGACAGATTATGGTCCTATTGTGGAGTTATTTTTGAATAGTTGTGCTGCGTTACCTTCTGTTAACTTTAACAATTCTACAAAAGTAGAGCTGCCTTTCATTTTGTTTTGATAAAGGAAATTATATATTAGTTGAGTTGTGTAGCTTTTGAGCATTAAAACATGAGTGATGTGTTAATCTTTTACTCATTTCCTTTTTGAGTGGTAATGGGTTTTAAACTCAGCCTTAAATTGTTTTCCTTGCTCTACAGTAGCTCTTCTCCATTAGCCTTGCCTCTAGCCTACCTTCGGTTGGTTATTTTGGAGATGGGCTCTCAAGATTTACTTCCCAGAGTGTCTTCAAACTGAGATTTTACCAAATCGCAGCCTCCTGAGTAGAAGGACTAAGATCTGAGTCACTAGTGTTAGCCTGGCATATTACTTGGTTCAAATGATTCTATGATCCATTTAGGAACATCTTCTTTTTTTTTTTTTTTTGGCCAGTCCTGGGCCTTGGACTCAGGGCCTGAGCACTGTCCCTGGCCTCTTCCCGCTCAAGGCTAGCACTCTGCCTCTTGAGCCACAGCGCCGCTTCTGGCCGTTTTCTGTATATGTGGTGCTGGGGAATCGAACCCAGGGCCCCGTGTATCCGAGGCAGGCACTCTTGCCACTAGGCCATATCCCCAGCCCATAGGAACATCTTCTTTAACAAATGGTTTTCCATCAGCTTTAAGTGGAGCCTGTACATCATTTCCTGAACACTTCTTGATATCTATGTCTTTGTGTGTTACACATAGGTGTAACTCTTATGTAGGAGTCTGAGCTTAGTTATAATAGGAAGATGATAGCTGATTCAACAATTAACTTTTCGAGTCTTTAATTTCTTCTCTTCTCAGAAGGCAGAAGGTCTTATCTACTGTACTTGCACATACCTGACAAGAAGTACACTTAGGAAAAGGATAACAGGGATCTTAAGGTTTGATGTTCTATGCACTTTGAAGATGTGTCTATGTGTTTCCTTGTTGCAATGAGCTATTGCGTTGGCCCAGGTTCTGCCTTTCTCCTGCTATACAATACATTATTATTGTACATAAAAGATAGGAGGGGCCATGGAAAGCCTTGTCCACACACCCTGATTGCGTATAATTTACATTTTATAGAGAGTGTACTGTGCATGCTTTCATTGTGACTAGAATTTGTAATTCCAATTGCGTTGATATGTTTCTTCCAGATTTATTATTCCATAATTCTTATTTTATATGATTTTATGTGTTTATGCCATGAAACCAACATCTCTACCTTAATTGCCAATCCATCTTTCTTTTCAAACTTAAAACAAAGAATGATCCAGATAGGATTTTACATTACCAAGAGTCATATGTAACTACCAATCCTGGATAATGGTATCAATTTCTATATAAATTTAAGAAAAAATCTTTCTGGTGTTATTTCTCTTTATTGTAAAGCTGATGTCACTATTTACAGAACCTGTACTGATTATTTGAGAGAAAGTTCAGAGGTACTCAGCGCCATGAAGCAGAAACTCCAAGACTCTTCTTCCCTTACTGGCCATTTGGGCAGCTGATAGATAGTCACTTACGTTTTTGTATTATTCTAATGTTAATAACATATAGATAGCATAATACTTAGAATTGGATGAAGTCTGAGTCTTCTTAAATCTTATTAGTACATGTATTCATGAATCTAAGACAATCTAATCATCTACTTTCTATAAAAGACTATCTTTTGGTATCTCTCATCAATTTTTTGCTTACATCTTTATCTTTATTATTTTTAAATCATCAGTGCACTGTGAGCAAGCATGTTCCTACTCAACTTAATGCTCTAATCCTCTAGTGCCCTTAGGTTCACCATAGTTCTTTATCCCATGCTCCCTGAGTGATGCTTTGTCACTCTGAGAGGAAGTTTTTTAAAGCACAGGGAGTGAGGGACTAAAGGTCACTGCTGTTGCTAGGGAATTGCTTGTGAATCCTGCAACTAAGGCATCTTTCCATAATCCAGAGGATCTGTGAGTCTATAAACTGTCATATGAAGGCTGTGAGATTGTCCTACTTCAGGCTGAGATGGAAGGGCCATGTAAAACCTAGCCAGCAGTTTTGAACTTTACAGTGATTTTCATTATAAAGGACAGTTTTTTTTACTCTAGGGTAATATAATTCTGGTGATTAGAAAACATGGAGATTAAGATCATGTCATCTTCAATTCTACAGAACATGCTCTGTGTATTATATATATGCACATCTCTTCAGTATTATAAATAGTATATATGAATATGTATTGTATGTAAATCTAATATCTATCTTTCTGTAAAGAGAAAGGTTAACATGTATACAAAAACATATAGGTATATATAAAATAGT
This sequence comes from Perognathus longimembris pacificus, assembly GCF_023159225.1. Lineage (NCBI taxonomy): Eukaryota > Metazoa > Chordata > Mammalia > Rodentia > Heteromyidae > Perognathus > Perognathus longimembris. Next base: position 18,085,578 of record NC_063168.1, on the reverse strand, counting down.
AGCTAGAATAAGAACTAATACATAAGACATCAGACCTTGTGTTATGTTTTTATTTTGTAATGATTTGTTTTAAAAAATCCCTTAGCTTTGGGATGAGGGTTAAACTGGCTTCATAGCTCGCAAGATAAACAGAAAGCCCACAGATTGGGAAAAGATCTTCACAAGCCATACAATGGACAAAGACCTCATATCTAAAATATTTGCAGAACTGAAAAAAATTGAATTCCTCCAAAACAAAACCCCAAAACCAACAGCCCCCTCAACAAGTGGGCTAAAGACTTAGAAAGAGACTTCTCTGATGAGGAAATGAGAATTGACAAGAGACATATGAAAAAGTGCTGTACATCACTGGCCATAAAAGAAATGCAAATCAAAACAACACTGAGATTCACCTCACCCCAGCAAGAATGTTCTTTATCAAGAAAACTAACAATAATAAATGTTGGAGGGGATGTGGCCAAAAGGGAACCTACTTCATTGTTGGTGGGAATGTAAACTGGTTCAGCCACTCTGGCAAGCAGTATGGAGATTCCTCAGAAGGCTAAACATAGAGCTCCCCTAGGACCCAGCAGCCCCACTTTTGGGCATCTACCCAAAAGACCACAAACAAGAACACACTAAAGCCACCAGCACAACAATGTTCATCGCAGCACAATTTGTCATAGCTAGAATATGGAACCAACCCAGATGCCCCTCAGTAAACGAATGGATCAGGAAAATGTGGTACATAAACACAATGGAATTTTATGCCTCTATCAGAAAGAATGACATTGCCCCATTCATAAGGAAATGGAAGGACTTGGAAAAAATTATACTAAGTGAAGTGAGCCAGACCCAAAGAAACATGGACTCTATGGTCTCCCTCATAGGGAATAATTAGCACAGGTTTAGGCTAGTCACAGCAGAGGATCACAAGAGCCTAATAGCTATGCCCTTATGAACTCATAAGAAGATGCTAAGTGAAATGAACTTCATATTATGGAAAAGACTGTTATATCACTGTTGTAATCACTTTCAACATGCCATGTGAAGCCATAGTTTCTATTGTTGATGATCCTCTTGTATCCCTTTCTTGTGGTTGTACCCGCACTATCACTGTATCTCAATCTGAGTACACTGGATACTGTATATATTGGTATTCGAACGAGGGAAGTGAAAGGGGATATCAATAGTGAGAGACAAAGGATAAAATGACAAATGACTCTAAACGTAATACTTACAAAACCATTTGGTGTAAACTAACTGAACAACTCATGGGTAGAGAGGTAAAGGGGGAGGGGAGAAGTAGGAATGAAGGAGGAGGTAACAAACAGTACAAGAAATGTACCCAAGGCCTAACGTATGAAACTGTAACCTCTCTATACAACACCTTGATAATAAATAAGAAAAAAAAAAACCAATTGGCAAAAAAAAGGGAAAAAATCCCTTAGCTATAAAAAGTGAGCTTGTTTTAAATATTCGAATTAGGCAATCAGCTGTGTTGCTTGTCTGCATTCACAAAAATCAAATGGAAAACCGGAAATGACTACATGTTGCTTAATTAGTCCAATTAAACACCTGCCTAAGACTCCCTGGCTTAGCAAAGCCCCAGGTTTACATTGCCAAAAACAAAATCACTCCAAATTGGAAACATTTACTTCGAAAATTTGCACTCTTCTGTATAAAAGATGTAAAGAAAATGCATGTGAGTTGCCTTGCTTATAGCAGATTACACTTTGCAGCTGAGCTCACCTAATAGTACTATCTAATGATATGCAGTTTAGATAAAAGTTTATAGAATAGTATTAAAAATGAAGGTGCTTGTGTAAAGATAACTAGTACTTGTGTTGAGGGCTTCTATAAAATAGTGCATAAAAGAATGAATAGTAGCCCTTAAATGAGCAGGATTTTTCCTAAATCCAGCTATGTCACCTGAATCACATCAAAAGGTCCTAAGAAAGGAAATTTCTGGTATTCTTTTGTTAACTTCTTAACTTGTACATAAGAAAATCCATTGCTAACTTATTATTCTCACTTGCTTTCATCTGTAAATGCAGAGACCAAATTTTAGATATTTTTATATAATACTTATCATCAAGAGCCAGGAGGCAAGACTTTTATGAGATTAGCATGCATAGCTACTTATTAGAATATAAAGTAACTAAGAACTACCTTTTAATTTGTAGATGAAAACATAAGGTTCAAGAATATTACCCTTCTTCAGTACTACTAACAGCTGGCTGGATTTCAAGTTTAATTATATGTTGTTTTTATTTTGTTTATTTTTCTTTTACTACGGGTCAAAAATATCTTTTTATGGGTATGGTTGTGTATTCAGTATTGTGTCATTAGTAACAGAGCTTTGTGCTTCAAAAAACTATCATGTGGAAATTATAACCATCCCATGAAGCATATGTTGTCCTCCTCATTATAAAAACAGGAAACTGAGAAGTGACAGATTCACTTCTCTCCCAGGTGGAAAATGCAGAATCTGAAGTCCTTTTTCTATGCTGTTTTCTTTTACTGACATTTCACTGTAACATTGGGTCCATGGGTTCTGATCATCCAGAACTTAGGCTACAGTTTCCAAAACAGTAACTCTGCTTTTTAAAGAGAAAGGATATCCTGAATTCGAAAATGAGCTGCCTTTTTGTGTGTGCGACTTGTCCATATGAAAGTTCATGTGACAAATCATGACAAGAATAATTATAACTTTCTCATTTTTCTCCTTTTTTTAATCAGCATTTTTCCAGAATTGTTCTAAGAAGTAATGTTTAAGGAGCACAGCTTGACAGCACAGCAGTGCATGCAATTGGAAAGCTGGTGTTCTCTCTATAAAGCTGACCATGCACTAAAATGTCAGCATGGTCTTTTCTGAAGTCATTGGCATTTTACTAACAGTTTGTAGCTTAATGAGAAAACAATATTGTACACTTACATATCAAAATTAGAAAATGTCAGTAGATGATGTAATTACTGCTCTGAGAAACAAGAGAATCCTGTAAAACGGGGTATATGATGCGTACTCTAATGAAATCTTGCTGCCACAGTAGTTTTCAATGCATGAAAACAGTTGCCTTCATTTCTAGAAGTTTCTGTGCTATACAAAAGTAGGTGAATATTTATTTCCCAGTATTGAATAAATATACTACACACATTAGATAAATTAAAACTGAAAGGATCATATTTTGACAGGCTTTATGCCCTCAGACAGACAAAATGTTACATGCTTTGGTGACTTTATGTAAGGAGTAGGGACAATACACTCATTTTCTTGTTACATGTCCTATGTGTTAAGAAATGTTTATATCTGGGGAGGCTTAAATATTTAGAAAAAAATTTTAGTGAAAGTTGAATTAATATAAAACTAAAGCACATTCTGATATAATCCAGATGGTTTTATTTTAAATTATGGTAATCTTAAATTAACTACAAAATAAGACAGTCAAGTTCTACTTATACAGAATCCATAGTGCATAGTATTAATTTTATTATTCTTACCTAGTGGCTTAAATTATTAAAAGGAATTCCTTGGCAGGAAAGGTGGGATACAAAGATCATCTTATAAAATAAAAGTGATTTTTTTCTCCCTCCTGTAATTTACATTAAACTTAGCCCTTGTCCTTGTGTGCCTATAATCAATCTTTTGACACATATATTTTAACTTTTATTTTACAATATTTAAAAATATTGTAAAGGGTATATACAGAGAAGATACAGTCACATAAGTAAGGTAATGAACACTGTCACCCCTACTTCATTTTCTCCCACTTGTTTCTCCCCTAAGTGTCCTTCCCCCAACTTGTAAAATTCTTTCCAACGTAATGTCTAGTGAGTATCACTGTTGCATTGGTTTTCCCTTTGTCCCACCATTTCTGTGAATTCTTTGACATATATTCTATAAAATGTTTTGGTCCTACTTATGTGTAGAAGATTAATGGAGGCTGTTGACTAAAATGTCCAGACCCTCTAAATCTCTCAATCTGAACAAAATAGTTTTCTTCTCACTGTGTCATACCTAAATGAGTCTTTCTGATCTACAAATCAGTTTCTTATGAGGGTAAGTTTAGGTTCGGATACTCATTTCAGTTGGTGGTTTCATTTTCCTCCTCTTGGTTTCTAAGACTGCCAACTTTAGGAAGGAAGATCCCCATCGGATTTTTTATGGACCAATTTGAGAAGAGCTTGAAGTTTGGTATTGATATTCCTCCAGAATTGTTTTTTTCCTGCTGAGGACTATTTTTACTATACAGGGTCTTTTATTATTCCATATAATTTTTGGATTGCTCCTTTGATTTCATTAAAGAATATTTTTGGGATATTGATGGGTATTGCATTGAATCTGTAGATATCTTCTGGTAGTATTGCCGTTTTCATTATGTTAATTTTCCCAATCCAGGAGCATGAGGGTTTTTACACTTCCTTAGGTCTGCTATAATTTCCTTTTTTAGGCTCTTAAGGTTTTCATTACAGAGGTTCTTTGCTTCTTTGGTTAAGTTAATTCCTAGGTATTTTATTTTATTTTATTTTATTTTGAGGCAATTGCAAAATGAATAACTCTCCTGTCACCCTTATTGTTGGAATAAAGAAAAGCCATTGGTTTTTATGGATTAATTTTATAGACTGCTACTTTGCCAAAGTTTTGGATCAGCTCAAATAACTGGGGAATGAATTCTAAGGGGATCAAATGTCTCTAGCTACCCTTCTATTTAATTGACTACTTCAACCCCAAGTGAGCTGGAAAAATATGCTCACTCTGTGCCAGGACAAAAGAATAGATTTGGTGACTATAGGAGCTTTATCCACTAATAATAAAAATAATAAACAAGCTTATTATTCACTGAAAATAAGTATGTAATTTAAAATATCCAGATGTCTGTGTGCAAATACAATGGCAGATACTTTCCTTTTACAATTCTTTCTTTCAATGTAATTGCTTTAGACCACTATTGGGTAACATTTCAATTAAAATGTGACAAGATCTCTTATTAGCAACAATAGAAGTAAAAATCATTTCAGTTTCTTACCTCTGCTTATGGTAGATCCCATTTTACCTTGTTAAAGAAAAAGATGACAAAGAGTTTGTATTTGGAGTGGAGAGTGTCAGCTATGATTTCTATTATAGTTAATATGTACTTAAGTTTTCTCTGGTTTCATTAGGTTCTAGTTTCCTTGATACACTCATTTAAAGTATCTTCCCAGGGGCTGGGAATATGGCCTAGTGGCAAGACTGCTTGCCTCGTATACATGAAGCCCTTAGTTCAATTCCTCAGCACCACACACACACACACACACACACACACACACACACACACACACACATATATATATATATATATATATATATATATATATATAGAGAGAGAGAGAGAGAGAGAGAGAGAGAGAGAGAGAGAGAAGGCCAGGAGTGGCACTTTGGAGAGTACTCAGGCCCTGAGTCCAGTCCCCAGGACTGACCAAAAGAAAAAAAATATATATATATATATACTTTCTCTCTCTCTCTCTCTCTCTCTCTCTCTCTCTCTATATATATATATATATATATATATATATATATATATATGGAAGTGGCGCTGTGTCTCAACTGGTAGAGTGCTAGCTTTGAGCTGAAGAGCTTAGGGACAGTGCCCAGGCCTAGAGTTCAAGCTCCAGGACCAAAAAAAAGAAAAAGAAAAAGTATCTTCCCATTTTGTGAGGTGTGTGTGTGTGTGTATATGTGTGTGTGTGTGTGTGTGTGTGTGCACGTGTGTGTGTGTTATAATTCTTAACCTCTCCTAGTGTGGCAATAATATTCAACTGTCATGTCACCATTGCCAAGTCTTTTGATTTATGTGTCTTATCTTTCCCTTTACATATGCTATTTATTGTATGCGACATGTGACTATTTGAAATAGGACCAGGGTGGTGGGGCTAAAGTAAGCATATTTTATGAAATATTAGTTGGGATTGCTATTTTATATTTTAGACAAAAAATTAGAGAACTGATATATAATATTTGGTTCGTTCCACTGATTGCTTCCTACTCCCTGCAGACTCTTGTTCTCTCCACTGGAAGCCACTAAAGTTAATGAAGGGAAACAGTAAACAATATGCTTCTGTCAATCAAAGACTACAGTAAAAAAATGACGAATTCTAGGGAAATGGGAGTTTGGGTCAAGTGAATTATTTAATTTAGCGTTGCTAGAAAATATTTTGCTTTTTCTGAGTTCAGATTTGTTTCTCTTCCTTCTTGTAAATGTCTAGATTTATTTTCTTTTATTTGGCTTCAACTTTGGAAATGCAAACTAGAGAATTATGAGTAAAGTTGAATCTTGCTTTAATTTTTGGGACATTCTTATAAGCATGAATTTTCTCACAAGGGCACCAGTAGCTAAAATATTTAGGATTTAATATTAAAGAAAACAACAATATGCCTTCATACTAATTTCAAATTCCCAGTTCTAAGCAGTTCCTCCCTTGGTGACTATGTAGAATTACACTTGTGTTCTAAATAATGATGTTGTAGTCTGCACTGAACCACATAGGTTACAGCATCTCATAAATTAAAATGAGTCGAAAGCGCCTGTTTCCTAGCATTACAACTATGGTAACCTTGAAGTGGTGAAACTGGTGTAAACAAGTGTATTTAAACATGTTTATATACCCAGATAATTACCAATGGTTACAGTTGCATTCAGTATTCAGTATAGAAAACAAAAACTGCCATGCAGGGTTGTTACCCTGAGAATAATAGATTACAATATAAAGCCTAGCAGGGAGTACATATTTGAGATAAACCTTTTTTAAGTTATTGTAAAAAGTAAACCCTCAGTTATTACAAAGATAATGTCCATAAGATAAAATTAAGACATTTTTAAAGAAGTGGCAATACTTTTGGAACTGAAATCACACAGAAATCTTTGTGTATAATGTAAGGAGATTTTTTTTCTCATCAGTAGTCTTAGAGTACACACAGTGAGCTTTCTGTCAGTCAGTGTGAGCTTACTGTAACTGCTCCACTGAGATAAGAGATAAACACTAAGTTTTATGTAAGTATGAAAAGATCACAATGAAACACAATTTATTACTAATTAATTTCTAATAGAAACTAAGGGAAATAAAAAATTCTGCCTCATAATAAGTAACAAGTAATGCTTGAAATAGTTTGAATTTGACAAATTTACACTATAGATACATTAATATGTATACATGTATGCATGTATATGAATACAAAAATTACATCCTATGATGCTAACATGTTCATTATTTTCATATTTATATACCAGTTAAAATGTATATCTACAAGCATTCATGTATTTCTAACTTCCTCTTTGCTTCAATTTAGAATTTGTAATAAGAAGAGAGAGCAACTGAACAGCCTTCAAGCACAGCTAAGTGTTGTTCCTTGCCAACAAATCTCTATGCTATCTAATGGTTAAAAGAATTGGAGCACCCTGTGGTGCTACTTCAATAGGAAATGCCATACCTTAATAAGAAGTGGGGGAAAAACTACTTTGACATTTTCTAAGGCAAATTGGGTTTATTCTATAGAACGTGTGCCTAAAGAAAATACTCCCTTCTTTTCATTCCCTTGTAGACATTATTGAAATACATCCTAGAAAATTAATTTGAATTATTTCTCATTTAAAAGAAGCATGGGATAATTCAGTGTTTGGGGCATCTGTGCTACAACTTATTTTTTTTAAGTTTTTATTATCAAACTGATGTACAGAGAGGTTACAGTTTCATACATTAGGCATTGGATACATTTCTTGTACTGTTTGTTACCTTGTCCCTCATACCGCCCTCCCCCCTCCCCCTTACCCTTTCCCCCCCTGAGGTGTTCAGTTCACTTACACCAAACAGTTTTGCAAGTATTGCTTTTGTAGTTGTTTCTCTTTTTTTGCCCTGTGTCTCTCAATTTTGGTATTCCCTTTCAATTTCCTAGTTCTAATACCAGTATACACGGTTTCCAATATACTCAGATAAGATTACAGAGATAGTGTAGATACAATCACAAGAAGGTGATACAAGAACATCATCAATAGTAGAAGCTACAGATACACATGGGATGTTGAAAGTAGTTACAACTGTGATATAACAATCATTTCCATAACATGGAGTTCATTTCACTTAGCATCATCTTATGTGATCATAAGGGTATATAGCTATTGGGCTCTTGTGATCCTCTGCTGTGACTTGCCTAAACCTGTGATAATTATTCCCATGTGCTACAACTTATAAGCACAAAAAGTCTACCTAAGAAACTTTGGTATAGTTATGAATGACTACTCATCTTTGCCATCAGTAATGTCACCTCCAAGCAATAGAATGTTGTATTTTATGGTTAATTTCTGAGTTCCTCACTTTGTTCTTAAGTTGTTCAAGATAGAACATATCAACTTTACTAGGTGAGAAGCTTGTCTTTTGAATCTTTATAGTTTACTTCTTTCTTTCAAAATAGGGGAAGAAGTTGTGATCAAGGAATGATCAGCTCACCAAAACATATCAGTACAATTCTTCTGTGACAGGAAAGTACTGCAGTAGTTATTAGTAAGACTGAATAGAGAATAGTCCATATTATTTCCATTTTTTGCTCCAGAATTAGTCTTTTCTGGATGCCTTTTCTTTCCAATATGGACAATACACAAACACCTTAAATCTCAGGTAATCTCCTGTAGAAAATAATTTCTAACTGAATAATTTGTATCATGAGAGTATATTTTGCATAAATTTTAAAAGGGAAAGTCACCTGCCATTGTTTTGCTTAGTGTATAATTAATCATTATTCAGGATGCTAAAGAATAAGGGAAGGAGAACATCATTTGACTAACAACTTGGCTGCTACCCTTTTAATGGTCAGTAAGTCCAATTTTTTTCCTGAAGGCTTAGTGTTATCAAATATATAACCATTTCAAGATTTAATGCACTCCTACTTTAAGGTATTTTAGTTTTGTATCTGATAATTTTGTTTTCATATATTCACCTAGAATGAATCTTGGTTTATAATCAAAGTTTTCTGTCACGTTAGATGAGTTACCATGAGAATGAGATATTTCAGAACCACACAATAGGAGATTACATGAAAACCTAGTATTCGTATTTACAAAGTGCAAGAGTTTTTAGGAATCTAGCAAAATGATGCAAAATATGTTTCTATTTTCAGTGATGTATTCTCTTGGATTGTGTTGTTTTCTAGAAAACTCAAAAGAATTACTTGACTTGCTCCATTAGCCTGATTTCACTTTTCTATCTTACTTAGTAGAGAAGATTATCATCACATCAGTGACTAGCTCATCAGTATATCAAGATGTTCTGCTTTATGATGTGGAACTTGTCATGGCATAAAATAATAGGATAAGTGTATGTTAGAAGTAATGCTGTCTCTCCTTTGTAATATTGAGCATGTGAATGTAGCATGCATAATACTCATAATTTAATAGGATGAATATGGCTGATCTTATACTTACCTGGTCAGAAACTTAAGGAATAAGGCCAAAATAACATGTGTAGAGGAGAGTTTTGGACAAGATAAAATAGGGAAGTCAGTGGATAAGAATCCTGTGCTCCTGAGATTTTTTTTTTAATTTTTTTTTTTTTTTTTTTTTGGCTAGTCCTGGGCCTTGGACTCAGGGCCTGAGCACTGTCCCTGGCTTCCTTTTGCTCAAGGCTAGCACTCTGCCACTTGAGCCACAGCGCCACTTCTGGCCGTTTTCTGTATATGTGGTGCTGGGGAATCGAACCCAGGGCCTCATGTATACGAGGCAAGCTCTCTTGCCACTACGTCATATCCCCAGCTCGCTCCTGAGATTTTAATGTACATATGAATGACCAGTTATTAGTAGGTCTGGTGTGAGACCTGATAGTCTGCATTTACAGCAAGTTGAGGCAATTGATACTCAGGTACTCCAGAGTTCATTTGAAATATCACAGTGCTAAAATTTTCAATGAACTGTCCCACATGTCAAGCTTAGGTAAATTAAATGGTTGCTAGTTTCAAGCAGATGTAACTGCTATTCGTGTTCTGGAAAAAAGAAGTATTCCATATATATAGCTGTTTTCATTCCTAGGAACAGAAAACTGGTAGTAGAAGAGTCAGGCAACCTCACCCTTAGTGCTTTTGTTATTGTTGAGATAGTGCCTTGCTCGTTGCCCAGGCTGACTTGGAAGATAGTCCCTCGGATCTCTGACTTGTGAGTAGCAAAGATTGCAGGTCTGAGCCACTGGATGGCTATTTTTGATCATTCTAATCGTATTAGCTTTACTTATTTAGAGAAAGAGGGTGCATCCTTTGAATTAGTATTTGTTTTCATTAAAAACTCAATATTTTTGTGATTTTTTTTCTTCATGATGGGGCAACAACTTTCTTTGTTGTTTATGGACAAATACAGTTAGCATGGGAACCCAGAGAGAAATCATTTGGTTAGTTAAAAGAGTTTTAAATTTTTTTTTTATTGCCAACTGATACAAATAGCTCTGTCATGTTTGTATAGTTGGAGAATTTTGCATGCATCAGATATCATTGAAAGAGGTGAAAAAAGTGGTTGGCTAACACCTCACTAACATTGATAAGGGTACTAATACTCTGAGATAGCAAGGCATTACTACTGACAGATAAGGAAGTCAATATATAATATGTGCCCTGTGATAAATGTGGAGCATAAGTATGTTCTAAGCTGACTCTGTTCTTTAACATTCACTTAATCTGTTGGAAGGCTAAACCAGAGATAACTAAGCTGTTCTCCTTTATAGAACTCAAGAATGATTTAGCCATTAATGTGTTTGAGTCATATGGATATAAGGAAGTTATATTTTTTTCTTTCCTTGGATATTTCTTTGAGCTGAACTTGCTCCTCAATAAATACACATGGAAAACTGAAGTAGATGACCTGCAGCTTTCAGTATTAGAGGCACGTTTAAGCATGGCTCAGGACACATAAAAAGCATGTAAACCACCTTAAGGCGGAAAGAAAAATATTTGCAACTCATTTTATTTTTTTATGTTGGCATATTACAATTGTTCATACCTTTCTTATAAGGTGATGAGAGAATGTGAATACCTAGTAGAGGGGTTGGACTGAATTGAGTAATTTGCATAAGATCAGCATTGAGAACAGTCAGTTATATAAGATATAAGCAAGACCACAGTGGTTTACTTTCTTTCTTTTTTTTTTTTACCTAATTGTGGATATTACGTACTTCTTTTTTTAATATTTATTTATTGTCAAAGTGATGTACAGAGAGGTTACAGTTTCATACATTAGTTTCATACATTTCTTGTACTGTTTGTTACCTCCTCCCTCATTCCCCCCTCCCACCCTCCTTTCCCTCTTTCCCCATGAATTGTTCAGTTGGTTTACACCAAATGGTTTTGCAAGTATTGCTTTTGGAGTTGTTTATCTTTTTATCCTTTGTCTCTCGCTTTTGATATTCCCTTTCATTTCCCTAGTTCTAATACCAGTATATACAGTATCCAGTGTACTCGGATGAGATACAGTGATAGCGCGGGTACAACCACAGGAAGGGGATACAAGAGGATCATCAACAAAAGAAGCTACGGTTTCATATGGCATGTTGAAAGTGATTACAACAGTGATATAACACTCGTTTCCATAACATGGAGTTCATTTCACTTAGCATCATCTTATGTGTTCATAAGGGTATAGCTATTGGGCTCTTTTGATCCCCTGATGTGACTAGCCTAAACCTGTGCAAATTATTCCCTATGAGGGAGACCATAGAGTCCATGTTTCTTTGGGTCTAACTCACTTCACTTAGTATAATTTTTTCCAATTCTTTCCAGTTCCTTACAAATGGAGCAATGTCATTCTTTCTAATAGAGGCATAAAATTCCATTGTGTATATGTACCACATTTTCCTGATCCATTCATCTACTGAGGGGCATCTGGGTTGGTTCCATATTTTGGCTATGACAAATTGTGCTGCAATGAACATTGTTGTGCTGGTGGCTTTAGTGTGTTCTTGTTTGTGGTCTTTTGGGTAGATGCCCAAAAGTGGAGCTGCTGGGTCATAGGGGAGCTCTATGTTTAGCCTTCTGAGGAATCTCCATACTGTTTTCCAGAGTGGCTGAACCAGTTTACATTCCCACCAACAATGAAGTAGGTTCCCTTTTGGCCACATCCCCTCCAACATTTATTATTGCTAGTTTTCTTGATAAAGGACATTCTTACTGGGTGAGGTGGAATCTCAATGTTTTGATTTGCATTTCTTTTATGGTTGGTGATGTAGAGCACTTTTTCATATGTCTCTTGGCCATTCTCATTTCCTCATCAGAGAAGTCTCTTTTTAAGACTTTAACCCACTTGTTGAGGGGGCTGTTGGTTCATTGAGGTTTTGTTTTGGAGGAATTTAATTTTTCCAGTTCTGCAAATATTTTAGATATGAGGTCTTTGTCCATTGTATTACTGGTAAAGATCTTTTCCCAATCTGTGAGCTTTCTGTTTATCTTGAGAGCTATGTCCTTTGCACTGCAGACACTCTGCAGTTTGATGCAATCCCATTTGTCCAACCTTTCTTTGATTTGTAGCATTTCTGGGTCTTAAGGAAGTTTTGACCTGTGCCAAGGAACCCAAGTGTTTCTCCTACTCCTTCTTATAGTGTTTTCAGGGTATGGATCAAAGACCTCGAAATAAAAACAGATACTCTCACTTACTTCTGTAGCTTTCAGTCAAACATTTGACAGACTGTCCAAACATGGAACAAGGTCCCTAAATAATCCTTCTCTAATTTTCTGGAAATGTACTGACTTAAGTAGAAAGAAGAACAAATGGAGGGAAAGCAAACTCTTGTGTATTTTTGGCTGATTTATTTTACATGTTGTTTTCTGGTTATCTCTAATATGTTGCCTCATGCTTATTATGAATGGGATATTGAACACTACACATCTTATTGGTTATAGTTTTTAAATTGGCTTTTTATTGTTACGTGGCATTTAGTATCCTTACCCTTTGGTTTTTAGTAATTGTAATTGCCTTTTAATTCTTGTGTATTGTACTGAGAATCTTATTTCTATGAACAACAACATCATGTCTACTCTGCCAATAATTTATGTCTCTTCTTTATTTGTCTTATGTCACTTATTGGCTTTGTTCTAAAATAAAGCACTGATTCATAGTACAAAATGTTGACAATTATTGCCCATTTTAATCTGAATGATATGAGCTGTTATGGAAGCCTATCCTTTTCTGTCTTTTTTTCTTTTCTTTTCTTGATTCATGGTCTTCTCCCTGTGAGTAAATGAGAGTGATCACTAAAAGAGCATTAAATTGCTTTTCTACTTTTAGAAGTAATTCACTTTTTTAAAGGAAACTTATTAGTAATGTTACTTGTTTATTTTTCCCCACATACCTGATAGGTTACACTGGCTTTTTATTAAACCCATTACCTAAATTATGCCCAATACAGTAATGCACAATGAGATAAGAGAAGAGGTGAAATTTATTTTCCTCTGCAGTAAATGGAACCCAGTTTGCTATTTTGGTAGCCTCCAGATCAGCTCCCTCTTCTTAAATCTCTCAATCTAAATGAAATTAATAGCTTCTCCTTTCTATTGTTCTCTGATTTGAGAAATCTAAAAGTTAGATACCAAATCCTTTATGAATTATGCATGCAATGAAAATAAGTCACATCTAAGTTTAAATAGAGAATGATTTCCTCTGATAAAAAGAGCATAGCTTAGATCAGTAAGTATGTGATGATGGCTGTGACTGGGTAGACAGTTAGGGTGCTGATCCCCTTATTTCCAGGTATTGGTGATTCTCGGAAGCTGATGTTCCTGGAAAATGAGTGTGTTCATAGGGCAGACTACATCCTCATTAACGACAAGAGGCTTTACCTCAGGAAAGCAGCCTCTGTGGCAAACTCCCATTTGTCTAATGTTTGATCATGGTAGAAGAGGCTGAATAGACTAGAATAGTGCAGTATTTCTCATTCCATATACACTTTACAGTTACGTCATCATTTTCTGGTATTCTAATTTTTAATGATTTTAGCTTTCTTTCGGGGCTAGTGTTTGTCGCTGAAAGTTTTTAATCCTTATTTCATTTGCTGTCTTGCTGAATTTGTTTAGCAATCAGAAGAACACTTGAGTCTTGTAGCTCCCAACATTGTTCCTACTTCTGAAGTAATGGTTCTGCCCATGTTCATCATCATAGTGTACATAGGTTCAATACTTTATTTTTCATTTAGTCTTAGGTCTTGCCATATAAAATTAATTGGGACACTGACTAATGGCTTTGCTTACTCTGGGATTTGGAGTAAACGCTAGAAACGTCAGGATTTGGACTTTTCCCGTGGACTGGATTTCTTGATAACCACAGACAACACATTCAGTTAGATAACTATGGTAAATGTCAATGAAAATAAACTGCATAACCCACATTCTTATAAAGTTGATTTAAAATTTTATGGCAAAAAGACTGGCAATTTCAGCTGGACAATACAGACCACCTGGATTCATTTTCTTTCAAAAATTCTCATCAGTACAAAACAAAAGTTCAGATGTCTGTAAGGTATAATAACTTGTTCAAAATATATTAAAAGCTTTGTTATTAAATTAAGCACCTCTAAATGTTTATTGTGCTAAAGGAAAGTATTTGGGATATGTTTTCAACTTATGATAACTAGAATAAGAATGATAATAAATGTAAATTTATCTTGATTCTGGAAATTTTAGGTAGTTAAAAAATTATAATAAGGGCTGGGGATATAGCCTAGTGGCAAGAGTGCCTGCCTCGGATACACGAGGCCCTAGGTTCGATTCCCCAGCACCACATATACAGAAAACGGCCAGAAGCGGCGCTGTGGTTCAAGTGGCAGAGTGCTAGCCTTGAGCGGGAAGAAGCCAGGGACAGTGCTCAGGCCCTGAGTCCAAGGCCCAGGAATGGCAAAAAAAAAAAAAAAAATTATAATAAGAAATGTACTCCCTGCCTTATGTATTAAACTGTAATTCATCTATAAATTACTTTGACAGTAAATAAACTGATTTAATTTAAACAAGGAAAAATATAATAATCCTTCTCAGTGCTGTTGGCTCACACCTATAATCCTAGGTACTCAGGAGGCTGTGATCTCTGTATCGAAGTTCAATGTCAGCCTGGGCAGAAATGTCCATGAGACTCTTATTCCAGTAAACAACTCAACAAAACCAGAACTGGTGCTGTGGCTCAAATTATAGAGCGCTTCCCTTAAGCACAAAAAGGAACAGCACCCAGGCCCAGAGTTCAAGTCCCAGGACCAGCAAAAGTAAAAATAAAGTTCCTGAATCATTTGTTCTCCTTACTACCACCTTCCAGAGGATGAAATAAGATATAGCAAGGATCTTTCATAATTCTAAGAAGTAACTAATGGGCATTGGCATCTGAAAATTTATTACTGCTCACCTCTGCCCGTCTTCTTGGGCTCAGGATGGAATAGTGCTTCTCCTAATGTGATACTATAAGGGTTAGGATCTTTTCTGTGAAAGTGATTGTTTGATATAAGCACATGTTACCAGAAGCCATTTTGGTGAAGCCACATCTTGTTATAAGAATTGATTGCTTTTGTAGGGTCTGGAGCTATGGCTTGAGTAGTAGAGATCCCGTCATATAAAAAATGTTTCATAGGGCTGGCAATATGGCCTACTGGCAAGAGTGCTTGCCTCATATACATGAAGCCCTGGGTTCGATTCCTCAGCACCACATATATAGGAAACGGCCAGAAGTGGCGCTGTGGCTCAAGTGGTAGAGTGCTAGCCTTGAGCAAAAAGAAGCCAGGGACAGTGCTCAGGCCCTGAGTCTAAGGCCCAGGACTGGCCCAAACAAATAAACAACAACAACAACAACAAAACAAAAACCTGTTTCATTTCTGAGGATTTGGCTAGGTGTCTTGCTTTTGGTTGATTGCTCAGATAACTTCAAAACCCTTTCAATCTAGCCAATTGTACAATATTTGTAATCTGAAAAACTCTTAATTTAACAAAATGAATACTGGGAAATTGTCACTTGAAAGGTGTTTGTGGAAGGATATAAAAAAGAAGGGTTAAGGGGTTGGGAATGTGGCTTAGTGGTTGAGTGCTTACCTAGCATGGGTTCAATTTTTCTGTACCACCTAAACAGAAAAAGCTGAAAGTGGAACTGAGGCTCAAGTGGTAAAGTGCTAGCCTTGAGCAAAAAGAATCCAGGGACAGTGCTCAGGCCCTGAGTCCAAGCCCCAGGACTGGCAAAAACAAACAAACAACAACAACAACAAAAAAAAACACAGAAGAAGAAGAAGAAGGCTTGATAAATGAAGACACAAACAGGGTGGGAAGGGAAAGAGGGGGTAATGTAGTCATAATCAATATATGTACTAAGAAATTAAGAAAATTATGGGGAAGGGTTGGGTTATCTTGGAAGAGGGAGAATGATAAAAGGGGTGGCATCATGAGTCAGTGTCCTTATTCTTATGTGACACCCCACTATTATAATATATTTCCAACAATAACCAGAGAGTTTCACATTTACTTTGATTTCTTCATTCAGTCAAGCCTAGTTACTACAGGATCTGAGAACTGTACTTCTCAATCTGTGAAATTACAGCCTAAAGTCAACTGAAATCTTTGAGATACAGGCATGTTGTTCTTTACACTTTAATCACATGCATTTTGTTCCCCTGTGGAACAAGTAATGATTATTTATATGAGACTCCATATAATTCTACAGGATTGTTGATGGGGATGTGAGGAAGACTACCTGATGTTCCTTTAACAGAAATGATAACATGGTAGATTATTTCCAAGCAGTTTCATAGAGTAGTTTTAAAGTTGTTGTTGTTTTCTTTTCCTTTTTATAATTAAGGTGACAACACTTGTCAACACAAGCAACAAAGGCCCATCTGGTAAAAAGAAAGGGAGGTCAAAGAAAGCCCATGTGCTGGCTGCATCTGTGGAGCAAGCCACTCAGAACTTCCTCGAAAAGGGTGAGCAGATTGCGAAGGAGAGTCAAGATCTCAAAGAAGAGTTGGTGGCTGCAGTTGAGGATGTGCGCAAGCAAGGTAGGCAAGACCCTAGAAATCAGGATGGAAGTACACTATTGTGCAAATGATGGGTTCTTCTTCAGAATCGATAGCTGTCTACTCAATGGTTTCACTGTGTTACTCTATGTTTAACATTTCTCATATTCTCTGGAATTGGTTGAATCAGTACTTTTTTCTAATTTCTTGCAATACAGTGCAGTTACAGATTTCCCATGTCTGCTGTTAATTCAGAATATTAAATTGATCTCCCATCACAGATGAAAATAGATTCCTATGTTGAACTTATACTTTAGTGATGATGGAGAGGAAGAACTTATATGTACAGAATCCTTGGAGAACCAGTTTTAAGGATGAAGTGAAAGAAGAATGTAAAATGCCTTGCAAAAACCATTGTTCTGATTCCTGAACTTATATCAGTCCACAGCATCCTTCACATGTCCAGCCATCAAACTATCTTGTTTTTCTTTGCATCAAAATATGCATAGCATAAAATTAGCATCTCAACGATTTTTAAGCTTACAGTTCAGCACTGTTCCACCATTCTGAAAAGTCAATCTACAGAACTCTGTCATCTTGCAAAGTTGAAACACTGTTTATTCAGTTTTCCATATGCCTTTCCCCAATGTCATCAGCAAACATTTTTCATTCTGAATTTGACTACTCAGAATGAAAATGTTTAAAAACACTTGCCCACTTACTTCAAGTAGCATTAGTTATTTTTTGACTGGTTTATTTACTTAGTTTAATGTCTTCAACGCCTATATATATCATAGCATGTATAAGAATTTTCTTCCTCTTATGGCTAAATGATATCCCCTTTTATGTGTTTTCATTCATGTACTCATGGACCTCTGAATTAGTTTCATTTTGGGACTATTTCTATTATAAGACCCATGAATTTACAACATCAGTTTGACACCATGTGTTCCATAGTAGTGGTAGTGCTGAATGATATTGTCATTAGTTTTCATTTTTAAAGATTATGTCATTTTCTGCGGTAGCTACAGAAGTAGTAGCTGCATGTCATAGTTGTATTAATAGTACACAAGACCTCCAATGTCTCCTTGTCAGCAACTGTTTTCGTTTTTCCAGTTGTAGTCACCATAATTGATGTGAAGAGATATCTCATTATGATTTTAAGTGTCATTTCCTTAAGGGCTTATTAGGTATTTATATGTCCTCTTTAGAAAACATCTACTAAGCCCTTTGCCCATGCCATCATCAGATAATATTATTGTTATTGGGTTATAGGATACACACACACACACACACACACACACACACACACACACACACACACATTTTCCAGATGCTAACACTATTTTATATATATTTACTCCATGCACCGTTTCCCATTTCCCTCTCTTGATTGTGTCTCCTGATGAACAATATTTAAATTTTGTGGTAGTCCTTCATAACAGCTTTATGTGCACGTTTTAATGAGCAAGAACTAAAAACAGAGCAGATTTCCAGCTTTGTGAATGTTCTCCAATTTCTTATGTCAGTGTACATCTCATATATCCATCCAGTTACAAATGACAGGAATTTTACTATCAATTCTTACTCCTGCCCTTTCTTCCAAGTAGAGCCTATGAAAAGTCCCATAAATCTTATCTCCTAAATGTATGTTTAATGGGCCAAGTCAAGTCTTACTTATTCAAAAGTAACATGTTTTACTTGTCCTTGTGTTTCTGCATGTGTGCTCCTCATTCAAACACTGAAGGATCATCCCAACACAAGGAACACTTTCTCTAGGAAACTTTCTCTGACAACTCATGCCATATTTTGTTTATCTGTGCCATTACTGGGGCTGGAATTCAGAGCCACTCATCTGCCCTTAGTTTTTCACTCAAAATTTAGGCTCAAGTTACCACTTGAGCCATTTTTCCACTTCTGGATTTTGCTGGCTAATCGGAGATGAGAATCTCACAGACTCTTCTGCTCAGGCTGGTATTGTATCACAATCATTACATCCCAGTCTCCTGTGTAGCTAGGATTATAGGAATGAGCGACTGGCATTTAAGCTTCTGTTACTTAAAAAAATCATACAATATTTTACTTATTCCTGACCACATACTAGTTAAACATCTGTGACATGAATTTCTTTCTTGCCACACCACATTATAAATTAATGAAGGCATAGATCAGACAATGTCTATTCTGATAATCATTGATTTGTAATTCCATTATTTAAAATTTTCATTAAATACATGGTGAATTGATAGATATATAAGTAAATATCTAGATGTCATCTTTCTTCAAGCCTATCTTTATGTGTGTTTTATAAAAATCTTATAGTGATTATGTAATACTTAGAGTGCCAACCTTCTTTGCATACCAACATCTGCTATACTGCTCCCATGGTTTTGTCTTCCTTACCCACCCACTTATATTACAATAACTTATGTCACTTATATTACAATAACATGAATTACCACTTTAATTGGAAATGGTGAATATTCCATATTTTATCTGTTGTGCATAAAAAAATTTGTTTTGGAATCAATGTGAACCATTTTGAGTTTTTAAGTACATTGGAAAATTGGTATTGCTTCTGAATGGCAAATGAATAATTGGTTTTTATCATGTATTTATAACCTGGATAATTATTTTGTTTGTAGTTTTCTCACATATAATAGCATTTATGTACCAAATAGAAATGTCCACTTTATCCAGGTGACTGAGATTTAAGCCTATAATTCAGAGAGAGTTCAGGAGAGTGAGCTATGAGGATTGTAATTTGAAGCTAAGGCAGATGAATCTGTGAGATTCTTTTTTTTTTCTTATTTATTGTCAAAGTGATGTACAGAGAGGTTACAGTTTCATACGTTATGCCTTGGATACATTTCTTGTACTGTTAAAGGGCTCAGTGATAGAACCCAGGCCCTTAATTCAACCTCCAGCACTGGAATGAACCAAACAAAATTGGTGGTCTACCAACTGAGCCACAGCTCCCCTTTCGCTAGTTTGTAGTTAATTAGATAAGATCTAATTAGACAATATCTAATCAGATAAGATCTGATTAGATAAGATCTAATTAGATGAGATAAGATTTAATTAGATAAGCTCTAATTAACAATACAATCAAACAAAACAATTAGAAGTTTCTGTTTCTGTACTTGGCTTATTTAACTATGTGTCATTTGGGAACTAAATCTATTGTTTGTTGTATTATTGCATAGTTAATATTTTACTCTTTCTGTTTGGGAATCAATTCTAGGGTCTTGAACATTCTAGTAAAATTCTTTCACACTGAGCTACACCCAGCCTTCTTTATGCTTTAAAAATGTTCAAAACCATGGTCACTTTTTACAACATGAGTGAAGGCAGATTTTATTTATTTATTTATTTATTATTTATTTTTGCCGGTCCTGGGGCTTGGACTCAGGGCCTGAGCACTGTCCCTCACTTCTTTTTGCTCAAGGCTAGCACTCTGCCACTTGAACCACAGCACCACTTCTGGCCGTTTCCTATATATGTGGTGCTGAGGAATCGAACCCAGGGCTTCATGTATATGAGGCAAGCACTCTTGCCAATAGGCCATATTCCCAGCCCCAGAATTTTTTTTATTATTTCCATTTTCACATTTTAGTACAGAGGTACTCTAGCATGAATATGTTTTGTTCTTTTGAAGTTTCACAAGACTTATCTGACTCAAGACTTACTGAATCTAGCATGATAATATATGAAATTATTTACTGTAATTGTATTTCACATGGTCTTTTTTAAACTTCTTTACTCACCAAGGAAATATATTACTTCTTTTATACCACTGCTGAAGATTTCAGAGGGTGCTGATAATGAGTGATAAGTATATTTTAGGCTGCAATAGTCCAGTAGAAGTTTTCTTATACTTTCTGCTTTTCTTAAAAAAGTAACTTTCAGTAAACCTGTGCATATATATATGCATATATACACACATATATACACATACATATTTATTAAATTATGTAGCAAAAATTACTTATAATTTCAAAATTGATGTAATTTGCTTAAAACCTAGAATGTGGATGTTTTATACTTGGGTAGAAATAGGATATTAGACTGTGTGTATGAAGGGTCTGTCTTATCATAAATGAAATAAATAAATAAGTGAACGTTATCTTCCTTGCTAGGTTTAAACTTCATCAAGACAGGTAAAAAGATTTTTTTCTGTTCTTAAAGCACTGACAGTGTTCTAATGTATGACATGTGATAGTTTCGGTACTCTAGTACATGACCTATGCCTCTCATGGTGCAGTAGTGTTTGACAGGAAGTGTGTGGCATGTAACCATCATGGTCCTTTAACACATGACACATGGTCCTCTTGGAGCACTAGCACATGGCATGTTACCATCCTGGAAGCATGTGGAATGCATCTGTCATGGTGCTGTAGTGCATGGCAGGTGATTGCCATTGTACTCTAGCCCCTGATGGGTGAAGCAATATGGAGTCTGTCTTGAGAAAAGTCAGCACAGCCTGGTAGCTTAGTTAATATTCCAAATTAGAATCTTACTTCATTCAAATCAACTGGATGACTTAAGGTGAATCATGGAACCACTTTCAGCATCAGTTTCTCAGTTTTCAAAGTCACATATCACTTTATCCCAGCACATTGTCTTAGCAAATGAAGTCATAAGACTCAAGAAAACCTAAATATATGGGAGCTATCACAGCAGATATATTAGTTCCTCAAAACAAATCCTCAAAGAACTAACTTCCTCCTAAACAAATGGGCTAAAGACCTAAAAAGAGACTTTTGGAAGATGAAATGAGAATGGCTAGGAGACACATTGCTGGCCATAAAAGAAATGCAAATCAAAGCAACATTGAAATTGTACCTCACCCAGTAATAATGGCAATTATCAAGAAAACTAATAATAACATACTGGAGGGGATGTGGCCCAAAGGGAACCTAGTACACATTTAGTGGGAGTGTAAACGTGTTCAACCGCTCTGAAAAGCAGTATGGAGATTCCTCAGCAGGCTAAACATAGAGCTCCCTGATGACCCAGCAGCCCTACTTCTGGGCAGCTTCCCGAAAGATTACAAGCCAGACCACACTAAAACCAACAGCAAAACTATGTTCATTGCAGCACAATTTGTTATCACTAAAATATGGAACCAACCCAGATGCCCCTCAGTAGATGAGTGGATCAAGGAAATGTACACAAATACAGGAGCACCCAACTTCATCAAACCAACACTACTGACTCTAAAAACACACATACACCCAAACACATTTACAGTTGGAGACTTTAACACTCCACTGTCACCTCTGGACAGATCAATACGCCAAAAACTGAACAAAGAAACGACAGAACTAAACAACTGCATAGACCAACTAGACTTAACCAACATCTACACAATATTCCATCCAGCAACACCAGAGCATGCATTCTTTTCAACAGCACATGGAACATTCTCCAAAATAGATCACATCTTAGGGCACAAAGAAAATCTACACAAATTTAGAAGTATCGAAATCATTCCCTTCATTATCTCTGATCACAATGGAATAAAATTAGAGCTCAACTCAAACAGCCACCAGAGAAAATCCTACAATTCATGGAGACTAAACAACACACTGCTGAACCATAACTGCGTCATTGAAGAAATTAGTACAGAAATTCAAATGTTTATGGAATTCAACCAAGATGAGGACACAAAGTACCAGCTCCTTTGGGATACAGCAAAGGCAGTACTCAGAGGGAAATTTATATCTCTGAGTGCCTACACCAACAAACAGGAGAAACAGCACTCAATAACTTAAGGAAGCACCTTAAGCTCCTCAAAAGAGAACAACAAGCCAAATCACAAGTCAATAGATGGAAGCAAATAATTAAAATCAAATCAGAATTAAATGACTTAGAGACAAAAAAAATCGAAAGAATCAACAAAATGAAGAGTTGGTTCTTTGAAAAAATTAACAAGATAGACAGACCCTCTAGCAAACCTGACCAAAAAATGAAAGGCAGCACACCCAAATAAACAAGATCAGAGATGAAACAGGTAACATCACCACAGAAACAACCAAAATTCAGAACACAATAAGGGACTATTTTGCAAACCTTTATGACAACAAACTCGAGAACCTGGAAGAAATGGACGATTTCCTAGAAAACATTGATATCCCCCAACTCAACCATGAAGATTTAAACCTTCTAAGGAGACCCATATCCAGCATTGAAATAGAAACTGCAATAAGAGATCTCCCATCCAAGAAAAGCCCAGGTCCAGACATATTCACAGCAGAATTCCAGAAAGTCTTTAAAACAGAACTCACACCAGTATTTCTCAAACTCTTCAATTTAATTGAAAGAGAAAGTTCACTACCAAACACATTCTATGAAGCCAGTATAATCCTCATCCCAAAAGAGAACTATGGACCGATTTCCCTGATGAATATTGATGCAAAAATTCTCAACAAAATTCTGGCCAATTGGGCTGGGGATATAGCCTAGTGGCAAGAGTGCCTGCCTCGGATACACGAGGCCCTAGGTTCGATTCCCCAGCACCACATATACAGAAAATGGCCAGAAGCAGCGCTGTGGCTCAAGTGGCAGAGTGCTAGCCTTGAGCGGGAAGAAGCCAGGGACAGTGCTCAGGCCCTGAGTCCCAGGCCCAGGACTGGCCAAAAAAAACAAAAACAAAAAAAAAAATTCTGGCCAATTGACTTCAACAGGTCATCAAAAAAAATCATACATGATGATCAAACTGGATTCATTCCAGGGATGCAAAGTTGGTTCAATATGTGCAAGTCAATTAATGTAATCCACCACATCAACCGGAACAAGATAAAGAATCACATGGTTATATCCCTAGATGCGGAAAAGGCGTTCTATAAAATCCAGCACCCATTTATGATAAAAGCCCTGGAAAAATTGGGATTCCAGGGAATACTCCTGAATATAATAAAGGCAGTTTATGACAAACCAACAGAAAGCATAATTCTAAATGGTGAAAATCTAAAGCCATTCCCTTTAAAATCAGGAGAAAGAAAGGGATGTCCCCTCTCTCCCGGCCTCTTCAACATAGTACTAGAATTCCTAGCCAGAGAAAATAGGCAAGAAGAAAACATAAAGGGGATCCAAATACGAAAAGAAGTTAAACCTTTTCTCTTCACAGATGACATGATCCAATACCTAAAGAACCCCATTAGACTCTATTCCCAACCTACTGAAGCTGATCCAAAACTTTGGCAAAGTAGCCGGATATAAAATAAACCCTCAAAAATCAACGGCCTTTCTGTATGCTAATGACCAAAGACTGAGGCCGAAATCAGGAAAGCAACTTCTTTTGCAATAGCCTCAAAAAACATAAAATACCTAGGAATAACCTTAACCAAAGAAGTGAAAGACCTCTATGATGAGAACTTTAAAAACATGAAAAACAAAATTAAGGCAGAACTAAGGAAATGGAAAAACCACCCATCCTCCTGGATTGGGAGGATTAATATTGTTAAAATGGCAATATTGCCAAAGGCTATCTACAAATTCAGTGCAATACCCATTAATATCCAAACACCATTTTTTAATGAAATAGAGAAAGCAATCCAGAAATTCATATGAAACAATAAAAGACCACAAATAGCAAAAAGAATTCTAAGCAGAAAGAACAGTGCTGGAGGAATTACAATACCAAACTTCAAGCTGTATTTTAAAGCTATAGTAATAAAAACAGCTTGGTATTGGCACTAGAACAGGCCTGAAGACCAATGAAACAGAATTGAAGACCCAGAGATGAACCCACAGAACTATGCCTAATTAATCTTTGATAAAAGAGCTAAAAAAAAATAGGATGGAAGAAAGATAGCCTCTTTAACAAATGGTTCTGGCAAACCTGGTTCGACACCTGCAACAAACTAAAACTAGATTCTTATATATCACCCTGCACCAAAATCAATTCCAAATGAATCAAAGACCTCGAAATAAAAACAGATAACCTGAAAACACTAAAAGAAGGAGTAGGAGTAACACTTGGGCTCCTTGGCACAAGGATGAAACTTCCTTAACAAAGACACAGAAATGCTACAAATCGAAGAAAAGATGGACAAATGGGACTGCATGAAACTGCAGAACTTCTGCAGGGCAAGTGACATAGCTCGCAAGGTAAACAGAAAACCCACAGATTGGGAAAAGATCTTTACTGGCCATACAATGGACAAAGTCCTCATATCTAAAATATATGCAGAACTAAAAAAAATTACATTCCTCCAAAACACAACCACTAAGAACCAGCAGCCCCCTCAACATGTGGACTAAAGACTTAAAAAGAGGCTTCTCTGATGAGGAAATGAGAATGGCCAAGCGACATATGAAAAAGTGCTCTACATCACCAGCCATAAAAGAAATGCAAATCAAAACAACATTGAGATTCCACCTCACCCAGTAAGAATGCTCTTTATCAAGAAAACTAGCAATCATAAATGTTGGAGGGGAGGTAGCCAAAAGGGAACCCTACTTCATTGTTGGTGGGAATGTAAACTGGTTCAGCCACCTTTGAAAACAGTATGGAGATTCCTCAGAAGGCTAAACATAGAGCTCCCCTATGACACAGCAGCCCCACTTTTGGACATCTACCCAAAAGACCACAAACAAGACCACACTAAAGCCACCAGCACAACAATGTTCATTGCAGCACAATTTGTCAAAGCCAAAATATGGAACCAACCCAGAGGCCCCTCAGTAGACGAATGGATCAGGAAAATGTGGTACATATACACAATGGAATTTTATGCCTCTATCACAAAGAATGACATTGCCCAATTCATAACGAAATGGAAGTACTTGGAAAAAAATTATACTAAGTGAAGTGATCAGACCCAAAGAAACAGGGGCTCTGTGGTCTCCCTCATAGGGAATAATTTGCACAGGTTTAGGTTTGTCACAGCAGAGGATCACAAGAGGCCAATCACTATGCCCTTAAGAATGCATAAGATAATGCTAAGTAAAATTTACTCCATGTTTTGGAAACAACTGTTATATCACTGTTGTAATAACTTTCAACATGCCATGTGAAACCGTAGCTCCTATTGTTGATGATCCTTTTGTATCCCCTTCCTGTGGTTGTGCCCGCACTATCACTGTATCCCATCTGAGTACACTGGATACTGTATATACTGGTACTAGAACTAGGGAAGTGAAAGGGAATATCAAAATCAAGAGA
Source organism: Perognathus longimembris pacificus (assembly GCF_023159225.1). Lineage (NCBI taxonomy): Eukaryota > Metazoa > Chordata > Mammalia > Rodentia > Heteromyidae > Perognathus > Perognathus longimembris. The sequence continues at coordinate 18,059,459 of NC_063168.1, read as the reverse complement.
CAAAGGATAAAAAGACAAACGACTCCAAAAGCAATATTTACAAAACCATTTGGTGTAAACTTACTGAACAACTCATGGGGGGAGAGGGGAAGGGGGAGGGGGAGGAGGCAATGAGGATGGAGGTAACAAACAGTACAAGAAATGTACCCAAGGCCTAATGTATGAAACTGTAACCTCTCTGTACATCACTTTGACAATAAATAATAGAAAAAAAGAAAGCAAATGTGGTACATATACACAATGGAATTCTATGCCTCTGTCAGAAAGAATGACATTTCCCCATATGTAAGGATGTGGAAGGACTTGGAAAAAATCCTACTAAGTGAATTGAGCCAGACCCAAAGAAACATAGACTCTATCGTTTCCCTCATTGGGAAAAATTAGTACACATCTAGGATAATCCTAGCAGAAGATCACAATAGCTCAATAGCTATGTCCATATGACCAAACAAGATGATCATTCAAACTGAGCTCCAAGTTATGGTAACAAGTGGCTTATCATTGTTATTATTTTCAACATACCCTGTGAAATTATGCCTTTTTTTTGTCTTTCTTCCCTATGGTTTTACCCCTGATGTCACGGTAACTGATTTTGGTACCCTGGATATTGCATATATGTATAGTGGAACTAGGGAAGGGTAATATCAAAATGGAGAGACAAAGGTTAAAAGACAAACCAATGCCACCAATGCCACAAACCAATACCTACAAAACTATATGGTGTAAACCAATTGTACAATTTATGGGGGGAGGAAAGTGGAAAGGGGGGAAAACGAGGGAGGAGGTAACAAGTTGGATAAGAAATGTATGCATTGCCTTAGGTATGAAACTGTAGCCCCTTTGTACAAGAAAGAAATAAATTATATACACACACATATGCAATCTGTTCTACCTTTATTTCCTATAATGAACCATTTTCTATCCTCCTAAGAAGGATAGTGGAGCACTGAATCTGTAGACAGTGTAGTTCTAGAGAGGATGGAATAATTCCATATAATTTAGTGTTGGAGGGCTTTATCAGTTGTTCCCAGTAAACTATGGAAGGAGGACAGCAATGTAGCTATGAAATACACATAGCACAGATTCTTAAAAATGAGGAAAGCAAAAAGGGTTTGTTCAGATATGTAGTATATTGAGGCATGGGTATAGTGAAGCATTTGGGATGGATTTATGCCCCATGTATTAGCATTTACTACCAAGAAATTCTGGAATTCCAAACACTTTCCTGGATCTAGGAATTTACAAATGTTAGTAAATAGAATTGCTTGAGGACCTTTACAATTCTGATATCCAGGTCTCATCATTTGTTAATTAAGACAGATTTATGGGAGGAGGACCCAGGCATTGAGGTTTAGAGTTTCCCCCCTAATCCTGTTATGCAGACTGCTTGAGAAGAAGTAAACCCATTTTCCACATTTGCATGAACCCCATTTGAGAGTCCATCTATCCTAGCAGTCAATTTGTGTTTTACATGAGGCAGGTGAAAACAGTCAGTCATTATGTCAAGTGTATGGCTAGTTTTTTGCTAAGATGTAGGTAGATAAAAATGAGGACACCCAGGTGCTGGTGGCTCACTCTTGTAATCCTAGATACCAGGAGGCTGACATCTGAGGATTAGTTTTTGAAGCAGCTGGAGCAGAAAATTTATCAACCTTGTTTATCTCCAATTTACTAGCAAAAATCTGGAAGTAGACCTCAAGTGGTTAGACAGCCAACCTTGTGTAAAAAATGTAAGTGAGAGTGTGTGGCCTTGAGTTCATGCCCCAGTATCCATACAAAAAACATAGGGGAAAGAAGTTAATACTAAAATATTATGGATATATTTGTTCCATATCAAATACTATGGTACCAGTCCTGATGTTCCCTAGGCACTGAAAGAACATGTGAGCGGATATTGGACTGTCATATCTATAGGTCAGTTAAGTAAGGAGTTATGTAGAAAGAAGCATATCTCTGCTAGGAACAAATAGGAAATGATTTTTAAGCTATACATTGATAGAAAATGTGTGCAGAATAGTGCATAGTAAGATTTCAAGTTGTTTTCAAAGTCAAAGAGAAAAAAATGGCATTCACAACTGGAGAATAATAGAGATGCTCTGACTTGATGTGAAGTTTTATAGTCAAATATCTCAAGAATATCACAAGGGACCAGAGTCCCAAAGAAATTTTATGAATGAGGATAAAAATAGACAGCCTATTGGAATGAAGGAAAGAATACAAGGGAAGATGGGAGAGAGAAATTAACTAATTACTTGGTTGTCCGCAAATTTAACTGATTCTTTGGAAGATTTCACAGTAAACTGACTGAATTAGAGACAAAGGAATACAGATTGTTAGATAGGTGAAATAACAGAGGAAACAAAACAAAACACAATTCTGTGAGGACTCAGTCTTGGAGAAGTGACAGTGTGAAAAGAAACAGCACCCTAAATAGTTATAGCCATTGCAAACAAGATTAAGATTTCCCGGTTTATTGAAGGGATGAGGTAAAGGTGAAAATTTGGTTTGTTTTTGGCCATGGGCAACATGTTAGTAGGGCCAGAGGAGAGAGAATAGTTTGAATTTAAACATTGATGAATGAGAAAGTCTACATAGCAGGTGGTTATGCTATAGGGATGGAACATTGCAAAATCGAAAAATGTACAAGTCTTTGAAGCTGATAAATGAATCTCTCAAAGGCAAAATTTTCTGAGTAGGTGCCATTAGATCAGGAAGAGTAAAGGAATATAGATATAGTTTTGGAACAGAGGCCAAATTAAAATCAGAAAATGGAAGAGACATAAGTTAAAGAGGGAAAATCATGCTGCAAACTGTGATTCAAGATTAAGGGTGGTACAGAAATCTGCAATGCTAGGGAATAGAACATTTTTGGAAAGGAGACAGTTGTCAATCTACATGCAGACTCTTGTGCTAATCATGTCAAATTTGTTGGCAGTTTCCAGCAAAGTGTCATTAATTCTACTTAAAGGTATATTTACCTATAGCTACAAAGACAATAGTTAAAAGAAAGAATAATTACTGATTGGAGGACTAATAACTGGTGAATTAACTGATAGTTTGGAAAATTATCATACTGAAAACCACTCATATTTCTTACCTGCTGCTATCTAGTATTCTTCTTGATGTATGCATTGGAGAAATGAAAGAGTAACAGACGCACATACCATGTAGAAAAGAAATATTTACAAAATGTTGTATAAAACATATAGGCAAGATCCATGAGCAAGATGGTGACATGGCCACAGGTAAGCTCACTAGGTGTCTCATACCACATAGAGATTTAGAGTCACAGGACACACTTTGCCTCAAGGGACCCACACCATTCGATCTCTAAGCTGATAAAAATTTAGCTTGCTACAGAAGAACTAACTTTCAAAAAAGAAACCAAAAAAGACAGAAAGCAAAGAAACAGGGGATTCCATACGACTGAAATCACCACTGCCATCACCACTGCTAATGCTGGCATGGAAGCCACCGCCATTGTTGCTACTAGCGCAGAGGTAAGAGCTTATCCCAAGGATGTTGAGGCTGAGCGCCAGAGCCTCTTCACCCACAAACACGCCTGCCATTCCTGCTGCTGCCGACAGAGGGACATCCTGATCCCTGTGGAGACTGAGCCGGGCCGCTGGGCTGCTGCGCCGGCTCTAAGCCTGCTTCCCAGTGCGGCCACTACCAGCACCATTACCTGCACCATTACAACAATTGGTGGGAGGAGGAGGGCAAGCCTTTGAGGGGGTGCGCCAGGCCCCGGTGCCTGCCAACACCTTAATTCCCCAGCACAGACACGCCCAGAGGCTGCTGACTTGGCCAACGTCAGCACCTAACGTAAGCCCCCTCCGCAATGTCTCCAAAGCACTAGGGCTGCTTGTCGCTCCAGCACACCTGCAGCTGGCAACATGCAACACTGCAGTCATCACACAGGGGCAGGCCTCACCACCGAGCGGGCACGCTGGGGTACAGCAGCTGATGCCAATCCCGCGGCTGTGTGCTGTGGCCCGGTCCCCACCATTGCTGCCCCGGGGTCACAGCCAAGACCTCAAGGAAGAATTCTAGATTCTAATTATTAAAACCTCTATCTCTCACGCTCAGTACCCTCAAATTTGGTAATATTCCTTCTGGAAAGGTTTTCTTCCTTTTCAATTTTTCTTCTTAAAGTTTTATATTTCTTTTAGCTTTTTCCATTCTTTTTAAGTTTTCTTTTGTGCCCTTTCTTTGAACTTAGATCTCAAATTACCATCCTTCTGTACCTTTCATTCGTGCTTTTTGCTACTCTTGCTTTCTTCTCCTACTTTCCCTTATAGCTCCTAATTTCTGATCGTTCTCTCCATCTTGGATCTTCATAGTCTATTGAATACTAGTTTTTGGTTGTCTAGCTAGACTGTTTCTGTCTTCAACTGATTGTGTCAAAGGGTTCATTGAGTAAGCCTCTCAGTCCAGATTGATTTATTTGAAAGGATAGAGTTATTCAGTGGTTATGACTAAATGCAACTCCTGAATCATAATACCCCTTCCCCAACATAAAAACTCAAAGATAGAAAGGGGAGAAACCACCTAACATTTTCAATCCTTATGTCAGTGCAATTACAGGATCTGGGGATGATTTTTGGCTTAAAACTGTGATCAGTGGAAGCATTTTATCTGTTTTTATATCCAAAAACAGAAAGTGAAATTATCTATCTATGATTGTGACCCTCTAAGGCCTGTGCAACAACAAGGCTTGTGGCAGGTTTGGTTTAGGTCTTAAAATTGTGTTCTGGTATGCTTTTGGACTTCCTATGCTGTCCAGATGGGCAGAAGAAACACAATTAAAATGGCAATTTAGGGAATCTCAACTCTACTCAAAATAAACAGGAAACAGAACAGTCAATCAAAGACCTAAAATATAGCCCTCAAAATGTTCTACAATAACACCTGTAGCAAACTAAAACTAGATCCTTATATATCACTTTGCACCAAAATCAATTCCAAATGGATCAAAGACCTCAAAGTAAAAGCAGATACCCTGAAAATATCGCAGGAAATAATAGGAGTTGTATTTGGGCTCTTTGGCACAGGACAAACCTTCTTAATAAAGGCTCAGAAACACAACAAATCAAAGAAATTTTGGACAAATGGGATTGCATTAAACTATGGAGCTTCTGTAAGGCAAAGGACATAGCTTGCAAGATAAATAGAAAGCCCACAGATTGGGAGAAGACCTTCACCGGCCATACAACAGATAGAGGTCTCATAGCTAAAGTATACTTAGAACTAAAAAACATTAATTCATTCAAAACAAATCCTCAAAGAACCAATAGCCCCTTCAACAAATGGGCTAAAGACTTAAAAAGAGACTTCTCTGATGAGGAAATGAGAATGGCCAAGAGACACATGAAGAAGTGCTTTACATCACTGGCCATAAAAGAAACACAAATCGAAACAGCATTCAGATTCCACCTCACCCCAGTAAGAATGGCCGTTATCAAGAAAACTAATAATAACAGATGCTGGAGGGGATGTGACCAAAAGTGAACCCTACTATGCCTTTGGTGGAAGTGTAAACTTGTTCAACCACTCAGGAAAGCAGTATGGAGGTTCCGCAGAAGGCAAAACATAGACCTCCCCTATAACCCAGCACCCCACTTTTGGGTATCTACCCAAAAATTTATAAGCAAGACCACACTAAAGCCACCAGCACAACTATGTTCATTGCTGCACAATTTACAATTTAGAACCAATCCAGATGTTCTTCAGTAGATGAATTTTCAAGAAAATGTGGTACATATATATACACAATAGGATTCTGTGCTTCTACCAGAAAAAACAAATGGCCTTGTCCCATTTGTAAGGAAATGGAAAGACTGGGAAAAAGCCATACTACATGAAGTGAGCTAGACCCAAAGAAACATAGACTCTATGTTTTCCCTCATGGTAATAATTAGTACATTTCTAGATTAGTCCCAGCAAAGATTACAACAAGTTATGGAAATAAGTGGTTCCACATTGTTGTTATTTCCAACATACCATGTGGAAATATGCCTTTCTTTTTTGTCTTTCTTCCCTATGGTTTTGCCTCTGATATCAGTGTAACTTTTTTTGATACTCTGGGTATTGCATATATGTTTATCGGAACTACAGAAGGGAAGGGAAATATCAAAATGGAGAGACAAAGAGTAAAAGACAATACAACAGCACTACTTAGAAGACAATATGCTGAACACCAAGTGTACAACTCAGGAGGGTGGGAGAGGAGTGAATTTAGGAGAAGTTGGGAGGAAAATGAGGGAGGAGGTAACAAGTTTGATAATGAATATACTTACTGCCTTATGTATCCAACTGTAACCCCTCTGTACATCACACTGACAATAAATAAATTAATTATTTAAAAAATACAAGCACCAAAGCATACTGGATGACTTAAATATTTGATATTTTACCACTGTTAGAAAGGTTTCATTGTTTTGCTAGGTTACTGTCATCAGTAAGAGTCTCTCATTCCGTTTTGAAATGTTTATTTATTGGAACAACTATTACTCTGACTTTGAATGAAACTGAAAAGATCAATTTGTAGCAGTTTAATTGTATAAGAATTTAAAAAAATATTTGGTGTATAAGAGCATCTGGCACAGATTGCTCACATATTGTATTGAGGATTTTTTAGATTTGAAGTAGATCCAAACACTGTGTTTTGACTGAATAAAAGGATGTTCTTTATATTGGCTTATTAATAAGCACAGCCATGGATCCTTTGCATTAACTCATGAAGTATTGTAAAGCTCCTCCTCAATTTCCCACACCTACTAAGCCATGGAGTACTTGTGTGGATTGCTTTCAGGTGAGAGTTTGGCATTCTTTAATTTTTCATTCTCATTGCCTTAGTGATGACAGCGGAAGCTCCTAAGACAACCACCATGATAGATCATTCTAAGATGTACACTAAATATACATGACCCTGACCCACCATTAACAGGGGTCTCATAAGGCAACATGATGTAAAAGTGCAGATAAAGAGGCGGGTACTATAAATTGCCAGTTCATTAATCAAAGTGAAGAATAAAACACGTAATCCCTATGCAAAAGCCTATGATCTATGTCTTGTTTGACATATGAACTGATAGGGTGATTTCCAGTAGGTTTTGAACTGAACACTAGTGGCTTATACCTGTAATCCTAACTACTTGAAAGGATGATATCTGAGGATGATGGCTTAAAGCTACCTGGTACAAGAAAATATCCATAGGACTCTTATCTACTATTCCCCAGCACAAAGGTGGAAATGGAGGTTCATTCTATCCATTGTGTAAAAGCTAAGGGAGAATTTGAGGGCCTGAATTCAAGCTCCAGTACTGACACAAAAATAGTTTCTTTATTTTCATTTCATTTAGTATTTATTCAGGAACTATGACCAATGAGTTAAGTCAGAGAAAGTGAGAATGAAAAGCTGGAAGAGAGAAAGGGCTCATCTCTAAGAAGAGGTAAGCCTTTACTTCCGGAACCTAGTGATTATCTCCCTCAGCTACTTTGGTTGTGTGGTGTTGGTGCAATTAACGGGTCCAGCAGAAAAATAACTTTTCAGTTGAGAGCTGCTCAGCAGTATTTATGTAACTAGAAAGTTCTTGCTGTCATATATTCCTTTATGTTCTCTTTTATCTGCACAGTAACTATGTAAAGCAATACCCTGAGGGGACAATGAAAGGGGTGTCCAGATGCCAACAACACTCTCCTCAGGGATCCGCATATCTGATGAGGGGAGTTGTAGATATCACCAAGATTTTATTACCCTACTATGTGTTGTTTTTCTCACAAACCCTTTGGTTTATGCCTGTGCCAATTGTACTCTGAATGCTTGTGTGTCCAAAAGACATGAGGTTTCCTTACTGTGTGTTGTGTACTGACCCTTCTGTTCTAAATTTTGTATAGGTGGTTCCAGGGATATGTTTCTTTAGCTGTTGGATGAGATTTAGGGTTTAAGCTCTTGAACAAAACAACAACCAAAAGCTAGGATGATATGAAAGGAGAAAAGAACAATAGAAATTTTAAAAGAAAACTAGACATACTGTATTACCTAATTTTCTCATCCCTGTGATCAAATACCTGACAGAAACAACTTAAGGAAAGGAAGATATCTGAGACTTTATCTATCAACAATGCATAATGAGATAGAATATCAAAATATCAGGAAGTCAGGAAGATGCTAGTCAGCTCATAGTAGAGAGGGGCACAGGGAGAGACAAAGGATAACCTTCAAACACTCCTCTTTGATGGTCTACTTGCTCCAGGTAATCTCCATCTCCTAAGATTGCCATAAATTACTAAAGAGCTCTACTACCTGGAGACCAATAATTTAAAATTTGTGCATATGGGGGACATTTCACATTCAAACCAGCATACTTATACATAAGTGGGTGTTTGTTATATATCATATATGTTCATTATATGCATATATGTATATACATATGTAAATGTACACATGTTAATTCAAAAATATATTATATTGTATATTATAAAATGAATATATATTGTATATTATAAAGTATATAATTTATAAAATATATAAATATAAAAATACCATATAGTGTAGGATTCATCTTAATGCAATCTTTAACATTTGCTATCATTCAAATATTCAATATTTTATTCCATAGTACACATTTTGATGTCAAAGTTTAGTTGCAAGCCCAGGATCAACATGGAGCCCTCATTATAAGAGACTACAAAAATTGCAGATTACTCTTTCAACTGACCTCTCTTTTTGGAGCCCTGGCTTTCTGAAATGTAATTATTCAGCAGTGATAATGACATCCGTGGCTCCTGGTTAGTGATTGAACTCCATTTGCTTAACACTTGGTATATTTCCTCTCAAAAGTCATTCTGTTATTTGCTGATGATGAAAGAGGACCATGTGCCTTAACTGACTAATAAAAAAAGGAGTTTTCTGCATATTTACTTTTTTGGCTTCTCAGAAAATAGAATAAAGTGAACAGACATTTCTTGACCATATGTAGGAGTACTAGGTTCTAAGTAAAACACAGACAAGTGAGTAAAATTTTAAATAAGCTTATTCTTACAGTCTATACATATGTCTTTTGGGACTGAAACAACCAAAACAAAACATAAAAGAGAAAATTGATAATTGAATAGCAAACTATATTTAAAAGATTTTACTCTATGAAATATAATGCTATAAATTGAGCACAGAAAGTAGATTGAGTGAAATATTTGTAAAGTAGGTATTAGATGGAGGAACTATATTCAAAATATAAAAAATTCTAAACATATTCAATATAGTAAGGTAGTAATCTAATTGAAAAGCCATGAACATTCCTCATCAAGAAAATATATGCATTATAACTACTTTAGGAACAATGTTTCCCCCACTTAGATCAGTGAAATGCAAATTGAAACAGTGAGCTATTACTCTACATCTATTAGAATCGCTTAACTCTCTACACCTGACACTTAAGAATTATGGTGAAATGATGAAGCTCTAGAAATTTCTATGCATCTGGATGCTGGATGCTGCTCTAGCAGACAGTAGGAAATGCTCTTCTAAAATTGAAGGAGAAATTACTTCACAGCCCCAAATTCACTACCTTATTTACCTCATGCTTTGAAAACAGCTATGTACGTATTACCTCATGCAGTTTCATTTTTAAGCAAACTTAGTTTAGATGTACAGAAAATTCCTAAAGATAATACAGGAAGCTTCACTCTGTTCCACGCCCATTTTTTCTTATTATTCACATCCAACATTATTAAAGTAAAATATCACAATTAATGAACCCATAAAAAAACATAGTAACAAAACTGTCTATTATTCATAGGATTTAAAATGGCAAGAACAAAAATTTAGGCACTGAACAATCATTGTTCACAAAAGTGGCATGTAACGAGTTGTAAGTTTTGTATATGTATGAATATAAAAACAGAAATCTGATTCAGAATATTCCCAATTCAGGACTGTGTCATTCAATTACTAACTTTATTGGGATCTAAATTGTCAGACAAGCTGTCCTTGCCTTTCACAGAAATAAGTAAAACAAACAAAGAAATAAATAGAAAGGCTTACTGACTATACACAGGAAGATAGGAAAGGAGAGCGGGAGGGAGGAGGAAGGAAAGAAGGAAGGAACGAAGGAAGTGAAGAAGGAAGGAAGGAAGGAAGGAACAAAGGAATGAAGGAAGGAAGGAAGGACAAATTAATTGTGGGAAGAAAAAAAATCAGTCAGCAACTGGAGATTAAGGGAATATGGCCAATTAACCAATATATTCAATCAACCTGTCTATCTGAGGTCACAACCACAGCAGGAGTGTGTGTGTGTGTGTGTGTGTGTGTGTGTGTGTGTGTACTCAGTTTCACATCCTAAAGTGTCAGTCTTTGGCTGCTTGTACTGTGTGACATATACAAGTTGCCTTTTTTTTTAAATCAGTTTGGGGCTCAGTGGAGAGCTTCTTGTAGGTACATTATCACAGCCCCATGAAAAGCAGATGATGAGATTTGTGGGAAGTACTTAGCAACAGATGTAGCAATCTGCTCTCTGGAAACTAGTAGCCATTACCTTTATCATTACCATAATTGCCATTTTTCTTGCTACAACTGGGCAAATAAATGGGCTTTTTATGCTGTCTAGTAGGATGATTATAAAACTAGACAATAGGATGTTTTTAACGATAAAGAAAAACTTCAGGTAGATCACTAAGTTACTTCTATTTAATTTCTTATTCAGCTTGTGTTAAGGAAAATTTCTTAATCAAAACATATGATTCCAGACATGCAGCAAAGAAATAGTTTGCATTGCCACATAAATGTAAAGGAATGTAGCGATTGAGCATTTTATTTCTAATAGCTAAGACTGTAATTCAATCAAACCATGCATTTGACATAACATCTTGAATAACAACAGGATAGGATTTCTAAGGCGAAGCCAATTTATTGACGCATCCCTAATTATGATATATATCAGTGACTTGATGCAAACCAGGCAGTCTTCATTAGCTCCAGATCTTTCTGAAATGTAGTCCAAGTGAGTGTGCTTCTAAATGAGACTGCTTTAAAAAAGGGAATAAATGGAGCACGACTAAAAGCTCCTAATACAATGCTGTTTTGATAAGTGCATGTTAATAAAAGATCCCAAAGTCCCAGCCTGCCTCGAGTGACATATAGGCAATGTAGAAAAATTAGACTATATAATAAGACATGGAGGTACAACACTATTACAGCACAGCTATGCGAACACCTTATGCTTTTGAAGATGATCACTGACTTCTAATAAATACTAAGAAAACAGGGAGGCAGTTAAAGACAGAGGGTAAATTCCTAGTTTTCCACAAGTGTGTAAGAATTCCTGACAATGTATGCCTGTCTTTTTCCTCTCAATTAAATAGAATAAAGAGCTATTTTCCCTCAAAGGCTAGTCTCCTTACTACAGCCATTGTTATCTTTTCTCTGCTACCTTTTGTTTGGATGATCATCTTTATACCAGTTTTTTTGGTTCTTACTGCTATTGAACAAGTCAAGTGGCATGTAAACAGGTTATATTAAATCAGGCAAAAAAAAAAAACCCACATATCTAATCCCAACCCATCTTTATCATTTCCCAATTTTTTGTCTCCTTAAGAAAAAAACTCTTCAGAGGATTATCATCTGTGCTCACTCAGTTTTCTTATTCCACAGTCATTTCATTTTCTTTCTGTTGTTCAGTATAACTTTATGCAAAACAGCGCAAGAGGACCAGTAATCCTAGAGCGATTCCCTCCAGTTCTGTTTATTTCCCCTTCCTGTTCTCATTCCCCAAATGCGACCATAAATTCACATTTCTGTTTTCTCTGTCATCCCCCCCATCATTTTATTTTAAGTTTGTTTAAACATCCAATAAAGTTTCCATTAGCATTTTGCTGTGCTTGTTTTATTGTAAATATATTTTTAGAAGTTTATATTTTTTGATGTGCTAATTATTTATGGTCATGTCTCACCAACACTATTCTGTTTTTCCAGTTCACTACTATAAGAGAAGCTGCTCAAGTCCAAATCATTCAGTTTGCCTGCTTATGAGTCACTGCTGCAGTTCTGAATGTCTTCTCTAGAAAAACTGTTTTTTGAGTTTTTCCAGCTGATTAGAGATGTCCATTTCACAATGCTAACGTTCATCTTCTTCACTTAGACTCTAACCAGATCTTCAAAATACATTGAAAGCAACATCGTGAATACAGTTGATTGAATAATTGAGCACTGTGGCATGGTCATGTTGACATATTTAACCATCGTCACATGGGCAATAGTTTTAAGAGATTGTAGGTTTTGAAATACTATACACAAGAAAGTTGCCATGTCTGTTTATCAGAACCTCCCTAACACAATGCGGAATTCGTGATTTTGCATTAGACATGCCGATTTTCCATTGTAGATCATTGCTCTACAAAATTCAGAATGTTGTGGAAATGGTGCCAAGGTGTTTGGGGAGGATCGTCTCTGGTTTCTTCTTCAGGACAGGAGAGAGCCGATAAGTATGTCTGGTGCAGTGAGATATTATGTATTCCTATTCTTATAATAAATAACATCATTATTATCTAATAAAATAATTTTAAGAACATGATAAACACTAGAATGAATTTAAGATGTTATGAAGAAGCAATTTTGAACTGCATATGCAAAATCTCAATTGCTTGTGGAGGCATGATTTTCTTCTAATGAAATTGGAAAATAAACGATAAAACTATAACCTTTAATTATAGGTATTTTCTTATTTCTGATGAAATCTGTGCTTTGACTCATTTTCTTATCAATTTAATGCATATGGCTTATTTGAAGTCATGTGCTTTAAATGGTTTTTAACAGCCCAAGGGTAGCTCAAAATTAGTGTTGCTATTAAGCCAATTGGGTCTTCTATTTTTAATTTCTAAAAATAATTAACACTCTATAAGCCAATACATAGTGTTGAAATTGTATTTTTAGTATTGTACCATCTTTTAATTATCTCTTGACTCAAAGGAAATCTGTGCTTTCAAAGAATAAAATAATTTAATGTCATTGCCTTTATAAAAATCTTTAACACATGCACTAGATTTGAATGGTCTTCGGTTTGTTTTTCTTATAATAATTGTATTATCATTCCCTGATGATGATTTATGCAAAATTATTTAAGGAATGAAAGGTCAAAAGCATTAAATATTTATATTCATTAGAACTTGATTTTTTGGTATAGATATAAAGGAAAGAAAATAATTGGTTTATGTTCAAGTGCAGACTTTCTGAAGTCACTGGTTTGGTAATTTCTTAAATGTCACAATTAAAAATATTGACCTATTTCTCTATGGGTTTTCATTGTAATGGTACTAGTCATCTCAAGTGTTATCTGATAAATTTTAAATATGGCCTTTAAACATAAATGGGACTATCATTACCAATATTTCTTCTTTTCAAGACAAATGCTCTAAATAACAAATGATTTCTCTTCTTGGTATAATAATCTTCTGAGTGTGTGAGTGTATTTTGTTTATTTTCTTCAATAGAAAGAACAGGATGGTGTCACCATTAATTAAGCGATTTGTCTAGAAAAGAGCCTTTGATCTCTAATTTTAATCTCTTATCTAGGAACCAAAATATTCATATGTAATTATTTTAAAGTCTCTTTGAGAAGTATATTCATGTCATTATTATTTCTATATCCCTGTACAACAGTAGGGATGTTCATGGCCTGGGACCTTGTAGACAGTTTAAGATATATAACCAAGGTTTTTTTTTTCAGCTTTTGTTTGAATACCTTGGTGAAATTTAGGATTGCCCCATTAAAAGAACTTGCAAAATAGGTGGCTACTCAGAGCAACTTCACATCAGCATGATGAAGAACAAAGCAGCTCAAGATTTTGGAGACACTTTGGTCTTGATAGATATTGGAAAAACAAAAGCTCCTTATTTCTTAAGCAATTTGGGATCAGACCACAGAAGTACTTGACATGTCTTTATAAGCATCTGCATGTGTAGGCTGTAGCCCTCAAGGATGCCTGGGATACTGAACCCTCCATTTTGGTGGAGTGAGATAAGACATACAACAGAACCTTGAATGATAAGGGGCCAAGGCTGGTTGTGAAAGCCGTTCAGAAAGCAAAAGTCAGAAGGTTTCTCTTAATGCCCAGTTCTGCCATAAAAGCATGAAGGTGTCTGGCTACAAAAGCCTGAGTGAAGCACTTTGAATCCAGGAAGGCATTATAATTATTATTATTATACTGTACTTGCCTTTCTGACAGTTGTTGCCCAGGAAGGAGAAAGAAAGCCCTGCATTATATCACAGATGCATTACTGCTTTTCCATCCACATGGAATGTGGTGACTGATACAGCCCTGAATGCTGGTGTGAGTTATAACCCAGTGTCAGAGCTATGAATGATTTATCTCATTGCTCCGATGATTTTTCTGGTAGATAAGGAGAAACTCCTCACCCCTGGAAGTAATGAGGCCATGGATTCTCTGGTCCAGGAAGTGCAAGAGGTCTACAACAGCATGGATATTGATGTGAAATAATTCACCTGGGATATGAATGGAAACACTTGTGCACCACTGCAAAAAATATGCCCAGATGAATAAATGACAGTCCCTTGTCCTCTCCCTCCACGGCACCAATGACACCTTATCTGAGTTCATGGTCAAGACAGAGATTCTGTAGGAAGATTAGGAAGAGGTCAGGGAGTGATCCATCTGAACATGTCTCCTGCAGAACCTGACTCCAGATCATGCCATAATGGAGTAGGTTATATGCTGCTCGACAAACAAATTACAAGATACTATCCATTTCAGATTCCATAGACTGGACCTAGGTAGATGCCCTTTTGTAAGTACTTTTGTGTAAGATTGTGAGGCCCTTGTGAAAAGTTATAGTCCTTCCAGGGACTTTTGTTGTACTTACTATGCAGTTGTACACAAGGACCACTTAAAAATTTAATCTTCTAGCATTACTTATTTTTCTGTATGGTTTACGTTTGAACTAAAATACAGGGTTGTTCTAGCACTTCAATCATGTATCCAGTCCCCTTTATTTTTTTCTTTTATCTACTTTACCGATAGGGTCAGGTGTTTTTGTCCAGGTTTGGTCTGGTACATCACCTCTTTCCTACCTCAGTTGTATAGCTTGGATGACAGATGTGATTACCATGTCTCATCTCTTCATTGAGATGGAGTCTCATTAACTGTTTCCCCAGGCTAGCCTCAAACATGGATCTTTCTCATGTCCACCTCTTGAGTAGCGGAGATTGTACCTGTGAGTCACTGCTTACAGTGTTAATGTTGACTTTTTCTTTGTTTCCTGCTTTTTTTGTTCCTATGATAGTCAGTGGTTCGATTTTCATTCTGACAATTTCCACACTTCTCTCACAAACCAAAATGCTGGTTGCATACAGCATGAGGCATCTTATCTGAAGAGCTCAGAAGGCCTGTTGTTCTGTGGAGTAATATGCTCTATCAGGAGAAATCCTAACCCTCTGCTATTTCCTTGTGGCTTACAAATGAGCTTGACTGACAGCTGTGTTACCACCCTGTTAGCTTCTCACAGGTAGTCCCTATGACTTGACCTCCAGCAAATAGCCAAGGCCTAAAAGCAAAAGTGCTCTGTAAGGATTTTGTTTGTCATTCGCTTGGGACAAATAGAGGACCTAATGCTCTCTGCTTCCCATCTCTGCTCTGTAACTCAGGGTGACACATACTCAAGACATCTGTAAGGGAAATGGAGGTGAAAGATCAGATATGTTTTATGCTGGGAGTGAGCCACTTATTGGCATCTCACCATCATGAATTCTGTCCATTTCTCAAGATCTTAAGTATTATTAATATTGCCCATCCTCTATTATCCCTCAAAGTGTGATGAATTTGCAAAGGCTTGTTTTGAACTGCTGAATTAACCATTAAAGAAAAAGAAGTGAATTTTGGCTGTATATGCTAAGCCTTGTGTTGAATTTTCTTTAATAAAAGAGGACATAGTTTCACTGAAAAACTCCCATTTTTATGTGGAAAGCAAAACAAGCACCAGGGAATTCTGGAAACCAGGTAAATTAATAGGAAAACATTTTCAAGAATAGCAATTCCATTTGCATTCAGGAATAGATCATTACATTGTTTATGAGCCCTGACCTAAGGATAATTAGAATCAGTTACTTTCAGAGATTGAAATAAATATTTCCAGCTTTGGTTTTAGTTACTTATAACAATAACCCAAGTGATATTGCCACAGTAATTTGAGCCCTTACCCTAGATTTTATATCTTGGACATGTTTACAAACACTTGTTATCTGACAGTATTATAATGAACAGTAGAACAGTGTTGACAATGCTTTCTCTTTCCTTATTAATCAAGCCTATATACTAATATCCTTGGTAGACTTTTTTCCCTTTATAATCTTCTGCTTTCATATCACCATGGGAAAATGAAGTCATAAAGTCAAGCTGGTTGTTTCAGGTGCAGAGTAAGTTCAGTGTTACTATGTATCCTTCTTATATTCTTAATAATTCAAACTTAGGTTCATCTTTCACAGACCCTGATATTTTTCTTTCATGCAGCAGCAATTGATTTGAACCTATTGTACACATTGACCTCCAGCTTCTTTCTGTGTAGCTTTTCTTCCATTACATTCTCCATTAAGAGAATAACAAATGCTGAAGGGGATGTGGCCCAAAAGGAACCCTAGTGCAGTGTTGGTGGGAATGTAAACTGGTTCAGTCACTTTGGAAAGCAGTATGGAGATTCCTCAGAAGGCTAAAAATAGAGCTCCCCTGTGACCCAGCAGTCCCACTTTTGGATATCTACCCAAAAGATTACAAGCAAGACCACAACACACAACAATGTTCATCGCAGCACAATTTTTTTTATTTGTTTATTAATTGAACACAAATTTTTTTACAGGGTGTTGTGAAAAAAGGGTACAGTTACATAGTAGGGCAGTGTGTACATTTCTTGTGATATCTTACGTCCTGTTTTTCTATCCCTTGTCTAGGTCAGGTAGACATATATACAATATACAATGTATCAAGAACATATACAGTATTCACAGACTTGGTCTCTACTGTCTCTCCATCTCCCTTTGTTAACAGTCATATATCAGGGAGATCATGCCCCTTTGTTTTCTGTGTTCTAGGCTTGTCTCACTCAACATTATTTGTTCGAGTTCTGACCATTTCCCTGCGAATAACAATATTTCACCATTCCTAATCGCTATGTAGTATTCCATTGTGTATAAGTACCATATTTTTT
Source organism: Perognathus longimembris pacificus (assembly GCF_023159225.1). Taxonomy (NCBI): domain Eukaryota; kingdom Metazoa; phylum Chordata; class Mammalia; order Rodentia; family Heteromyidae; genus Perognathus; species Perognathus longimembris. The sequence continues at coordinate 18,042,247 of NC_063168.1, read as the reverse complement.
GGATCCATTCGTCTGTGGAGGGGCATCTGGGTTGTTTTCATATTTTGGGTATTGTGAATTGTGCCGCGATAAACATGGAAGTACAAATGTCTTTTTGATATCTTGGGGTTTGCTGTTTAGGATAGATACCTAGGAGTGGTATGGCCGGGTCATAGGGTAGGTCTATATTGAGCTTTTTGAGAAACCTCCATACTGTTCTCCAAAGTGGTTGTACTAATTTGCACTCCCACCAACAATGGAGAAGGGTTCCTCTTTCCCTGCACCCCCTCCAGCATTTGTTGTTGCCTGAGTTCAGAGTATAGGCCATTCTAACTGGGGTGAGGTGGTATCTCAGGGTTGTTTTTATTTGCATTTCATTTACCACCAGGGATGTTGAACATTTCCTCATGTGTTTCTTTGCCATTTTTATATCTTCTCTTGTGAAGTCTCTCTTTAGCGCCTTTGCCCATTTCCTAATAGGTTTATTGGGCTTGGAGGGGCTTAGTTTTTTGAGTTCTCTGTAGATGACAGATATCAGGCCTTTGTCTGTTGCTGTGCTGGTAAATATCCTTTCCCATATCATTGGCTGTCTTTCTATTTTGGTGGCTATGTCCTTAGCTGTGCAGAAACTTTTTAATTTGTAGTAGTTCCATTTGTCGAGTCTTTCCCCTATTTGTTGTGCCCCTGGGACTATATTCAGGAAGTTCCTTCCATCGCAGCACAATTTGTCATTGCTAAACTGTGGAACCAACCCAGATATCCCTCAGTATATGACTGGATCAGGAAAATATAGTACATATACACAATAGAATTTTGTGCCTCTATCAGCAAGAATGACATTGCCCCATTCGTAAGGAAATGGAAGGACATGGAAAAAAATTCATACTAAGTGAAGTGAGCCAGACCCAAAGAAACATGGACTCTGTGGTCTCCCTCATAGGGAATAATTAATACATGTTTAGGCTAGTCACAACAGAAGATCACAGGAGCCCAATAACTATGTCCTTATGAACACATAGATGATGCTAAGTGAAATGAACTCCATGTTATGGAAACGAGTATTATATCACTATTGTTATTATTTTCAACATGCCATGTGAAACTGTAGCTTTTTATTGTTCTTACAATATTTTTGTGTACATGTTCTGTGCTGCATGTAAGTATTGCATGTAATACAAGCTTTTTCTTACAATAAGCTCATACTTGAGACTCCATTCTCCTTTTCTCTTATGCAAGATATAATATTCAATAGCTACTTTCTGAAACAATCCTCTAAGGTAGCATCACATGATTAAAATTACCCATAGTAAAAGAAGAGATTGTTACTTCAGTTTGAAAATTAAAGTTTTCAAAAGATTCCTTCTTATTATTTGCAAAAGAATGATTAAATATGAAGCATGATATACACAGAGGGGTCTCCACCCCCCCCCCCCATCACACACAAGCAACACCCACACAAACAATTTTATGCTAGATGGGAAGAGGCAAGTTCAGGTCTTGTGAACTTCAGACAGGTTTTGTGAACGCTCCAAATCTCTTTATCAATGTATCAATTTTTCCTTAAAATATATTTAAATATCTTGACAGATTTATCTTTATCATCTTGATTGTTAATGAGGTCTCAGGTTGATTTCTCACCTTGTTGAGGACCTGTTGGTCTGGAGAAAGGAAGGTCCTTTAATCAATAACATTTTCTTGAGCCAGCTGGTTACACACGCTCACTGAAGACTGAGAAGCTCAAAGCAGGACAACTTTTCAGGCTACTGCTGTCTTTGTTGAAATGAAAACTTCCATAAAAGCAGTAACGGTGTATTAAGGCCTTGAGCCCAGATTATTTGCATTTTAAGATTTATCTTTACAGTCTATCATAATTTTGGCATTATTGGAACTGAACTCTCTCAGCACCTACCTAATAATTAAAGGCAAACCTTATTGTTTCCCTGGCTCTAAACATTAGTTACACTTTGAACTACTAGTTTCAAAACAGAAGTTACATAGTCATTCTTAAAGGATGAGTTGAGCAAGTGTTTACAAAACAAATTTGAATTGATCTTCTAGATAATTTGGAATTCTACACAGGTGAGAATGCTGTCATCATTGTATTTATTATTACATTTTTTTCTTTTGGGGAGTTCTGCATAAAAGAATTTTGTAAAAATGGAAATATTTTCTACCTGTGTTGTGTAATATGGTATCCCCAGAAACTGATACCCTTTGTAGATTTTGCTACTATTTCACTGTAATGCTGACTTAAAAATAAAACAAAAGAAAAGAAAATACACACACCAACCCAACACATTTATACACACACACACACACACACACACACACACACACACACACAGAGTAAAATAATTCTAACTTTTAAAAAATTTAAGCTAAAGGAAATTTTATCCTTCATTACCCTGAGACACAAAAACCTCCTTTATATTAAAATAAGCTTTTTAATCTCATTTCCCAAATCTGAAGCTCATAAGGGAGGAGTGTAATTATAAGAAGGTAGTCTAGGCATAGTTAATGAATAACTGTCAGAATATAAAGTTAGCTGTGTTTCTTTTCATTCACAAACTGAAATCGGGAGGCTGAGTCTAGCAGGCTCTGTCTAGGCCACATGGTGGACAGGGAATTTGGGTTTACATGGTGCCATCTTCATGGTGGAGGAAGGTGAAGTCTCACTTCCCAGGTTATCTGCATGCCAGATCATTACAAAAACATGAAGCCATTAATTCTTTGCTTTTGAACTGTTAGAATTTAGTGAATTAATTGCTTTCCTGTTTTCACCTATTGGGTGATTTTACGAGACCATCCTTGTGTTCCACTAGTTTCGTTAAGGATAAGGACAAGAAAATTGTTTTGTTTAATTCATATATTTTTAGTTGAGTTTCTAAAACTCTCTACCAGGTTTTAAAAGTTTTGGGTAAATTTTCAAATAAATTATTAGTAACCAGATAAAATAAAACCATATAAAAATGAATGTGTCCTTGGCATAATAATATCTGTGTATCACTAAAGCTACTGCTGTGGTAACAGGTACAAAGTGTCTTTATAACTAAGGAGTTTCCAATATATATTGGAAACTAAGATCATTTAACTACAAAATAACCAGGGGAAAATCCATTATGTAAACTGAAAGCAATCACTCAGACAATCCAGGGAAGACAGACACTATCAAGAATTCAAATGGTATAGAATCAATGCCATATATACCTGACATTTATGTAGATTATATAGATATCATAAAGTAATTCCAAATTTCAAACTAAACATCTCATCGTTCAAAAGTAAATAATTAATGGATTCATACTTTTGTAATGATATCATCTTGTTAAATGGAGGCCATATGGTTGTTTTTTTGGACACTGGTAATGCATTTCCTCCTGAATATGCATTTTAGAAAATAAAATCTAAAATGAAAGCAGCTAAGTCTCTCTTCCTTTTAGTTTTTGGAACCAGAGCCATGTGGAATTTGGAGAAGAGCCTTATCACATTAGTACGATTTTAACTGCTCCTTTCTGAGGATCAAAGAGCATATTCTGTAGCTAGTTCTCTAGAAATAATGAAAATAGGCCCTTGGAATAAACACACAACTTGATTTCTTCGGGTTGACCTGACTCATATTTATAAGAGTTTCTTGGTTCCAGCTGGGGTTACACATGCCTGTGAAACACATGAATAAACTTTCCAGTCTGAGCTCTGTTGTTGCTACTACTGTTGTGGAGCCTCAAGTAACACAGCAGCTAGCTGAGGAGGGATTTCACCTTAGGCTATAGTAAGGTACATGGGAATCTAAACCCAGGACCTTCTTACTTCTGACTGGGTTTCATGAACTTCCACCTGGAAGATGAAGTTAGGTGAAAGCAATCTGTTAATAATTGAATGATCTGTCTATCAGAAGATAATCCAGCATTTAATGTCCTTGTGGCCTAATGTGTGTATGTGTATGTATATTCATTTATATCCTACCACATTATGAGTAAGACACTACCATGATTTATAAGTGATAAAAGTAGCATTTAGAGGAACAGTAGCTTGCCAAGTTCACAGATTAATAATGACAGAACAGAAATTGAGAGGCAGAAATTCAGTGTATTTACAGTACCTGCTCAACCACTGTACTGTTCTATGTTCTTTTCCCTTACTTGTGCAGAGAATTTGATGGCTGACCATTCAATGTGAAATAAGACCCAAATATGGAGACATCAGGACTTGAGATTTTATTAAAAGACCTCTAAGTCTAAGTGCTGGTGATTCAGGCCTATAATCCTAAGTACCTGGGAAACTGACATCAAGGCCACCTCTGACAAAAAGCTTAGGAAACATCTTCCCAATGAAGAGCTAGATGGATTAGTCTGCTTCTTTTTCCCTAGCTACTGGGAAGCCTAACAGACCATGTGCCTGTGTAGAAAGTAAGATTCTATCTCAAAAACACATAATAAAGGACATTGCCAGCCTTAAGAGTACCTGCTTAAGTCCTGAGTTCAAACCTCAATATCATTTTAAGAAGGATTATTTTACTAAAAAGAAATTATAAACATTATTTTTTTGTTTCTCACTCATATTACATTTTCAATTCACTCTTAAGATAGCAAGGACATGGTAGATAGTCATTTGGAAAGAGAAAATTTCCGGGTAGCTAAGCCCACCAATTATTGATATCTTTTATTTTATGTATGTTTTTTCAGAGACAATAAGAGTAGATAATTTTTCTAAACCACAAATAAACTAAATGTCATACTATTGCCTGAGCGATATGCACCAGTGTTGTCTCATCCTTCTGATTACAGGATTTTTACAAAATCATCTTTGTGTTTATTGTTTGTGTTAGTTGTATTTAGTGCAATTCTTGCAAATTTTCTCAGTTAAGCTTTTAACATATCAGTCTAATGATAAGCCATTTTTAAATTTATATATAAAAATCCTACTCAATTATGATAAATAACATATACCTTTTTGTTTGTATACAAATATATATTTTATATGCATACGTGTATACAAATATATATGCATATTTACATGATATATATTCTTTTACTTGTTAATATTTTAAGACATTTCTGCCCATATTGTTATAGGAATATATTTAACTTACTTTCTTGCATCTCTGTTTCATTCTATCACAAGAACATATACATATTAGACAAGAATGAAGCCAAGTTCTTTGTTTTTTTGAAGAGACAGATATAATTTAGAGTTTCCAGGAAGGTCAGTAGGAAAAATAGAGATTATTATGAAAGTACTTTTACCTGAACTATATAAAAAGGTAAAACAAACACCCCACTCAAAACAAAATAAAACAACACCAAACAACAACAATAAGAACAAAAACAAAAAACCCAAGAGGCAGGATCTGACCTATGGCCATAGTTTGCCAACTTCTGTTGTATGTTAACTCAAGCAAAGGAGATACTGCTGTGCATTTCTATGATGTATTTGTGTTGCATAAAGCACTCTTGAATTTTTACAGTTTTGTTTGTTTCATGATCTTTTAGCTTTAATTTTCAAAAATTTTTGAAGAACAGAATGAGCTCTGTGATTCTGAGGCAAATCAGTCACGTTTTTCTTCTCCTCATAAAATTATGCATATGCAAGGAATCACAATACACCTTCAAACAATTTTAGGGGTCCCATGATTCCTGATCTGATCTGGGTCTCAAATGGCCTCAGGAAGTAAAGATGGTAACTGGACAAGTTTTGCTCATAGACTGGGAGAAGGGTCATGAAGGCACTGAGCACTAATGAAACATGATAAATTTCTGCGCTTAAAATATAAATCAATGTGTCTTTTCTACTTAATACAATTGATAACCTTTATGAATACTTTGTTCAGAATTCGGATTTTTATTTGTAAATATATCTATAGTCAATATTTTCCATTTCAAGGGAAAACATAAAGGAAGTCTTTTTTTCTCATAATTAATACTAATAAAAGCAAATTTTTCAAAAAGAAAAATGATGGAAATGTTCTATGAACTTTGTGTGTATCACATTGGACAAAACCACTGCAAGATATAATTCTATTTGGTGATAGTAGTTCCTTAAATAAAAATTCGATTTTTCATGTACTGGGAAATCTAAAAATATGTAAATGCTGCTATATGCAGAAGTATTTGAATTGTACTAAGCAAAGCCTAGAAGTTATCTTTTTAAAAAAAATTAAATTATTTATTTGTCAAGTTGATGTACAGAGGGGTTATAGTTTCATACGTAAGGCAGTGGGTACTTTTCTTGTATAACTTGTTACCTCCTCCCTCACTTCCCCTTCCCCTTTCCCCTTTTCCCTCTCCCCCCCCCCCACCATGATTTGTTCAGTTGGTTTACACCAAATGGTTTTGTAAGTATTGCTTTTGGAGTCGTTTGTCTTTTTATCCTTTGTCTCTCTTTTTTGATATTCCCTTTCCCTTCCTTAGTTCTAATACAAGTATATACAGTATCCAGGGTACTCAGATGAGATACAGTGATAGTGTGGGCACAACCGCAGGAAGGGGATACAAGAGGAACAACAACAACAACAACAACAACAACAAAAACTATGGTTTCACATGGCATGTTGAAAATGATCACAGCAGTGATATTATACACGTTATCATAACATGGAGTTCATTTCACTTAGCATCATCTTATGTGTTCACATGTACATAGCTATTGGGCTCTTGTAATCTTCTGCTATGACTAGGCTAAACCGGTACTAATTATTCCCTGTGAGGGAAACCATAGAGTCCATGTTTCTTTGGGTCTGGCTCACTTCACTTAGTATAATTTTTTCCAAGTCCTTCCAGTTCCAACTTACAGATGCAAATGTTAAGACAATTGGGATAAATATGTGCATAACCAAGTATAATGTCAAGATAACTATGTAATATGTAATGAGACATATTATATCTTCAAAACATAGCTTTTTATCTTATATAATTGTGATATATGTACATAATACACACATTACACTCCATGTATATGTGCATTTGTATGTAAAATAACAATAGTTGTAAAGTCAAAACACACATCTGTGTACTATAAGATCAAATATTCTCCAAATTTCCAGAATGCTTAAGGATCCAGAATACACAAACAAAAACAATTAAACTCTACATATGAAGTCTTGAATAGTTTTTTCTTATTATTATTTACAATCTTTAAGAAGAATATTAAAAACGATCAGAGTTTCCTGGGCACAAGTGGCTCATGCTACTCATCCTAAAAGACTTAGGAGGCTGAGTGGTTTTAAGCCAGGCTATGAGATTCCTATCTTCAATTAATCGAAAGTGGAGCTCTGGGGGCTGGGGATATAGCCTAGTGGCAAGAGGGCCTGCCTCGGATACATGAGGCCCTAGGTTCGATTCCCCAGCACCACATATACAGAAAACGGCCAGAAGCGGCGCTGTGGCTCAAGTGGCAGAGTGCTAGCCTTGAGCAAAAAGAAGCCAGGGACAGTGCTCAGGCCCTGAGTCCAAGGCCCAGGACTGGCCAAAAAAAAAAAAAAAGAAAGTGGAGCTCTGGCTCAATTGGTAGAGTGCTGGACTTGAGGGGGAAAAAATCTCACATTAACATCATGAAAATGGCAATTCTTCCAAAGTCTATCTACAAATTCAATGCAATACCCATCAATATCCTAACATTCTTTAATGAAATAGAGGAAGCAATCCAAAAATTCATATGGAACAATAAATGATCTCAAATAGCAAAAACAATCCAAACAAGGAAGAACAGTGCTAGAGGAATACCAATACCAAACCTCAAACTCTTACATCGCTCTAGTAATAAAAACAGCTTGGTACTGGCACAAGAACCGGCCTGAGGACCAATGGAATAGAATTGAAGACCTAGAAATGAACCTACAGACCTATGGCCACTTAATCTTTGAAAAAGGAACTAAACAAATAGGATGGAAGAAAGACAGCCTTTTCAACAAATGGTGCTGGCAAAAGTGGTTAAACACCTGCAACAAACTAAAGCTAGATCTTTATATTTCACCCTGCACCAGAATCAACTCGAAATGGATCAAAAGTATCAAGGTTAAAGCAAATACCCTGAAAACATTGCAGGATGGAATAGGAAAAACACTGGGCTCCTTGGTACAGGTAGAAACTTTCTTAATGAAGGCTCAGAAACATAACAAATCAAAGAAAGGTTGGACAAATGAAGTTTGGACAAACTGCAGAGCTTCTGCATGACAAAGGACATAGCTTGCAAGATAAATAGAAAGCCTTCGGAATGGAGAAGATCTTCACTGGCCATACCATATACAAGGGACTCATATCTAAAATATACATAGACCTCACAAAATTAAGTTCCCCCAAAGCAAATTCTCAAAGAAACAACTGCCCCATAAAGACTAAAAGAGAAACTAAAGGCTTAAAGACTAAAAGAGAGACTGAAGACTTGAAGAGAGACTTCTCTGAAGAGGAAATGAAAATAGCCAAGAGGCACATGAAGAAGTGGTCAACATCTTTGGCCATAAAAGAAATGCAACTCAAAACAATATTGAGATTTCACTTCACCCCAGTAAGAGTGGCCATTATCGAGAAAACTAGTAACAACCGGTGCTGGAGGGGATGTGGCAAAAAGAAAACACTACTACACTGTTGGTGGGAGTGTAAATTATCATCCACTCTGGAAAGCATGTGGCAGTTTCTCAAAAGGCTAAACATAGACCCAGCAACCCCGCTTTTGGTCATTTACCCAAAGGATTTCAAGCAAGACTACACAAAAGCTACTAGCACAACTATGTTTGTTGCAGCACAATTTACTATCAATAAAATATAGAACCAATCCAGTTGCACCACAGTAAATAAATGGATCAGGAAAATGTATTCCCTATACGTAATGACATTCTATGCTTGTAACAGAAAAAAAATGGCATTGCTCATTCATAAGAACATGGAAAAACTTGGACAAAAACATACTAAGTGAAGTGAGCTAGATCCAAAGAAATATAGATTCTATGGTTTCCCACACTGGTAATAATTAATACATGTCTAAGATAGTCCTAGAAGAAGATCACATTAGCTCAATAGCTAATGAACACATAAGATGATGCTAAACAAAATCAACTCCAAATATGGAGATAAGTGGTTTATCATTGTTGTTACTACTTTCAGAGTACCATGTGAAATTCTGCCTTTTTTCTTTTGTCTTTCATTCTCACAGTTTTACCCCTGATGTCAGGGTGAATGACTTTGGTACCCTTGGTATTGTATACACATTTATCAGAACTAGGGAAAGGAAGGGGATCATCAAAATGGAGAGACAAGGGTTAAAGACAAACCAATGTAACAGCAATACCTAGAAGGCAATATGCTGTAAACCAACTATGCAACTCAGCAGGGAGGAGAGTAAATTGGGGAGAGTTGGAAAGTGAGAGAAAAATGAGGGAGGAGGTAACAAGTTTGATAAGAAATGTACTCACTGCCTTACATATAAAAATGTAAAATAAAATAGTATACAAAGAAAAAGAACTGGAAAAAATCCAACTCAGGAACAGTGCCCAGGCCCTTAGTTCAAGCACCAGCTTGAGAGCAAGCGTACGTGCATGCACACGTGAGTATAGACACACACACACACTGAAAATTATAGCAAAATTATTTTGCATTTCCATTCTCTCTTTTCAATTTAAATGGTTATATATGGTTTTGTGGCACTTGAAGTAATGTAACAAATCATTTATTGGTTTAGTTGTTTAATTGCTTGCCATACATCTAAATTTTCTCAGGATGTGTTTACAATAATGCCCTATGCTTAACTTTGTGTATACTGAAAAATCAATAAGTGCCTTTTGTGATTTGCCAGATAACTTAGAGTACAGTTAGCTGTCTTACTTTAAATCCTCTCAGCTCTAAGATGTGCTTTTTCTGTCTCAGTTTGTGGTAAATAAATTTTCTTCTTTTTCACAAATGTAGTGTGAATATACTGGCTGTCTTCCTTCTTGGGCAAGATGCCTAAGTACTTAATTGTTCAATCTCCACATAAGAATCATTTTGCCCAACAATGAAATGAAGCTGCCTCTAGGGTAACAGACAGCAGCTGTTGAAGGCAGAAGCTCAAGTACCCAACAGTCTGGGCCCTGCCAAGGAAAAGGACATACATTCATTTCCAAGATACAGAAGAAATTGGTGTTCATGGCTAGTGGGGTTTTGATTTTCATAAATTAGGCTTTGTCCCTACCCACATTTTCAGTTTGTCTGCATCACATTTTTTTTCATAATTTCCATATTCCTTCTCCTCCCTTTGATCCTTTCAGGGTTAGTCTTTTTAGTATTCTTCCCTTTTGTCAATTCCCCAATTGCCTGCTATTGTGTTGAGTAATTTTTACTTTCAAGTTAACTGTCAAGCAGCATTTTCTCTTGAATTTTGAGAATTGATCTCAGCATTGTATGTCCCTCTGTGTACCCTTATGGAAGTTTCTTAGCATGCTGAGGGAGAAAGCGGGATTTAGGGAAACTGGGGAGCTGCCAGAGGCTGGAGGCTCTGTGCCAGAAGGTAACCAGCAACCAAATCATAGGCTCACAGAGCTTTCTAGCTCATTAAATTTGGTCATGTGACTTTTGTGACTCTGCCAATTGCAAGAAATAACTAGCCTCACATTCCCAGGCGGGCAGCCTTCTGATGGCAAATACAGCTCACAGAAATCTCTACTAACTTAAGAGTGCAGAGGCCCTACACAACTGGGTTCTTTACAGAAATTTCTTTTAAAATTTCCTAGTGTACTATTTTTCTCTTCTCCACACTTCTTTGCACATCATTGATTTTTATACTTAGCAATTCATTACACACTAAGGGGTTCTCTTCCAATTTATTCCACTGGAAGAGAAGAGATGGTACTTTCCTCTTTCCCATGTTCTACTTCTGTCTTAATAGTTTAGTTGATGTGATCATTACAGTCCCCACGGTGCTTGTCTATATGAAATCAGTCCTGTTCCATTTTGTTCTTTCCCTTTCGTTTTGCTTCTTCCAATACACATTGTGGAAAGCTAAGCGAATGAATAACCACGTCCACAATTTACTAAGATACAGATACAAGGAAAGAAAATTTTTAAATGAGGGGTTTGTAAAGTGATCCAAAAAGAATGCCTCAGCTGTCCAGTCACCACCACCCATCTTCTTGCATTGTAGCCTGCAAACAGATGGGTATAGCAGCTGCCTTTGCAATCATAAAGCATCCTGTGGTCAAAAAAGGAAGATATGATCTCCACGATACAGCCTATCTCAAATTCAACATCTTATTCTTTTATAATATTAGGCCTCAGAAACTGAATTCTTCCCTAAGAAAACATATCTCTTCCCTCCCCACATCAACATTCTGGTCCCCACAAATCATCCCAGTACATTGAATGGGAATGAGTCTCATAACTAGACAGGAAGGTTCTTTTCTTAGCTTTAATAAATCTCTCACGCTGAAAGCCAAACTGTGATCATTACCTTCTCTTGAATTGTATATAGTATAATCCTTTCAACTTTTATGGAGCCTTATGTTATACAATTAGCAACAATTTGTTGTAAGAAAGAAACATTTATTTTAAAGTTCTAATGGCTGGAAACCAGATTTTATCTTTATAATTAAAGTGGAGCTTCAATTTTTCTTTTCTGCATATTGAAATAAATGAACATAATAGATCAGGTTTATGTGGACCAAAGTGTCACTTAGCAAGTATTGTGATGGCTCATGAGAACATTTTTGTGTACTCACTTTCTTCCCACTCTTTTCAGTGTTTTTTTTTCTTTTTTGAATTTTAAAAATATCTGTATTGTAAAGTTGATGAGCAGGGGCTGGGGAATTACAGTTATATAAGTATGGTAATAAGTACATTTCTTCTTTTTTTACCAGTCCTGGGGCTTGGACTCAGGGCCTGAAAACTGTCCTGGGCTTCTTTTTGATCAAGGCCAACACTCTACCACTTAAGCCACAGCACCACATCTGGCTTCTTCTATATAAGTGGTGCTGGGGAATCAAAACCAGGGCTTCATGTATACAAGGCAAGCATTCTACCTCTAGGCCATATTCTCAGCCCAAGTACATTTCTTTATAAACATTGTTACTCCCTCTCTCATTTTCTCCTACTTGCTCCCCCTCTCCTCCTCTCCCTAGGTTGTATAGTTCATTTACAATGTCTATTAAGTATCATTGTTGCATTAGATCATCTTTTGTCCTGCGGTTTCTATAATTCTGTTTCCTTTGCAAGGATCAGATAAACATATACAAGACAAAGGGTACAGAAAACTAAAACAGAAAATAGACATAATGGCATATAGGACATAATAAGAACCTCTTGTTTTAGTGTTGTTGTTTTTCTGAGAGGGGGAAAAAACTTGTTACAAGCAAAGTTGACCTTATGTGGCTGTTAATAGAAGTTTTCACAGGCTTGATCTCAGTTAAATTTTGCCTCTAAGTTAAAGTTGATGTGTTCCTTTACTTTCAGAAGCTGTTGTGCCCTGGGGACATTTGTGACCACAGGAATTTTTCTAGACAATTTTAACTTCCTATATAAATGGCCTAATCTCAAAGCTGTCTATATCACAGTTCTACAGTGATCTCTCTTGACCTCAACTCTTCACCTTGCTTTTCTCCCCCAGAAAGACAGCCTCTCACATTCAACTGCCTACTAAGTAGCTCTGTTTGTATGTCTAATAAACATTCCAAAATCAGACAACTTGAAATCAAATTTCTGGTATAACTCCTAATGCTTGTTCCCCCATTTTCTGATCATCTGTTTCAATTCTCGAGCCATAGTTGAAGTCATAATTGGTTCCACCAATGCCCCCCACCCCCTTGATCTTAAAACTTTATTGGCTCTTCTTTCACAATATACCAAAGCTTAGAATACAAAGGCCTTCATATGATATTACCTTGTGATATTGAAAGAAGGAAAAAGACACCATTAAATATATAAAAGAGGATTTCATTTATATGAAGGACTAAAACAGAGAAGACTACTCTTTGGTATTAAAAATGAAGTTGACCTTGGAGATTAGTGACAGCAAGGAATTATGGAGGAGTTTGTGGAGTGTTTTAGTTGGTGAGACATGTTCAAACAATATATTTATGATATGTATACTTTTTGTACATGTCAAAGTAGAATGAGTGCTCTGGCTACAGAAAGCATCCTAAACAGCTTCATCTGTTGACTAGATTCTGCTGGGTGATCTGGCTCAGCTCCCTCACTGCCTTCTTCCCTACAGGATACAGCCGGAGAAACCTTTTCACTATAGAGCTCCGGTTATGCCATCTCTATTCATAAGCCTCCAGTAGTTGCCCATCTTCTGCAGAGTGGAAACCAAGGCTTTACAAGGTTCCCCTGATGTGTGTACTGGTCCTAATCACTGTGGTCACTGTAGTCTAGTCATGATGGCCACATTCATGCTGACCTGTTTTCTGCTGCCAGATGTTTTTGCTCTCTTGTAACCCTGCATTAAGTGTTCTCTCCCTTACATTTGAGAACTGTGCTTCAGTGTGGAAGGTTTTCTGTGGATATTTTGGAGACTAGACAGTCAACTGAGAATCATTAGCTTTGTGTTATTTGTGTTTGAGAGATCATTACCATATGAACATTGTATTTGTAATGTGTTTATCACTATCCTTTTTTCTACATTGTTTAATGCACAAAGCAGGGTTTAGGGTATTCAGTCATGCAGTACTTTTAAATATTATAACAGCCCAAAATGATGCCTGCCACATAGTTAGAACTTACTATTTGCTGTAATTATAAAAGCAGTTGTGAAGCAAGTACTCAATTAGGCAAGAATGATACTACTTATTAGATCCTATGCTCTGGTGTTCCTAACTTTATAAATATACCCCAAAGAAATACATTTAAGAAATAAC